>NC_138725.1:9991943-10536943 GCF_965113295.1 Leuciscus leuciscus | reverse complement strand
ACGTGATAACGAGCCCCAGATTCCCCTGAATCGTGGAGGGTTTTGAGTTAAAAGTTCAATTGCATAAATGCTTGTAGACTTGACTGTAGATCTGCTGTCGGCTCTCTGGTCTTTGGGTGCTCTGTGATGAGCCAGTCTCAGGGAGGCCGTGCGGGGAATAACCTGACACTGGTATCAGCTGTGTTTCATACAAATGTAGACTGATGTTTGATACGAAAAAGAGATTTCGCTCTCTCTCTCTCACACACACCCGGCACTTTGCTCTCGCTCTCGCTCTCGCTCTCTCTCTCTCTCTCTCACACTCTGCACTCTCTCTCTCTCTCTCTCTCTCTCTCTCTCTCTCACTCGGCACTCTCTCTCGTCTTTGTCAAAACATTTTTATTATTTTCTGAACTTCTGCATCAAACTCAAGTTCACATTGTATCTCTGTACACACACACACACATTCATACTCATAACATTTTCAATACACACTTACAAACCACACACTGCCATAAATACCAACACACACACAAACAATTATATCTGCATAATTTTAAAAGAAGAAGGGAGAGAAACATTGGAGGACACTGGGACGACAGCCGGCTGCTCAGGGATGGACACCGGGACGACAGCCGGCTGCTCAGGGATGGACACCGGGACGATAGCCGGCTGCTCAGGGATGGACACCGGGACGACAGCCGGCTGCTCAGGGATGGACACCGGGACGACAGCCGGCTGCTCAGGGATGGATACCGGGGCGATAACCGGTTGCTCAGGGATGGCCTCCGGGACGACAGCGGGCTGGAGAGTAGCCACTCGGCCAGTAGCCACTTGCGGCAAGAGTCCCAGAGCTGTTGGGCCATCACGAAGGGATGTTGGGGCCTCCCTCTCTCTCCAACACAGAGTTGGGGCCTCTTTGTGTCTGTGTGTGTGTGTGTGTGTGTGTGTGTGTGTGTGTGTCTGTATGTCTGTGTGTGTGTGTGTGTGTGTGTGTGTGTGTGTGTGTGTGTGTGTGTGTGTGTGTGTGTGTGTGTGTGTGTGTGAGAGAGAGAGAGAGAGAGAGAAAGAGAGAGCTGGACGTCTGATGGGGTTCATGATATTCACATCAGCGAAACACCAGAAAGTGTGTGTGTGTGTGTGTGTGAGCTGGATGTCTGACGGGGTTCATATGAGATTCACATCAGTGAAACACCAGAGAGTGTGTGTGTTTGTGTGTGTGTCTGTGTGTGTGTCTGTCTGTGTGTTGTGTGTGTGTGTGTGTGTGTGTGTGTGTGTGTGTGTGTGTGTGTGTGTGTGTGTGTGTGTGTGTGTGTGTGTGTGTGTGTGTGGCCTCCGGGACGACAGCGGGCTGGAGAGAGCGGGGAAACATGAGGAGAAGCTTCCGCTCTGGTGGATACGAACCCCCTGGGTTGCCCCTGTATGTACCCTGCCTGGTCCGGCGACATCCCACTCCGGCCCCGGGGTGGGCCTCTGAAGGGTCCTGGCGGACGGGACCTGGGGAGTGGTATAGGTCGAGGGGAGGGTGTAGAGGAGGGGGAAGCTGAAAAAGAAGAAGGGAAAGAAACATTAGGGAGGGTATCGCCGACCCTGGAGCACGCCACCAGCTGATCCTCCGCCAGATGGATGGCCGAGTCCAGCGACGTCGGTCAGTGGCACTGGACCCACTCTGCTGTCCTCTTCGGTAGACGAGCCATAAACTGCTCCAGCACCACACGGTTGATGGTTCTCGGCGTCGCTTCCCTCGGCCAGTAGCCACTTGCGGCAAGAGTCCCAGAGCTGTTGGGCCATCACGAAGGGATGTTGGGCCCTCCCTCTCTCTCCAACACAGAGTTGGGGCCTCTTTGTGTCTGTGTGTGTGTGTGTGTGTGTGTGTGTGTGTGTGTGTGTGTGTGTGTGTGTGTGTGTGTGTGTGTGTGTGTGTGTGTGTGTGTGTCTGTATGTCTGTGTGTGTGTGTGTGTGTGTGTGTGTGTGTGTGTGTGTGTGTGTGTGTGTGTGTGTGTGTGTGTGTGTGTGTGTGAGAGAGAGAGAGAGAAAGAGAGAGCTGGACGTCTGATGGGGTTCATGATATCCACATCAGCGAAACACCAGAAAGTGTGTGTGTGTGTGTGTGTGAGCTGGATGTCTGACGGGGTTCATATGAGATTCACATCAGTGAAACACCAGAGAGTGTGTGTGTTTGTGTGTGTGTCTGTGTGTGTGTCTGTCTGTGTGTTTGTGTGTGTGTGTGTGTGCATGTGTGTGTGTGTGTGTGTGTGTGTGTGTGTGTGTGTGTGTGTGTGTGTGTGTGTGTGTGTGTGTGTGTGTGTGTGTGTGTGTGTGTGGCCTCCGGGACGACAGCGGGCTGGAGAGAGCGGGGAAACATGAGGAGAAGCTTCCGGTCTGGCGGATACGAACCCCCTGGGTTGCCCCTGTATGTCCCCTGCCTGGTCCGGCGACATCCCACTCCGGCCCCGGGGTGGGCCTCTGAAGGGTCCTGGCGGACGGGACCTGGGGAGTGGTATAGGTCGAGGGGAGGGTGTAGAGGAGGGGGAAGCTGAAAAAGAAAAAGGGAAAGAAACATTAGGGAGGGTATCGCCGACCCTGGAGCACACCACCAACTGATCCTCCGCCAGATGGATGGCCGAGTCCAGCGACGTCGGTCGGTGGCACTGGACCCACTCTGCTGTCCTCTTCGGTAGACGAGCCATAAACTGCTCCAGCACCACACGGTCGATGGTTTTCTCGGCGTCGCTTCCCTCGGCCAGTAGCCACTTGCGGCAAGAGTCACGGAGCTGTTGGGCCATCACGAAGGGCCGGCCATTGTCGCCTAGATCCAGCGACCGAAATCGCTGGATGATGTTGCTCTGGGCTCCGGTCGACCCACTGCAGGATGGCCCTCTTGAGGTCGTCGAAGACCGGAAGGTTCTGGACCAGCAGTTGTTGGGCTGCTGCCTGCGCCTCCCGGAGAGCAGTGGGATGAGGCGCACCGGCCAATGCTCCTTCGGCCACCCACTTGCCTCTGCTGCTTTCTCAAAGAGGTCTAGGAAGACCTCTGGGTCATCCTGGGACCCCATCTTGTTCATGGACAGGTGGGGGAGCTCGACCGGTGGCAGTGTGGCTTCGGTCCGAACCTCCCGGTCCATCCAGCTCCGGAACCTCTCGCGGTCCTCTCGCTGGCCCTGGATGAGGAGCTCAGAACAACGTTCCATATATATTTTTTTTTTTTCAAGGCTTGCAACTTGGAACCTATTTCATGGTTTGCGTTCTGGAGCCACCAGACACTGTTGTTGTGCGAATGAGCAGCCGGAGCGCGTTAAGGGTTTTCTGTTAGAACGGTGTTGTGTTAGCGGCCCCTTCATTAATAACTAATGATCTTTGCTACGGAAGTGAATTGATCAAAACTAACTTTAGCTGGACAATAACTTCATCCTAGAGCTATAGAATTTAGAATTAATTGCTGTAAAGCCAAAACAATCTCTGTTCATTTAATTTAATTTCCTATTATCGCTGTAAAGCTGCTTTGAAACAATCCATAATGTTAAAAGCTCTATATAAATGAAGGTGACTTGACTTAACTTGCCTTTCCAAAACAGGGTGCACCATTCTCTAAGTCTAACTGACTTGCAATTTCTGATAAGTCTATTTATAGGCATGAATGAGGCTCAAGTGTCAAGTTATTCCCTGCACGGCCTCCCTGAGACTGGCCCATCACAGAGCAACCGAAGACCAGAGAGCAGATCCACAGTCTCTTCCTTTCTTTCAGCCAAGTCAAGCGATTGATAAACTGGGCCGGAGCTCTTTGAAATGGTAAGACTGTGAGCAGGAACCTGTGCGCTGGTGCTTTCCCCCAACAGGAAGCCGAGGTGACTGGTAAACTCTTTCCGTGAGCGTGCACTGCACTCACTCACTGTGTCGTGTTTTGGGTAGACATGGAGAAATCAACATACAAAAACCACTGTTAGAGAAAACAAGCATTTATGCAGTTGAACTTTAACTCAAAACCCAAAATCAAAAATATATATATTTTGTGAGCATTATTTAGTTTCACTTTTTTTTTCTTTTTTTTATGTGGAAGTGCGAAGAGACATATTTCCCATTTGTAAAATGGTTTTATTTTATTCATCTTTAGAGCGTTGCTCATGAAAAATCGTTCATTATTTGAATGAAAGACATTATAAACCTCTCACCTGTTTCTTCTATAGTGAGATGTGCATTGGAGAACCTGTAATCTCATGAAATCTCAAATGTGTGAGTGACATGTTTGTGTTCGTGACCACTTCCATGTGTATATTTCACGAGAATGGAAATAACAAAGCAAAATGCTGAACACAGGACGGAGAGAGGAAACCACTGTCGGTACATCTTCAACTGCCAGTCTGTGGTTCATTATATTTAACCCTGAAGCCTCAGTTAAAAAGAGTTACACACAGATGGGTTCGGGCCCTGACCAATTTGCTGCCATGCATCACAGCCTATTTCACCCCGTCATATACATAGAGCATAAAATTTAAGGTCAAAATAACTGCCATTAAATTATAGTATCTTACTACTATGCAATTAGATAAACTGTCCATTCATTCCATCACTTTACCTCTGTCTTTATCCACTTTTATCCTCTTCTCTTCTTTTTGACACTGTATCTATTGCAGACTATAATGCTAATTTATAATGTGTCATGTAAATGACTAAAATGTAAATTAAAGCCACAACGTGGACTTTGTGACCTAAAGAGTTGACGCATACGAGTTATTTTAAATGATTCCTCAGGCCAATATACAGCGTTTGACACTATTAATGCTCCGATCGGGGCTGCCCTCTTGAAATACCGCCTATGTAAGTTTGGAGAAGACGGACCGTCGTTGGCCAGGTCATGTGACCTGGAGAACGTATCGCTTTATATAATATCGTTTACTGAACCAGTGTTTGAGCATCTCGCTTTCAGACCGGAGTAAAGTATCGTCCTGCATGACTCTGCTTTCTGACTGACAGATGAACATTCGCATTGCGCTGGTGTTTAACATGACAGTTCGCCAGCATTAACAACAAGCCAAAGTATCAAATCATACTGGTTTCATGGAATGACTCATATGCATTGAACACTCGCATTATTATGTTCTTGCTCCGTCCTTGCAATAAATGCGCGATCTTAAATGAGCGAGGTTTTCTAGCTAATTTCAATTTGGTATAAACCAAAAATAAAGTCAGAGTTGTGTATTAATATTTACAAGTAAATATGAAGATATTCACGGAGATAGGCTACAACTCCTCGTAATGTATCTACCCCTTGACAGCACGCAAACATTGTGCTTGTCAGTTTATATGCTTTCCTGCCACAGACTGAAGCGTGCGAGTTACTTTCAGTTTCAGGATAAAAGCCACTGCAGCCACACACACACACACACACACACACACACACACACACACGCGCGCGCGCGCGCTGTCAGATGCGAGGTAGTTCGGGGCTTCCCCGAAAACATTTGGATTTCTCTGACCTACATATGTGCAATTTAAGACTTTTGAAGGCCAAAATTTTTAAAGGAAATATATAGCTTTAAACCCTTGTCAGTGGGCAGTAGATATGTGGTTTTGCTTCAGTAATGCAGTGCATAGGGAGAGAACAGGGACATTTGCAACATGCCATTTTTCAGAAACAAGCTAGAGTGACTCACACTCGCACTGCACATGCACTGACGCTGAAATATGGAGAGATTGAATAGCATCTGTAACACCTGCACACTGAATCTATGTAGGCCTATGTTCACAAAACTCTTTTGATAAATATGACTAAATAAATAATCGGCTACAATAATATTACTGTATAAATAAATAATACTATAATAGACCTAAAACAGTTCATATTTTCAGAATTCTATGCTCAATGAGACAAAAAGCTGAAGTTAATTAGTGAAATGTAAGGTATTTTTAACATGCTGCAAATTTTCATCTGGCTTCTTCCATTCAAATAAATACTGTGAACGATATGTCATATGTAATCATCTTTAAATGGTATGGGTAATTAGCAGACAGACGCAAGTTTAATATAAATTTGATTGGTCTAGTCCAAATATCTGAGTAACTGAGAGAAATGCAAAAAGTGTTGCAACTGACCCCATGTCTCCCCTATTTAAGGCATCATCATTCCTCACTGGTGTCTCGTGTGTTTCTCCTCATAAAGCTGTTCATCTGGTTCAGTTCATTCATGTTTTTCTGCTCATTAAATTCTCCACATCCAGCACCAACAGGAGGAGTTTGGTTCTGCTCTTCATCTTCCATCATCACTCGCTCGCTTCAGGTATCAGATGTGTTTCATACATATGTGGACTGATGTTTGATATGAAAAAGAGATTTTTAATACAAAAATGTCTGCGTGAAAAATATTTACACGAAAAAACAACATGGAGTGAATAAGCACTTTATTAGGCCGGCGACACACTGCGTGTATTTCCATGTCTTTGCACACCAGAAGCGTGTCTGACGCGGCGCTGCTGCTGATAGGTGACATATGATATTAAGCCTCATTGGTGATATATTCGGCATATGGGGAGAGAGTTGTGGAAGGCCTATACTTCATGTTAAACATAAATATATAGCAGCAAAGACAACGTCGGCAGTGTGGACGGCAAAATAGGCTACAGAATATTTCGTTCTGTATCAGGTGCAGCTGTAGCCTATTTGAAAATCGAATAGAGAATAAAATGATTAATATAATGATTATTAATATAATAATTATATTTTTTTGAGAATAAAATCGGGTAGAGTGGGGGAAAACGCCCCCCACCTGTTTTTCCCTAAATAACCACTAAACATAGTCAATATACATTTTTACTGTTGCCATGCACTACGTTGATAACGGGGAATTACAAATCTCTATGGAGAAGCTGACACCAGCGACATATTTGAAGAGAAGAGGATTACATGGTAAATGCTATAATTTTCAGATATTAGTAAACAAGTGTTTAAGAGAATATTGTTCTGCATTATTTCACAGTAATGTATGATAGATGAATAGTGAAGTGTGTAGTTTGAGATCATATGTTATTTATAAGGAATATAATTATATTAAAAAAATTAAACATTTTTAAAAAAAGTCATAGCTTGTGGGGTAAAACGCCCCCTACGCTGAGGGGTAAAACGCCCCCCTGGGAGCATAGTTTCTCTCTATCATAATTACTATAATAAAATATTTCTGTCTATCAAATCCTTTGTTTTACACTTAATGCAGTATAACTAGGTGGTAAAATCAAAATATTTGAACAAAACATAAAAAAATTACCTCAAGTGAGCATTAACTAGCTAGCTTGCTAGCACAGTTAGCTCACTGGTGGAAGGTAGTTAAATTTGGCTATTTTGGACATAGCTGAAATAAATATAATATATATATAGGCTACATGTTCATACATTACTTGCCTTTTACTTTTAGAGATTAAAAACTATTGTCTGTTAATTTTGCTGTTGATCTATGAAGCAAACTGGTTTGTAAGAAAGGGGGCGTTTTACCCCACCTCTGGGGAAAAACGCCCCCTTTGTACAAAAATATTTTCAGTCAAAATGCTAATTAATTATGAAGGCTGAGCAATTTTAATATTTGGTGAATAACTCCTGCCATAGTCACTCAAAACCGGGATGGCAATTCTAGTCACATTTATGTTTTGTTTCACTGTAATGTCACATTTTCCTTAAGGGGGGCGTTTTCCCCCACTCTACGCCTAATATTTTTTTTAAAAAATTACATGTATATCTGAATTTATGTCAAAACCTAGATACTTTCAAACATCAAAATGGCTTTTATTAATATGTAGGCCTATTCATGTCAAAATTACATTTAAACATATTTTCCCATTGTATTTTGCATGGAAACGCTTCCAAGACGTCTCGCAGGCAGTGTGCAAGCTCTAACCTGTTAACATGGGAGACGAAATAAAAACGGACACGCCACGCATCCAGTGTGTCACCGGCTTAGTGTCAATGTCATTTCTGAAGCTCATTCATAACATTGCGCGTGTGCAGAGTTTGATCTGTGTTGAGGAAACACCCCAAATGTTACAATTGACAGCTTTCAGTTATACTATAATGCAGAATGGCTATAATGGCTAAAACTATTTCAGAGACACTGGCCTTTATTCATAAAAATACACATATTTAAAATACACTGCCTCTATGTTGTTTAATGTGAAATTATATCTTTATAAAAAATGTATTAAAAACTGTCACAAACGGTTTCAACCGTTTCTGTTTGATTGCAACTATTCCCTATATTTCATTATTCTAGATCAAGAATAGTTTGAACCAATATGCTTTTCTGAGAGTATTATTGCGTAATTTTATGACCTATAGGTCGTATTTATTTTTAAATGTGCGACAATCTCGGATGTGAATTCGGCCTTTAAGGCCCTTGCACACTGAGTCCGAAATTTTCGCACGTTAAAAATCAAAATCGAATCAGGTTCGATTTTCTGCGTTTTTTTCGCATCCGAAAGCATTTTGAATGGTGTTTGTTTTGACAATTCAGAGCCACGAAAGCGAAAGCCAGGTGAAATTAAAAAGTGTGCAAGGGCCTTTACTCTTTACTAGGCTACTAGTTAATAGTAAAGAAACACGAATTAACAATATGTATGTTACAAGATACAGTAGGGCCTACAATTTACCGAAATATATGCTTCTTCATACACATAATATCGATTATCAGTGTTTTCCACCCGCGGAAAGAGGTCAATAACTGCTGGAAAACAATATGTCACATAATAACCCTATAACGCGACCCTTTAACTAACCCTAACACTATAAGGCGACCCTTTAACTAACCTTAACACTATAAGGCGACCCTTTAACTAACCTTAACACTATAAGGCGACCCTTTAACTAACCCTAACACTATAAGGCGACCCTTTAACTAACCTTAACACTATAAGGCGACCCTTTAACTAACCTTAACACTATAAGGCGACCCTTTAACTA
Source organism: Leuciscus leuciscus (assembly GCF_965113295.1). Classification (NCBI taxonomy): domain Eukaryota; kingdom Metazoa; phylum Chordata; class Actinopteri; order Cypriniformes; family Leuciscidae; genus Leuciscus; species Leuciscus leuciscus. Next base: position 10,528,026 of record NC_138725.1, on the reverse strand, counting down.
ACCCTAACACTATAAGGCGACCCTTTAACTAACCCTAACACTATAACGCGACCCTATAACTAACCCTAACACTATAAGGCGACATTTACCTCAGGAAAGCCATTTAGCACGTTAGTTAGTTAGGAAAAAATAGCTTGGGTAATTTGCTAAATATATGCACTATATTACATTTTTATTATATTTTCACTTTTATCATTAAATTAATATAGGCCTAATAAAACCGCATATATTTAATTTGAATAGTTATTTTTCATCTTTAACAATAGCTTACAATGCTTTTTTTGTTTACAGTATTAGGTGAGATATGTTTTATCTTGAGAAAAATGTACATGTTTATACTGTACCTAATAATTATCTAAATGAATCGATATTAAATCAAGATCGGAATCAAATCACAAGAATGTAATTGAAATCGTGAAATTTGTGTCAGGTAGGCTATAGCCTAATAATAAAAAACAGTAGCCAGTTCCATGTAAACATTGTAATATGTTGTCACTAAACTTAATAAAATTATGTTTAGTTAACAAATGTGTTCACAACAATTTATTTATTTATTTATTTTTACATTTGAAGCATCACCGCGAAAGCTGATTGGCTGATGTCGGTTTATACCAAATTGAGATTAGCAAGAAAACCTCGCTCATTTAAGAACGCGCATTTATTGCATGGACGGAGCAAGAACATAGTAATGCGAGTGTTAAATGCATATACCGTACTTTGGCTTATGTTAATGCTGGCAAACTGAAATTAATGAAACAACATGAGGCAGTGTATTTTAATTAATTTAACTTTTTATAAATGAAGGCCAGTGTCTCTATGAACCCCCTCTCTATGAATTAAATAGCCTATAGCCTATATTTTTAAATATAACAACTTTTAATTTAAGTATGACCCAACAGGCTGCATTCGTGTTAAAAAATAGGTATGAAAACTGCATGTAAAATAAGGCATAATGCAGCGAAGTTTGAGAAGAATGAAAAGTTTCACTAAATGAACTCAAATGTCATCAGTAAAAATATCATTGATGGTTTTGGCTGCTCGTGAATCCGAGGATCAGTTTCTGTCTGTACATTCATATTCTAAACAATCAATATACCGATATAGCCTACTATAGCCTAGACAGATCAACGCTAGAGTGAGCTCGTATGAAGAGTTGCTGTGAGATCGGGTTTGACACATCGTGTAGTGACAGACAATGGCGGTCTTTTTCCCGGAAACGCGGAAGTGTTTACCATTTAATTCTCCTTCGTGTGTGTGTGTGTGTGTGTGTGTGTGTGTGTGTGTGTGTGTGTGTGTGTGTGTGTGAGTGTGTGTATGTTGTAGTTCTGTGATTTCTGCGTAGGCCTACGCTAGAAGCGCTGATTTTTCCACTTTATGAACAGATCATTGTGCCGTGTGGGAGTTTCACTTGAAACACTCGTGGTTTAAAACTTTCCACACATGCCAGCAAACTTAGTGCACTAGTTGCCATATCAACTCTATTGTTCCGGCGCTGGACGTAATGTGACTGGGTTGGCTGATGTCGCTGCTCATTGGCTCTCGCGTGCCTCCTCACGTGGTCAAGTGACGTGTTTTCTCCTTCCGTTTTGAATGACAGGCTCGCGCAGAGACTCTATTGTTGATTGTAAATTGTTTCGTTGTTGTAGCCTAAAACTCAGTTTGTTCGCTAAAAACTGATTGCAGAGACCGATTGGAAAGTCCCTCAACAGGGAAGCCCCCCCTTAGGTCCGCTATATGTTCAATGACGGCAGCACTTGTCCTTCCGATCGTTTTATAATAGGCTATAACTTTTTGCAACGGTACTCGTCTCAATGACCGTCTCACTCAACATCTTGTGTATTTTATTTATTTAGTTATAGGCCTACAACATTTTTGACATAGGCTATTGCATTTGTATAGCTTATTATTGTGATTGTGATTGTGTTTTTATCTTTTATAATTTTAATAGGCCTAGGCTTCAGCACTTCGCCACTACATCGCAAATCTATCGCGTCAACTGTAGGCTATGAGATTGTAGGATAACAAAAATAGCCTTCATGATATCCAAAATAATACAACTACAATCTACAAACACAAGAACCATTAGGCTATAAACACATAACAGTTTATGTGCCATATGCCTACTTTTAGTGCAGCAGATTAGTAAAAAAATCGTTCACTTTGGTATAGAAGCATGAAATTTGGCACAGATACTCTCTAAGGGCCACTATTTTGGAAAAAGGCGTTGGCCACTCAAAAATTCAATATGGCGGCCATTTTTCAAAATGGCCGCCATTGCTATTCAATGCTTATTATATCAATTATTCAAACAGTGATCCAAGCATAAAATTTTATACAAATACTCTCTAAAGGACATGTTAATAGAAAAAGATGCTTGTCCCTCAAAAATTCAAGATGGCCGCCATTTTTAAAGACGGCCACCGTTCCTGTCGAATATTAATTATTTCAAGTGTTCAAATGGTGATGCAAGCATAAAATTAGGCAGAAATACTCTTCAAGGAACACTCTTTTGGAAAAAGGTATGTGCCACTCAAAAATTCAGGATGGACACCATTTTCAAGATGGCCACCATTTCTGTCAAATAGTCATAATGTCTGCTTTGTCTGCCTCCTCTCCTTTGACCTGTCCAGCTTAGTTAAACTTGCCAGGGATATAAAATCCCCACCGGCATAGGTCTCAGGTTCATTGGAGTACACAAGCCTCTCCACCACGGCAAGGTGTAGTCCACAGAGAGGAAGTGCCACTGTTAGAAAAAGGATACGCTGCTGGTACAGGTTGCACATACAGTGGGGAGAACAAGTATTTGATACACTGCTGATTTTGAAGGTTTTCCTACTTACAAAGCATGTAGAGGTCTGTAATTTTTATCATAGTTACACTGAAACTGTGAGAGACGGAATCTAAAACAAAAATCCAGAAAATCACATTGTATGATTTTTAAATAATTAATTTGCATTTTATTGCATGACATAAGTATTTGATCACCTACCAACCAGTAAGAATTCCGGCTCTCACAGACCTGTTAGTTTTTCTTTAAGAAGCCCTCCTGTTCTCCACTCATTACCTGTATTAACTGCACCTGTTTGAACTTGTTACCTGTATAAAAGACACCTGTCCACACACTCAATCAAACAGACTCCAACCTCTCCACAATGGCCAAGACCAGAGAGCTGTGTAATGGGCTACAGGACAATAGGCAAGCAGCTTGGTGAGAAGGCAACAACTGTTGGCACAATTATTAGAAAATGGAAGAAGTTCAAGATGACGGTCAATCTCCCTCGGTCTGGGGCACCATGCAAGATCTCACCTCGTGGGGAGTCAATGATCATGAGGAAGGTGAGGGATCAGCCCAGAACTACACGGCAGGTCAATGACCTGAAGAGAGCTGGGACCACAGTCTCTAAGAAAACCATTAGTAACACACTACGCCATCATGGATTAAAATCCTACAGCGCACACAAGGTCCCCCTGCTCAAGCCAGTGCATGTCCAGGCCCATCTGAAGTTTGCCAATGACCATCTGGATGATCCAGAGGAGGAATGGGAGAAGGTCATGTGGTCTGATGAGACAAAAATAGAGCTTTTTGGTCTAAACTCCACTTGCCGTGTTTGGAGGAAGAAGGAGGATGAGTACAACCCCAAGAACACCATCCCAACCGTGAAGCATGGAGGTGGAAACATCATTCTTTGGGGATACTTTTCTGCAAAGGGGACAGGACGACTGCACCGTATTGAGGGGAGGATGGATGGGGCCATGTATCGCGAGATCTTGGCCAACAACCTCCTTCCCTCAGTAAGAGCATTGAAGATAGGTTGTGGCTGGGTCTTCCAGCATGACAACGACCTGAAACACACAGCCAAGGCAACTAAGGAGTGCCTCTGTAAGAAGCATCTCAAGGTCCTGGAGTGGCCTAGCCAGTCTCCAGACCTGAACCCAATAAAAAATCTTTGGAGGGAGCTGAAAGTCTGTATTGCCCAGCGACAGCCCCGAAACCTGAAGGATCTGGAGAAGGTCTGGAGGAGTGTGCCAAAATCCCTGCTGCAGCGTGTGCAAACCTGGTCAAGAACTACAGGAAACGAATGATCTCTGTAATTGCAAACAAAGGTTTCTGTACCAAATATTAAGTTCTGCTTTTCTGATGTATCAAATACTTATGTCTTGCAATAAAATGCAAATTAATTACTTAAATCATACAATGTGATTTTCTGGATTTTTGTTTTAGATTCCGTCACTCACAGTTTTCACAAATTACAGACTTCTACATGCTTTGTAAGTGGGAAAACCTGCAAAATCAGCAGTGTATCAAATACTTGTTCTCCCCACTGTATCTGCGAGACGGAAGGCGGAAGGACCATCAGAATTGAGACTGGTTTCAACAATATAGGTGACCAGTTCAGAAAGAGCCATAGGAAAGATGGCTGGTTGAATCGTTTCACTCTGTGACTCTTTCTCAAGCCTTCTGAGGTTTCTCTCTGTTGTAAAGATGAATGAGACGCAATTGATGGTATTTCAGCTCCTGTGCAATGGCATCAGCACCACTTAGTTGAGACAATAATTTAGCATCATTCAGTGTTTGTGCACATTCATGTAGTCTGTCATTCAGTTGCAGTGTCATTACCTGACGTAGGTCAGATTCAGGAGATATGTTATCACAAAGAAAGCAAACCTGATCATCTAGACTTTTCTGCATCATGGTTCTGCGATGCTTTGTTTGGCCTTCATCTATCTCACTACATTGAGCATCGGATTGTTGCTTCTGGGCACGAAGTAACTTTGTGTTGTTGAACCGAAGTCGACAATTGTAGTGATACTTCGCTTGGTTCCTTCTCAAAGCTTCTATTCATGAATATCAGTCACGTGACCTCTTACGTCATCCGCTCTTTTTCCAGTTGACGGCCGCCATCTTGAGTACCTACCGAGTACTGTCTATGGTACTGACAAACCTATTATCTCAAGTCTTGTTAGAAAACAAACAAAAAAATAACTATTCTTGAAACATTATTTGAATTCTTTAACAAAAATTATTGTATGGAATAGAATAGCTCCTGCAGCAGGTGCATTAGCACAACAGGTAGCATAAAGTTACATGACACAATTTAATTGATTAATATTACACTTTTACTTTTAACTCACTTTAAAACACCATCGAGGATTTGTATCATATTCCGGTCGCGGTTTAAAATGGTTTCAAGTCAAAAAAACATTTTGAAATATGTTATATTTAACATTTTATATGAAGCTATGGCCTATCCTTACCTAGCATGCATACTGTAAACATTCTTTATTCATATGAAAATTCCCCAATCGCACGAAAATCACACACAAATCACATATACTTCAAACCGTGCATTTATTAGCTTCTTGTTTCAGGTGAAGAGATGTTACTTTAGCTTTGTTATCACGGATGTCAGAATGAGGAAGTCATGCAGGACCGCAGGCAGAACAGAAGCGTGATTTTTTATTTTTTTTTTTAAACCACTTCAGCGGAAATCCCGCCCTGCAGCTGATTCTAAAGTTTTCATTGGTCATATCAATCACTGTACTGATTGCCTACACCAAACACTGATTACCATTGGACTAATAGCCCTGGCGGATACTGTATTGCATGTATTTGAACACAAATAAACCGGAGAAGACGTGAATGAATGCTTTTTGAGTGATGATTTCTATTCAAAATAACGAACGTTACAGATTTATGTTATGTTACATTTAAGTTATATTTATGTTACCGTGTTGTGAAAGCATAGCTAGCTAGTTCCTTTGCAACTGACATATCGATCTTGCCGAATAAGGTACTCAAGATGGCGGCAGACAAGTTTTAGAAGTGAGTGACGTCAGTGAGGAGACGTTGGTGACATCATCTGATATTCATGTATACCACCACCTTCATCCAGTCGTTCCAGGTCCAGGGTCATTGGCATTTTGTTCATCTTGTGTAAGAGTGGAATGTTGGTGGCAATCAATTTATAGCCATCATGTTGAGAAACATGATGGGTAGGTGGTGATTGGAGGGGTTCCTTTGTGTCTGTCTGACAAAGACAACATTTCTTCCAATCAGTTGGCCTCTTGGCTGACATGGGATTTTCATTTGCCATTTTGGGGGTTTGTTGTCTGATTAAGGCCGAGGGGTTATCCTTTTACCACCTCAATCATAGACATAGTACACATTCAGGTATGGGATACAACTAGGTACGGGTCACCTACACCTAGCCCGATCATTCATCCAGTGCCATTTAAGTCCCGTGTGATCTGTACACCTTCCAGGTAAGCATACATGAACAAGTCATGTATTGCCCCGCTTACCCTTGGCTCGGCTCTCCCGCGCTGGCACAACCTGTCAATTCAGGTGCGGCTATCTAACTACATCTATTACTAGCTAATTGATGAGGGGCTGGTAGACAGCATTTGGGACACTAAACTTAGCTATACTATTACTACTAGTCAAGAACTACAGTGTAAGTAAAACTAGATCAGCTGACACTGAACCCCATGCTGAGTTCCACAGCAGTTAAGTCACCAGTGTGCCCTGGTTGTGTAATGACGTTCACTCTATTAAACAAAACCTTCCTTAACACATTAAATTGAGCTCTGACAGAAATGGTGGCCATCTTGAAAATGGTCACCATCTTGAATTTGAGCGGCACACACCTTTTTCCATGATAATGTTCCTTGAAGAATATTTGTACCAAATTTCATGATAGCAGCACCATTTGAAAAAAAGATGTAAGGATTCAAGAGAAATGGCGGCCATCTTGAAAACTGGTAGCCATCTTGAATTTTTGAGGGACAAGCACCGTTTTCCAAAAAAACATTCTGAAGAGAGTATTTTCACAAAATGTTATGCCTACATCACTGTTTTAACAATTGACATAATGAGCATTTTACAGAAATAGCGGCCATCTTGAAAAAATGGCCGCCATGTTGAATTTTTCGGTGGCCAACGCCTTTTTCCCAAAAAGTGACCCTTAGAGAGTATCTGTGCCAAATTTCATGCTTCTATACCAATTTGAACGATTCTCTTGAAATATGCCATTAATCTGCTGCACTATTTACCATAGGTCGTCGTTTAGGCTATTTATTTGTTTATTTATTAAATTGTCATAACCGCAGCAAATTAAACCATAATACGCCGTTTTTCGTTTGTCGCATGCATTGCTATTGCTTGGGTTTTCGGCATATTTTGATTCCAAATGCTCAACAGATATTAGTGAGACTTTTGAACATTTAATTTATTTAGCCTATGTTAAATTGCAGTTACAACGGTTTTATAGGACTTTTTTTTATCATGCATAGGCCTAATGCAAACATTGGATGACCGTTTTGTTGAATTATTATAGGCTACCCTGCGTTTATTTATTTTATTTTTTTATTCTTTTATTATTATGGTTGCAAACGGTACAGTGATGACATTAATGATATACAACTTTGTATACAATTAGTCCAGTCATTTCATGAAAAAAGGTTGAACAAATTGCAACAAAAGCAAACTCAGCTGATTTTGTATCCTCAATATGAGTAAGAAAAAAAAGTCCCGAAGAATCCCATAGGGGAAAGTTTCTAAAAAGACCCAAATATAGCCTATTCGTACGCCTATTCATTCTTTTACTCACATGAATAGGGTAAAAATGTTAACCTTTAGATATCACCATGAAAATTACTGAGCTGATCAGTTGAGTTTGCTTCTGTTGCAATTTGTTCAACCTTTTTTCATAAAATGACTGGACTAATTGTATACAAAGTTGTATATCATTAATGGCATCACTATACGGTTTGCAACCATAATAATAAAAGAATAAAAAATAAAATATATTAACGCAGGGTAGCCTATATTAATTCAACAAAACGGTCATCCAATGTTTGCATTATGCATGATAAAAAAGTCCTATTACACTAGTAAAACCGTTGTAACTGCAATTTAACAATAGGCTAAATAAATTAAATGTTCAAAGGGCTCACTAATATCTATTGAGCATTTGGAATAAAAATATGCTGAAAACCCAAGATATGAAGAGCTGCTGTGAGATCGGGTTTGGACACATCGTGTAGTTCGACAATGGCGGTCTTTTTTCCCGGAAACGCGGAAGTGTTTATCATTTAATTCTCTTTCTTGTGTGTGTGTATGTGTGTGCGTGTCTGCGATACTTGTGTATCTTAAGTTTCTCTTTTGTTTTGCAATTGATATTTCTTTTGTTTACTTATCTTGTCGCTGAGTTATGTATTTAGGCTAATAGGCTATTTATTTATTTCGGAAGCCGTAGGGAGGACGTTGCCATTCGTTTTCTCTTGTTTATTGGTCAGTTGGGGAGTAAGGGAATGCTTTATTTTATTTGGGATTTTTCTTTTGTCAGGTAAGTAACATTTAATTCCTCTTTAGTTTGATTCACTTTTGTTTGTTATTTTGACCTGAACCCCTCCTGAAGAGTCACGCTTCCTGATATTCATTTCTGTGTGAATAAGCTTTGGTGTCATATCTCGCTCTGTAGTGTTTGTGTGTGAGCTGGGACAGGAGAAGGGATATATCAAACTATTTTTTTTGTCATCGGCATTCTTAGATGGGAGGTAGTGACACTAAATAATAATATTTCGCAAAAATAAAAACTGTTTGAAAGATATCACTGACAATGTATTTAACCATTTACTAAAGTTAGTTTTTCATCTGTTTTTTGTGTTTATTTAAAACTAGAGAAATCTGATATTATTTTAATCTTATATCTGTTATTTAACAGTTGATCTGGTTCTTTAATGCTGATCTAACAGCAGAAACACTCGCCGGGTTTGAATCCCAGTTGCTCAGGCGGGGCATGTTGTGTAATCTCATGTAGGTGACAACATGCCCCGCCTGAGCAACTGGGATTCAAACCCGGCGAGTGTTTCTGCTGTTAGATCAGCATTAAAGAACCAGATCAACTGTTAAATAACAGATATAAGATTAAAATAATATCAGATTTCTCTAGTTTTAAATAAACACAAAAAACAGAGATGAAAAACTAACTTTAGTAAATGGTTAAATAGACATTGTCAGTGATATCTTTCAAACAGTTTTTATTTTTAATTTTGCGAAATATTATTATTTTTCTATATGTCACTACCTCCCATCTAGGAATGCCGATGACAAAAAAAATAGTTTGATATATCCCTTCTGTCCCAGCTCACACACAAACACTGCAGAGCGAGATATAGTGACCGAAATAAGCTTATTCACACAGAAATTAATATCAGGAAGCGTGAATCTTCAGGAGGGGTTCAGGTCAAAATAACAAACAAAAGTGAATCAAACTAAAGAGGAATTAAATGTTACTTACCTGACAAAAGAAAAATCCCAAATAAAATAAAGCATTCCCTTACTCCCCAACTGACCAATAAACAAGAGAAAACGAATGGCAACGTCCTCCCTACGGCTTCCAAAATTAATAAATATTAGCTTAAATACATAACTCAGCGACAAGATAAGTAAACAAAAGATATGAATTGCAAAACAAAAGATAAACTTGAGATACACAACAAGTAGGCTATCGCAAATCTGCCGCATATGAACCCGATCAAGCCCTCACTGAGGAGCGGAGAACCCGAACTACACAATCACTGTCACAGCATCAAGATATATAGCCTAGCAAAGGGGAATAACACATGACGTCCAGCGCCGGAACAATAGAGTTGATATGGCAACCAGAGCACTAAGTTTTGTCATGCTGACATGTGTGGAAAGTTTTAAACCACGAGTGTTTCAAGTGAAACTCCCACACACGAAACACATCGCGTTTCCGAGAAAAAAGACCGCCATTACACGATGTGTCCAAACCCGATCTCACGGCAACTCTTCATGATACTGATGACATTTGAGTTCATTTAGAGAAACTTTTCATTCTTCTCGTAAACTTCGCTGCATTATGCCTTATTTTACATGTAGTGTTCATATCTATTTTTTTAACACAAATGCAGCCTGTTGGGTCATACTTAAATGTATATTTTTAAAACCAACAAAATATTGAATTCATAGAGGGGGTTCATAGAGACCACAGTGGTAGATCCACTGGCTCTTTTCACTTATCAGAAAAATTCTCATTTATCTGATTACATATGAAGCTTTTAGTTGAACTCACTGCTGACCTACTTTATTGTTAGGAAATAAAAATAAAAAAAATAAAAAACTTGAATACATATGGATTGAACTACTTAAGTTAGTGATTATACATGATTGACAACATGTGGTTTGATACCTTGCGGCCGCCATTTTGTAAACATGCATTTTTCATGAAGATTGTCACTGGTGTCACTTTTCTTATGGGTAATACCAGTGACTCCCATTTATAGATAAACTTTATTATTTGGTAATTTAAGCTCCTGGTCAGGTATAAACTGAAACAGTGACTTTACAGACAGTGTAGAGATGCTGATCCTGAACGCGTGATCTTTATGATCTTTTACAAACTGCTTTCACTAAGTGTCAGTGATAGATTGTGTGAGTCTCGTCTACTTAAAGCTCCAATATGTAGGAATTTTGTAATAAAATTTCCTAAAATAACTTGCACAGTGTGATATATTTCCTCCAGTTGTGTACTTACAATATCTCAAAAGTCTCCAAAGATTTTTTATTTCAGAGAAATTCCGATTTTAAATAGGCTAACTGTCCGTCCCGGAAAAGAAATGTCGCGCCTCATAGACGCAATGTCCGCTCTATCCTTTTTTTCCAGTGTGGACCATGTGATAGGATATTCCACCACACCGGATTTTTTATTTTATTTTTTATTTTTTTATTTTTTTTACAACAACTTTATTGAGTTTTTTTTTCTTATCACAATAAACAATAAAGACGTCTGACAAAGAATAAATAAATAAAAAATACAAAATATGACCCACCACACCGGAATATCACATGGTCAAATGCGGAAGTGGTGGTTAAAGCGTTATAGCCATAGGCCCTGTCCCAAATGGCGCACTTCATGTGGACTTTCGGTCTCGTGGACTTGAATTGCGCGTGCTCGCTGAGTCTACGAGTCCGTAGGCTGTCCCATTCAGCATTTTAACGCTCTGAAGTGTGCTCAACAGCGCCCCCTTTACACCCTTGAAGCGGTCTTCCGCGAAGCCCGCATAGAAGCAGGCTCCACCAGAGCCCGTCTACGGAGAGCCTTGGCACTTCCTATTAGCCCCATTGTATAGATGGTTGGTTGCAGTTCCATTAGAATTCCACTGGAGGTGATCGCGGGCGAGTGCAGACTGAATGGGAGTCAATGGGGCTATACGGCTAAATTTGTCTCTTTCACCCGATTGCCGTTGAGAAATCTTCGATTTTATTGTAGGTTTTGCAAGTTCAACATGGGTTATAGGTCGAAAATTGAATGAAAGAGTACTTATGTCCTTTCGATTTCTTACAAGTTGAGTTGTTGTTGCCCATAACACGCTAGCATTCTGCTAATGAACGCTGATTGGTCAGTGAAGGACTGATTACGACCAGAGATGCCGCTTGATGGCATCGTGTCATCCGAAGCGGGACCAGAAACAAACAAAACAAAAACTCTTCTAGCACGTGTATTTACCTGTGTCAGCTGTGTTGTCGATGCCTCGAGAGGAAAAAAAGTGCAGAGCGCGAACGCACCAAAGTGACTGAAGGATTGCCGTAAAGCAGTATCTCTGGTCGTACGATGTGTATGACGTCATTGGCCCTGTCCCAAATGGCACACTCCGGACTTGTGGACTTCCTCAGAGTCCACACTTTGGTGACGTCATGTAGTGCAGACCTATAGGGCCCTTGGCGCGAGTCCACGAGGGCGCATTGAGAGGTATTTTTGGGACAGACTCGATCGGCATGCCGGAAATAACGGTCTGGTTGTTGTTGGACAGGAGAAATCACATTTTTGCGCTCCGACGTCTTATCTGCATGTCCACTACACAGCCTAATTTTACAGTTCTATATTTTGATATTATGCATATCACCTGGGCATTAGACAATAGATAAATCATGCTTATTTAAATGATGTATACAGTTGTACATAATAATACATAATGTTCCATTTGAACTAAGATTACAATTTTAAAACATAATTTAAACATATTTTTTTCAATTTACAGGTTTCAATATTCATACTATGTTTACATATGACTCAGTAAAGCCCTGCCATTCGGTTCTATTTATTTAATGAATCATAATGCGATCGTATTATTAAACACGCTATTATTATGTTTGAGACATCAACCACTGGTCGATGACCATAATGTTTGTATAAACTGTAGGTAACAACTGGTAAAATGTACATTTAGGTCATAAAAACAGTAATATTTTCTTCTCAGCCATGTCAACAATTATCCGTGAGTGAAATCTCCTCCCATCTGTTGTCTGATTGGCCTTTCGCAAGGATTCCTGGGTAGTTAAAGTGCGTGGAGCCTGCATCTATGCGGGCTTCGTGGAAGACCGCTTCAAGGGTACAAAGGGGGCGCTGCTGCGCACACTTCAGAGCGGTAAAATGCTGAATGGGACGGCCTACGGACTCGTAGACTCAGCGAGCACGCGCAATTCAAGTCCACGAGACCGAAAGTCCGCATGAAGTGCGCCATTTGGGACAGGGCCATTGACACTTTAAAATACTTTTTAAAGCAAATAAGTGACTCTAAAAAATCTAACACCCAGCAATGTGTAATTTCTTTGCATCTCCTTTCGAATTCAACATTCAAATTACTAGACAAAAAATTATATCCTGAGAAAAGTGGATTTTGATGGATATAGCGCCATAGACCTCCATTCATTCTGCACTCGCCTGCGAGCGCCCCCGCATGGACAGAGACGCGTTACTGCAGCCAGTCCAGAAACCGGAAGTAACCAGAGAGTGCCAATTCTCTTCCTATTAGACATTCTCTGGCTCCACGCACTTTAACTACCCAGGAATCCTTGCGAAAGGCCAATCAGACAACAGATGGGAGGAGATTTCGCTCACGGATAATTGTTGACATGCTGAGAAGAAATATGACCTAAATGTACATTTTACCAGTTGTTACCTACAGTTTATACAAACATTATGGTCATCGAGCAGTGGTTGATGTCTCAAACATAATAATAGCGCGTTTAATAATACGATCGCATTATGATTCATTAAATAAATAGAACCGAATGGCAGGGCTTTACTGAGTCATATGTAAACAAAGTATGAATATTGAAACCTGTAAATTGAAAAAATTATGTTTAAATTATGTTTTAAAATTGTAATCTTAGTTCAAATGGAACATTATGTATTATGTACAACTGTATACATCATTTAAATAAGCATGATATATATATTGTCTAATGCCCAGGTGATATGCACAATATCAAAATATAGAACTGTAACATTAGGCTGTGTAGTGGACATGGAGATAAGACGTCGGAGCGCAAAAATGTGATTTCTCCTGTCCAACAACAACCAGACCGTTATTTCCGGCATGCCGATCGAGTCTGTCCCAAAAATACCTCTCAATGTGCCCTCGTGGACTCGCGCCAAGGGCCCTATAGGTCTGCACTACATGACATCACCAAAGTGTGGACTCTGAGGAAGTCCACAAGTCCGGAGTGTGCCATTTGGGACAGGGCCATAGACTGTATGGTTATAGCTGTTATGGATCACGATTACTCTTTGGCGAGTATTGAAGTGCCAACAAAACGAAAGCGTCCATATTCGGATAAACGCAGAGACTGTGTGACAAACGGAGGAATAAAACCCGGATAAATATCGGCAGGCGTTTTCGAGATGGAGAGAGCTGCGCGACAATCTTGGACTTGACAGAGACTCTCTCGCGAGTGTATTGATAGACAGGTACGACATGCAACTGTCAATAATAGCACTTATAAACAAAGTTATATTGCTCTTTGTACTTCGGTAAGGCTTTTTATCACGTGTGGTGACCGAGATTATGGCAGTACAATTAAATACAATCGGATATGTGTTGTTAAAAAAAATATATTTAGTCATTACTTGCAAATGTTCGTTCAAATTTACTTTTAGATATTGGTTTGAACACGTTAAACAACACGGCATTAACCATAAACACGTAAAACTGCACAACATTAACCAAACAAATCATTTGACAAATAGCTGTAAGCTGTAACGGGATAATATCCTCCTGGGACCCAAGAATAGACTTTTGTCCACTGTAGTGGACATTATATTTTAGTGAATTTCTCTGACATCATACATGTCACATGACACAACCTGGGTGTCCTGTAAAGAGCACGTTCAGGACTTTTCAGAGACACCAAATATTTGGAGGTTTCACCATGAAAACATCTCCTTGGTCTTTAAAAATGTCTGACATTAATTTAGTGATCAAATGTAGCATTCTTATGGAAATATGATAATATATTGTAATTATAATTTAAATTGGACTACTTTTCAAATTGTATTTCATAAAACAACATCTCAGGAAAATGTTAAGGGGTTTCAAATAAAAAAAATATTTTCTGTTACGGAACTGGGCGTTGATTTCAAACGTGTCCACTGTAAAGACATCAGGACTTACATCATGTTTATCAGGCATTTTGTGAGACACAACAAGTGAATATGGAAATAAATTATACATCAATATTCCTATGAAATATTAGATATTATTATTAAAATGTTGCCAATTATTACTCCAATTATTACACTTCTTTTTTCATTAAATGTTGCTCCAAGAACACATTAAGGTGCAAATTAGATACAGTTTATAGATACATTGCATTGAATGGGAATATTAATTTATGGACATTTTACCCACATGTTGCATAAAGTGAAATGGTGTATCAATTCATTCCGTTATTTCTTTCATAACATAGTTGAGAATAATATTTATATAAATTTTGGTTGAAAAAATCCTGAAACCCCAAAATTTATTGGTGATTGAAAAAAAATCCCATATTTTTTGCCTATACATATAATTTCATGTCATTTTATTTTTTTAACAACTTAGTCCTGGCGTCCACTACAGAGGACATAGCATAACGTATGAATAAAATATTATTTTTCAAAAATGTTTTTTTTTACCATTTGTTTATTGTGCTCTAAACAGTGTGATGACATGGAAAAAACTAAATTCAAAAAACTTTTTTTTTCTGGGTCCCAGGAGGATATATAGCATAACATTTCACGTTCCTTGCAGTTCATTAATTATGATGACATAAAATAATACGATCAGACATACAGGTAATACAAAAACGAATAAATTACCTCATCCGTGATCATGATTCATTAATTCCATTTAGATACATCGCTAGATGGTGAAAACGCATTAAAAACGACATCTCCCATCGTCACCTCCTTCATAGCGTCATCAAGCTTCGCCTTTGTTATTGTTGGAAACTGCGCCCTCTTGTGGTCAAAAAGTCACATACTGGAGCTTTAATTATAGTTGAAGAATAATGATCTGTGGTCTCGTGTATGTCACTGGAGTTACTGTCTTTTACTCCGAGTTATCTGAAACTGTCCACTATTTCAACTGTTTGATTATGAATAACAGTAGAATGAAGGGGTGTAAGAAGAAGAAGAAAAAGAAGAAGAAGTGGGTGGTAATAGACAAGAAATGTGCACTTTTCTACCATTCTACTGGCAGTGTTTCTTCAGTCATTTAACTGGAGGAAACCCACCCTGGCTTTTAACATTTAAGTGAGGGAAACCCCATACTGTGGTCTACAAGCTCAGATGAAGTAGATGTAATAATGAAACTTAAGATGTCCATTATGCTATTTTTCCATAGTTTTACTGTAAACAGTGTTTGAGCATCTCGCTTTTTGTCAGCATTAACAACAAGCCAAAGTATATGAGTCATTCCACGAAACCGGTACGATTTGGACAACATTTTTGGATTTTTTACGTAGGCCTATTACTTTTCTGAACACCCCACAACATTAATTACATATTTAAATTCCAGAAAAAACATATTTTCCCACCTAAGGCATCAAATTCCTATTATTATTGGTAATTATTTTAAGATATGGGCACTATTAGTCTTCAACCCCGTTATGGACACTATGGGAGCTCTCTAAATATGATTATAAAATATATTTGTAATGAAATCAATATTTTCCTATTAATCAGATGTCCCTCGCACTAATTCAGTAATTGTAAATGTAAAATTTACATATAAATTTACACTTATGCTATACTAAAGCCTGAATTGGGCACTTTTTGCGACAGCAACCTCATTTTTGATCTAAGATGTGTCTTAACTTCAGAATTTGAACTAAAATCAGTATTCTTATGATTTCTCTGAACATTTCAGTTCAACAAGTTCAACAAACATTAAATTACTTATTCATAAACTTAAAAAAATAATAAAAATGTAGGTGTGACGGGGTTGAGACTAAGGTTAACAGGGTTGAAGATGGTAACGGGGTTGAAGAGACAAATACAGCTTAACACATAGTTGTTTTTTACTCAAATTCACTGTAAGATTTTGAGCACTGTATTTCATTATGTAACCAAGAAAAACAACAGATATAAATTGCAATTGCAACTCAGTTTTACTAACCCCACTGCAGGAAAAACAACAATAACTTTAAATATATTAGAACATTATAAACTGACTGAATAGGTCATCAAAATAAAACATATTACTTTTTTTTATTATTATTTCATATTACAGTTTTTTTGATGTGTTCGTGTGTGTGCAAACGTGTTTTTGTGGTGTTTTTTTTTTTTTTTTTTTTTTTTTGCATGTGCGCGCTTCGTGGCAAAAAAGTAATAGGGTTGAGTGTGACGAGGTTGTGATTTTTTGCTAAAAAATGGCCACTGCTCTACATGCAGTGAATAACAGGAGAGCACATGGCATTCATGGTATTAAGAAATCATACAGTATATATTGTTGAAATAACAAAGATCATTTTCACAAGTATCTTTATTTGATGTAACGGGGTTGATTCGTTGAGCTTGACGACCACAACATCACAATTCTAAATAAGTTATAGTTATAAAAGCAGGTGGTAACTTGCCTGTGTCTACACCCAATGTTGCTCAGAAGACTTCTATTATGTTAATTCCTGTTATTGATGTCACATATAAGGATCTGTTCATTAGTTTTATAGGGGAAAATGATTTGTGTAATGGGGTTGAGGGATTACTGAGAGACATAACTAAATAATGTGATTTTAATGAATAATTATGAATTTACTTTAAAAAAGCACAGATAGATATTCATGGCAATGGCAAAATGTAGGGACTTTTTTCTACAGTTTTCTACACTTTCATAGAAGGACATGACAAAATAGGTGTGTCAACTGAAAAAAAAAACTAGATAATTTCTAATATAAAGATAATATGCATGTCATTATTTTTAAACTTTATTAAAGGAGACATTTCAATTGATACAAAAAGCTTTTAAGAATAGATTTTGGTGACCCAATAGGTAAAATACACTTAAAAAGGTCAGAGGGACTCAAATCATACCGGTTTCGTGGAATGACTCATATGCATTTAACACTCGCATTATTATGATCTTGCTCCGTCCATGCAATAAATGCGCGTTCTTAAATGAGCGAGGTTTTCTAGCTAATTTCAATTTGGTAAACAAAAAATAGAGTCAGAGTTGTGTATTAATATTTACAAGTAAATATGAAGATACATATTCACGAAGATAGGCTACAACTCCTCGTAATGTACACCTTGACAGCACGCAAACATTTGCTGATTTTCTTGTGTTTGTCAGTTTATATGCTTTCCTGCCACAGACTGAAGCGCGCGAGTTACTTTTAGTCAATAAAGGACAAGCCTACTGCAACACACACACACACACACACACACACACACACACGCTGTCAGATACGAGGTAGTTCGGGGCTCCCCCGAGAACATTTGGATTTCTCTGACCTACAGATGTGCGATTTAAGACTTTTGAAGGCCAAAACAAATGTAAAGGAAATATATTTAAACCCATGTCAGTGTGCAGTAGATTATTAGTCAATCAGGTCACATTTAAAACCGTTGCGTCGCACACACCTCTGAGAGAGCCGTACACATTCTGCCCTGATGGAGTTTTGGTTCTTTAATTGCCACTGTCGCCTTTTCCACCTTTGTTGCCATTGGCTTGGCTTGCTAAGTTAAATTTAACATTTAATCGAATATTCAACAATATTATTGATCTCCTGCATTGACGCCATTATATGAGAACTGAACTGAGCTGGGCTGCGTTTCCCAAAAGCATCGTAAGCCTAAGTTGATCGTAAAAACGATCGTACGACTGATCTTAATATTACGGTCTGTTTCCCAAAAGCATCGTAGCTTAAGTAGCACTTGAAAATCTTCGTAGATCTACGAGTGCTCTGGAGTAATCGTACATCCCCAAGTGCATCGTAAGAAAACAGATTTATGAGGACACCTGCAGGACAACCGACAGATTACACCTTTAACTTTATATGTGATTATAATATAAGGTTTTGATTGTACTTTATTGTACACTTTATTACTCTTTTTTTGTTGTTGGTTAAATTAATGTATAAATTAAATAATTAAAAAGGTCAGAAAAAAAAAAATAATAATAATTTAATCTAATAATTTTAATCAAAATTAAATGAATGAACAAAAAAAGAAATAAAAGAAATCCTTTAAATCTGTTAAAAAGTGCATATTTGTTTCGCTCTATCTCCTCTAAAAGGACATTTATTTAATCTTTTTGAAAGGTATCTTTTCGTGTTTTTTTTTTTTTTTTTTTCAGCCATTTTGTCAGTGCCTCCGCCTGTAGGTGCTTTATATAGACTTGTCTTGATTGCTAATCCACAACAGATGACAATTATTAGGTTAAACGTTCAGAATACGATTCCATATAAGGTTATGTTTCAGCACTTCACGAATGGACAGCGACTCTTAAGTAGCACGTTCATGTTAAGTGCATTTTGGGGAAACGCTCGTGGAATTGCAGCGAGCGTTCGTAACCTTGCACGTAGAAAGCGCTCTTAAGAGCTCTTAAGAGGACGATGACATCACTGTTTTCTCCAGAGCGGCTAGATTAACTAAATAAATAACTTTTTACAAAAAAAATGAAACATCACTGAACTTACATAAGGTGAACGATGACGCTATTTTATTCTGGAAACAAACTTTGTTGCATTATTTTCCTGTTCTCTCTGTAAAGCTGCTTTGAAACACTCTGTAGTGTAAACCTGGGAGTTAAATGTCACTTTTTTAGACAGAGAATGTAAAAAAAATTATACGTATACAAAAAGATCATATAATTTCACTCACCAAGCCTATCACTTGAAGCAAATATCATCCCTTCTGAATGTCCGCTGGCGCGAGCGTGAAACTGAGGCATATAGAGCCTATCTAACGGCAGATGAAGGAAACCGTAAATATTAATGAGTCCTTGATATGATATTCTACTTTTATTAATTATATTGAGAAAAAGGTGAATAAAGACTGAGAGTCCATGTTCAGAAATTATTAATTATTATTATGTTTTGTAGCTGTTTTCCAGTTTGTTCGATGTCAAACTCAAAAATGATTTTATTTTTAATTATTGAAAAATGTTATTATTTTATATGAAAAAGTGATTAATTGCATTTTATTGAGAAAATATTTTAGCTTGTGTGTGTGTGTGTTTTACATGCCCCCCTAATATATTAGATCAGAAAGAATTTTAATCTGTCATATGGTCATGTTATAATGAACCCCATGGGGCATGTTGTTACATTTCACTTCCATACTCTCGGGGTATATCAATATTAAAATATACACTGTATTAATGAAACAAAACCACATATGTGTGTGTTGTAGCCTACCCTTAAAAAGGGAAAAAGTAACGGGGGAAGGTTTACGCACATGACGCAGCTCTCGCCTTCACTCGTCTGTATTGAATGAGATTTGAACAATGTGTACAAGAAAACATACATTTCAATATTCATGCACTCATCAGATTCAGAACCACAGTCACAAATATCTTCTTAATGCATTCTAAATGATCTTTTTAACTAAATTACCATGTGAAATGTGAATTGTTTTAAACAAAATGATCAAAATACATTTTAATACTCCTTTTTAAATGAGTTCTCAATAACACTAAAATTAATTGTACTTTTAACAGTATTCGGCAGTAGGCAGTGTCTCATCATCACATGAAATCACCCTTATAGTGATAAATACACACTAAACTTTACAGCAGAAATATGTGTACGTAGTAGTAACTATAGCTTAAACACAAATGACACAGTACACTCGTATATGTCGAGACTCGGTCACGACGGAGCCACGAGGTCTCCAGCTGCTAGCATAAAGTTACACATCTTCGCAGTTAGCACGAAACTCTTTAAACAATGCAAAAACGTCTATTTTACTCATATAAAACCATAATATCATAACGAAATGTATTATGAACATGTGTTAATATCTACATTGCTTTGTGAGTGGTAAGGGAAAAAGTAACGGGAGAAGGTTTAAAGGTCCCATGACATGAAATTTTCAATTTCTGAGGTTTTTTAACATTAATATGAGTTCCCCTAGCCTGTATATGGTCCCCAAGTTTCTAGAAATTTCAATCGGTATAAATCGAGCTTTTCCTATCTTTCTCTGCCTTTGAGAAAATGGAGGCTCAATCAGGCTGATCTTGAATCCCCTCTTTATGACGTTACAAGGAGAAATGTTACCTCCCCTTTCTCTGCTTTGCCCGCCCAGAGGATATTTCTCGCCCATGAGAAAACGAGCTAGGAAACAGGAACGCGCACGCGCGCGATTTTAGTTTGTTGCTTTACCGTTTATGGTTACCTAGCTTGTTACACGTAGAATGTGGCTGTCACATGAGCTATGCAGTTTATGTGTCAAGTCAAGTCAAGTCAAGTTTATTTGTATAG
Source organism: Leuciscus leuciscus (assembly GCF_965113295.1). NCBI lineage: Eukaryota > Metazoa > Chordata > Actinopteri > Cypriniformes > Leuciscidae > Leuciscus > Leuciscus leuciscus. Next base: position 10,507,253 of record NC_138725.1, on the reverse strand, counting down.
CGCTTTTCACAATACAGATTGCATCAAAGCAGCTTCACAGTATTAAATTAAAATAATACAACAAAGTTTGTTTCAAGAGGAATTTATTGATTGATAAAATTAAATTAAATATCCCCAAAATATCCCCAACTGAGCAAGCCAAAGGCAACAGTGGCAAGGAACCGAAAAACTCCATCAAGTGACCTAATGGTGTCCTAAAACTCCATCAGGTGCCTTAATGGAGAAAAAAAAACCTTGGGAGAACCCAGGCTCAGTCGGGGGCCAGTTCTCCTCTGGCATTGGATAGAGGCCGGATTGTAGTTTGAACTGTAGGATTATATGAATGCCTGGCTGAAGAGATGCGACTTTAATCTAGTTTTAAACTGGGAGAGCGAGTCTGAGCAACGAACAGTATCAGGAAGACTATTCCAGAGTTTTGGAGCCAAATGTGAAAATGCTCTCCCTCCTTTGGTGGTTCTGGATATCCTAGGTATGACCAAAAGCCTTGAATTTAGTGATCTCAAAGAGCGCGATGGATTATAGGGCGATAGAAGATCCGTTAAATAGACTGGAGCTAAGCCGTTTAGGGCTTTATAAGTCAGTAGCAATACCTTGTAATTAATACGGAACTTTATAGGTAACCAATGCAGTGATGATAAAATCGGTGTTATATGATCATATTTTCTTGATCTCGTAAGAACTCTAGCGGCGGCATTTTGGACTAACTGTAGCTTGTTTATTGAGGATGCAGGACAACCAGCTAATAAAGCATTACAGTAATCCAGTCTCGAGGTCATGAATGCATGAACTAACTTTTCTGCATCAGAAACTGATAGCATATTACGTAGCTTAGCAATGTTTCTAAGGTGGAAAAAGGCTGTTTTTGTAACATAAGAAATATGATTTTCAAAAGACAGGTTGCAATCGAGTATAACACCCAGGTCTTTTACTGTAGAGGATAAAGTAACAGGACATCCTATGATGTTAAAGTTGTATTGTGCGAGGTTTTGTGGGCGGTTTTTTGAACCGATAAGTATTACCTCTGTCTTGTCTGGATTTAATAAAAGAAAATTACGCGTCATCCAATCTTTTATATCTTTAACACACTCTGTCAATTTGGAAAATGTAACGTTTTCATCCGGCCGTGATGAAATATATATTTGAGTGTCATCAGCATAACAATGGAAACTAATTCCATGTTTCCTTATAATATTTCCAAGTGGCATCATATATATTGAAAATAACAGAGGGCCTAATACAGATCCCTGCGGCACTCCATAGTTTACTGGAGTTATGATCGATTTTTCTCCATTTAAATAGACAAAATGGTAGCGGTCAGATAGGTATGATTTGAACCAGCTTAGTGCTTGTCCTTGAACACCAGTATAATTTTGTAGTCGATCTAAGAGTATTGTGTGATCTATAGTATCGAACGCAGCACTAAGATCAAGTAAAACTAGTATTGAGATACAGCCTTGGTCAGAAGCTAAAAGTAAATCATTTGTGATTTTAACGAGCGCAGTTTCAGTGCTATGATGCGGTCTGAATCCAGACTGAAACTTTTCATAGATATCATTTTGTTGCAAGAAAGAGCCCAGTTGAGCGGACACCACTTTTTCTAATATTTTAGACATAAATGGAAGATTTGAAATGGGTCTATAATTTGCTAGATTATTATGATCTAATTGTGGTTTCTTAATGAGAGGTTTTATAACTGCCAGTTTAAATGTTCTTGGAACATGACCTAAAGATAAAGACGAGTTAATAATATTGAGGAGAGGCTCTTCCACTACAGATAACACTTCTTTCAGTAGTTTAGTTGGTATAGGATCTAATAAACATGTTGTTGTTTTAGATGAAGTGATAAGTTTATTTTAATCTTTTTGTTCTATAGTTGTAAAGCACTGTAATTGTTCTTGCGGGGTGATAATTGAAGCTGAATTGTAAGGCGCGATTGAAGATTGAACGTTTATAATTGTGGTTCTGATGCTTTCTATTTTCTCAGTGAAGAAGTTCATGAAATCATTACTACTGAACTGTAACGGGATATTTTGTTCGGGTGACGTCTGTTTATTTGTTAGTCTAGCCACGGTGTTAAATAGAAACCTTGGATTGTTTTGGTTGTTTTCTATTAGTTTGCGGAGGTGCTCAGCCCTGGCAGCTTTTAGGGCCTTTTTATAACGTGACATACTGTCTTTCCACGCGATTCTAAAGACCTCTAAATTAGTTTGTTTCCATTTACGCTCTAAAATACGGGTTTCTCTCTTTAAAACATGCGTAGTATTGTTATACCATGGTGCTTTATTTTTCTCTCTGACCTTTTTTAATTTAATAGGTGCAACCACATCCAATGTTCTAGAGAGAATGGTGCTCATAGTGCTAGTTAGTTCTTCTAGTTCATCTGTTTGTTTGGGTTCAGGCAGCAGCTGAGACAGATTAGATAAGCAATTTGAGAAATTATCTATGGTGGATGGGAGGATTGTTCTGCCTGGTTGATAACGCGACGCCGCATGACATATTACAGCAGTACGTAATATGCAAGTTACTATGTAGTGATCAGTGACTTCATCACTTTGTGGAATGATATCTATATCGGTTGGATCGGTTCCGTGTGATATAATTAAATCGAGTGTATGATTAAGACGATGAGTTGGTCCGGTGACGTTTTGCTTGACCCCAAATGAATTTAATAAATCTGTAAACGCAGCTCCTAACGCATCATTTGGATTATCTACGTGTATGTTAAAATCTCCAACAATTAATGCTTTATCGACATTGACTAATAGGTCTGAGAGAAAATCTGCAAACTCTTTTAGGAAATCAGCGTAAGGCCCTGGCGGTCTATATACGGTAGCCAAGGCTAGAGATAATAGGGATGTTTTTCTAACATCTAAGAGCGTAACATTTAGTACAAGTACTTCAAATGAAATAAACGTATAACCCGTTTTCTGAGTAACATTTAGAATATCTTTATAAATGGTTGCAACACCTCCGCCACGGCCAATCAGACGGGGCTCATGCTTATAACAGTATCCAGGAGGAGTAGACTCATTAATACCGAAATAATCATTTGGTTTAAGCCAGGTTTCAGTAAGGCAAAGTACATCGAAGCTATTATCTGTGACTATTTCATTTACAATAACTGCCTTAGGTGTGAGTGATCTAATGTTTAGAAGACCTAGCTTTAGAAATAGTTTTTGTTTACTAATAGCAACATTTTCTGTTTTAATAACAATTAGATTTTTCCTAGATCCTGCATTAGATTTATTATTTGATCTCACTAAACGAGGAATAGACACGGTTTCTATGCAATGTTCTACACTAGTATTTATATCAGTTGAATTGGTGCAGCAGAGACTATGATTTGGACTTTTGGTTACTAGTCAAAGGGTATTTAACATTTTGGAGATGTTATCTGACAGAAGATCCGCTCCGAATCTGCTTGGGTGTAAGCCATCAGCACGGAAAAGCCTAGGACGCTCCCAAAACAGATTCCAATTATTTACAAAGAGCAGTTTCTGCTCATTGCACCATGACATTAACCATTCATTTAGCGCAAATAATCTGCTGAACTTTTCATGCCCTAGTCGGTACGTGGGAAGCGGTCCTGACACAATGATCGTTGTTTCAGGCGATGTGCTGCGTACCGTATCGATTAGATTCCTGAAGTCTTTCTTCAGAATCTCCGTCTGGCGCAGCCTGATGTCGTTCACTCCCGCGTGCAGGACCACAGTTCCGACGCGCTCGTCACCGTTCAGGATCTCGGGAACGCGAGCAGCGATTTCAGAAACACGAGCACCAGGGAAGCAGTGACTTTGCACCTTACTTGTACCTAACGTAGCGTGTACGTGCCGAACGATGGAATCGCCGATGATCACAGCATCGCGTTCTGTTTCGCGTAGAGGGGAGAAGCGGTTTTGTGTCGATAACTCGAAAACCGGGAGGGTCGGAGAAAGTCTTGGTCTAAACCTGACTCGCGTCTTCCGCTGCGGAACCACCCAGGCTTCGTGGTGGCGTGTTGGAGCCGGAGTGAACGAGACCATGGCTGATTGCGACCGATGCTGAGGAACGCACGGAGTAGACGCGGTCGGAGTCAGCGGGTTAGTAACGTAACGTGAATACACACACTGTAACGCGAGTGTTGTACACGTCTTTGTTATTTGGATAACCGTTTTCCTGTTGGTTATATGGCGCGCGCGATATCCGCATTTCAAGATCGCAGAGCTTGATGTAATTGTAATAAGATAAATGACAGACGTTACAGATCTCTCATGAAAAGGCAACAGTAGGTTAGCGTTAGCTACATGATAATAACTGTAAACCATCCGAATAAAGTACCGTATCCAAACATAATATTTTAAACTTACCATTCGGAAACGTCCTGCTGGAGCTGCTGAGTTGCAGCTTCTCCATCTGGATCAGATTCTGGGTCAAACTGAAATGCTTGAACGACTGCGTGTCTTCGTGCCATTGCAATATATCCAACATAAACAAACATGCATGGTATCGTTGCGCAAGATGGTCAAGGCCACGCCCACCCTCCACCTTGCGCCGCCTTTCTCCTCCTCATTATCATTTAAAGCTACAGACACCGAAACGGCCTGTCTGAAGGAAGCTCATTCTGGGACTGGTTTGTAGTGGCTATAATTCTGCACCGAGGCTGAATTTTTGGAAAGAGATTTCAGATACAGTACTAGGGACCACTAAGGTCTATATTAAAGCCTACAAAAAGTAGCATGTCATGGGACCTTTAAGAAACACACATGACGCAGCTCTCGCCTTCACTCGTCTGTATTGAATGAGGAAGAGAAGCGCGCGCATGCGATCCCGCTACAGAAGCCCCGAGGCATTACCAACACATTGACGAATAATCAACCCATAGAAGGATCAGCATTATCTGCATTCCACTTCTCAATATTACTCGTCTAGTTTTTAACAGTGACAACCTTAATACGGGTTTTAACAGTGACAACCTTATTCTAGGCTTACCATTAATATAACATTGTAAACCTATTGTAATGGATATACTTCCAAAAACAAGCACACTTGTTTTTACGGGGTTTGCAGATGTGGTGCTTTTCCCAGGACTGTCTCAGAAATGAGGTGTTTACAGTGCTGGACAAAGGGGGATCCTGGGAGGTTGCTATTTTTAGCTCTTATTTCATCATTCCTCTGCACAGTGCAGTAAGATGCTCCCTGCATCTCAATGATTGAGGATTGGAACATCAGCCCCCTTCTCTTTAATAGGTCCACATATTTTAAATGAAAAAACAATCCAAAAGGACAAACGGATGTGGTGCCATTCCCTTTTTCCATCTTGCTCTTATGTTGTTGCTTTGCTCTGCAGATTCTAAGGCAGTTACGTAGTGCAGTATTGTGTTCCTTACACATGGAGCATTAGGACATTCTTCATGGGCATTCAGTAGTGTTTGACAGAATGATGTCTCTTGATACTAAACACAATATATACAGGCACAGATCCATTCACAGTGTTTCTTCCAAGGTTGTCATAACAGCATGAGCCAGATTGGTATCTAACGCCATACGCCTGACTTTAAACATGACCTATGCCTTTAAAGTTTCCATCCCATGTATAATCCGTCAGACTTTTTAAATCACAACGGAAGAGCCTTCCTCTGTGTTGAATGAATGCACTCTTGCACGTAGTGGATGTGGTGTAGATTTGAGAATCTTAATTCAAAAGGAATAGATACTGTTGCACAGAAAGTGTCTTCATTCTCCAATTTAGATTATTTTAAGGTTTAGTTCCCCACAAAATTTAAATTCTGTCATTATATGCTCATCCTCATGTCATTCCACCCACTTTCGTTCACCTTTGGAACACAAATCAGGATCTTTCGCGAGAACAAACCTCTTGCAGAAGCTCAAACGTGCTGCGTAACACGCAAGAATGAACCTCATTGCTCCTTGCATGTCAAGCGAACATTCTTGAGCTCCCGTTTATCATAACTGATGTGTTGATGAATGTTTATATGTGAATAAAAGCAACCGTGTCTCTTCAGAAAATTAGGATTAAACTGATCAGTTCATATGGATTAGTCACTTTATGAACTTTTTGAAGCATCTAAGTTTCAGTTGCGTTGCTGGCTATAGTATGGAGGGATAGAAAGCTTCCTCACTCAGAAAAAATGTACAGTAGGTGTTCAATTTTTGTTTGAACGTACCCTGTAAATAATTTTGTAATTGTTTTGTAGTGAAACATTTTCAGATATTTTTAAAGATATCTTTGGCAGTTCTGGTCATTGCATATTAAGAAGCATAATGTTTCTCTTTGATAAGATTCAGTGAGCACGAGCAGTTTACACAGTATATATGTTGTAAAATGAAAGTGGAATAACTTTATTATGTTTGACACTAATTTCAACTATTTTAATTCCATCTGCTTGGACCCCTAAGTACAGTGAATGATGATTACTTAAATCGCTGAACTGTTTTATTATTACGGATCATTTAAATTTTACAAAGAACCTTTTTTGAAGCCTTTACATTTCAAACTATTTGCATACAATTTATAGCATAGGGGCCTATACATTATACTTTAGACATTGCGTGAAGGTAAAATTCCCTAAACTCTTTAAGAAAAGAAAATCTTGAGTGCTAGTTTATTTTCATTAGATCTTTAAAATGCTGCAGTGTATGCAATCCATTATTACAGTGATGTGCTACTTTCATATAGGCAGAATGGTGTGGTTTGTCTCACTTTAGGTGTACCTTTGGTATACAGTATACGAAATGTGTCAAAATGAGCAGTCAAGTAATTTTTTGTGTAACACAGTGAGCTATACTAACTACTGTACATATTTGATGATTTGATGATTTGTCAGACAGGGGTCTAATTGTGTGGGCTGTCAACAGGCACCAAAGCCATATGTGTTTGTGTTGTAGTAGGTCGCACAATACTGTTGTAGAAGTGTCTTTGTGCAAGGAAAAACAACACAGAAGCAGTGACCTTTTCTGTCTAGAGATAATGAGAGAGGAAACCTGCCAATGCAAAATCTAGAACATCGTCAGCATTGGGCCATGACAGTTGAGAGAAATAGAGAAATGTCAAGGGGAGGTGCCAAATGTGTTAAATGCAGTTTGGTGGTGTAAAATGACCTCAAGAAAATTATTCACTGAAGGAGAAATGAATTGCCATTATGTGAAATGTTTTTATTTTATTATTTTTTTTACATATTAAGCATGTACAAATAGCAAATCAAGAAATAATTTGGCAGTTGAACAACAGCAATAGAAAATTCACCTTTGTATCACCATATATATTACAAAACAAGTGCAAGCACAAGGGAATATGTTTTGCACAGCAATATGTGAGCATAATCAGATTATTATTTTTTCACAATTTACATGCATTTTTATATAGAACATGCCTAAATCAACTGTAAAATGTAACAATATAATGTTAAAAATTATAAAAAATGAATTATTTATTTGATGGAGCTAGCTGTTCATCAGTTAAATTGCAGCTGCATGGACACTGCAATCACATCACTGCAAGTTGATTGTGATACTTTAATGAATTTCCTCTTTCCCATTGATGTTAAATAAAAGACTGAAAAATGCAAAGCCCTGGCCATCTGTCTGGAGATGAGGGCAGCAATTTATTCTTATTTAGTTTCTCAGCCAACCAGGATAGGTGGCACAAATGGCGCATTTTAATTAAAAAAACTGCTGAGACATTGGGGGAGGATGCCAGCATGGCAAGGTTTCCCCACACAAACACACTGCTTATGCTTCATCACTGCAAATCAAATAAGGCCATCAGTATTACTCAGACAATGAGGGGAATAGTATGTTTTACATAAACCAATTACACAAACAAGGTAGGGTAAGTGTACTCATTAAGCCCATATACCCTTTAAGCCCACTTTCAACTCTGAAGTCAAATTAAAAAAAGAGAAAATAATATTTTATGTTGCTCATTATTTTAACCAATCCAGTGATTTGTTACTTCCCTGGCATTTTTTATTGTATAACAATCACATTTGGCAATGTTGAGTTAGCCCCACCCATGTGCATGCTGTCTCACGGGACCTCACACAAAGTCACCTCAAAACTTTGGTGTTTCGAGACCCTTCAGAAATCAACACATTTCTGCAATTTTCAGCCATTTCTTTGGTAACTACATTGACATTATGTCAAATAAGAGATAAATGTATTGTTTTTTGTGTATGAACAAATAGTACTTATACTATAATTTTCTTTTAAATGGAAAGATGAGTTGTATTAGCTTGCGTTCAAAGCTAATCTCTAGGTCAAACCATTAGCCTTACAGAAAGGCTAGACTGCCAAAGAATTAAGCAGTGACCTGCAAACAATAAATGTTTTGTGATTCATTTTAAATTAATTTACAAAAAAAAGATGGGCTTAAATGGTACAGTGCCACAAAACACATGCAAACTATAGCCAACACAAGCTAACCTTGAATGAAAAAAAACTTATAGGGGTCATATAATGCCATTTTCGTACATGATAATATGATTCTTTAGGGTCTAAATTAAAAGTTTGTAATATACTTTAATTAAAAATTCTCATTAGTATTGTAAGAAAACACTCCTTTTACCTGGTCAAAACCAGCTCTGTTTTCAGCACGCCATTTAAGTATTTGTGTCTTTAAATGATAATGAGCTTTGCTCACCCCGCCCCTCTGTTCTGTGGGCTTTTGCCACAACAACACAAGTGGAGTGTTGCCTTGACAACAGTTGAGTGTAACATCAGAGAATGTCTTATAAGGCGAGAAGTTTCACTCTCAGTACACTTCCGGCTTCTGAACTGGTTGCAGTTCCACTCTGATTCCATATGAGGGCGCTCACAGGACGAGTGCAGAATGAATTGAGGTCTATGGCGCAATACCAATCAAAATCCACTTTTCTCAGGATATCATTTTTTGTCTAGTTGTATTCGAAAGGAGATGCCAAGAAATTACACATTGCTGGGTGTTAGATTTTTTAGAGTCACTTATTTGCTTTAAAAAGTCTTTTAAAGTGTCAATGACGTCATACACATCATACGACCAGAGATACTGCTTTACGGCGATCCTTCAGTCACTTTGGTGCTTTCGCGCTCTGCACTTTCTTTTCTCTCGAGGCATCGACAACACAGCTGACACAGGTAAATACACAACACAGCTGACACAGGCAAACACAGGCAAACGCACAACACAGCTGACACAGGTAAACACACAACACAGCTGACACAGGTAAACACACAACACAGCTGACACAGGTAAACACACAACACAGCTGACACAGGCAAACACACGTGCTAGAAGAGTTTTTGTTTTGTTTGTTTCTGGTCCCGCTTCGGATGCCACGATGCCATCAAGCGGTATCTCTGGTCGTAATCAGTCCTTCACTGACCAATCAGCGTTCATTAGCATGTGCTAGCGTGTTATGGGCAACAACTCAACCTGTAAGAAATCGAAAGGACATAAGTACTCGTTCATTCAACTTTCGACCTATAACCCATGTTGAACTAGCAAAACCTACAATCAAATCTGAGATTTCTCAACGGCAAGCGGATGAAAGAGACAAATTTAGCCGTCTAGCCCCATAGACTCCCATTCGTTTTGCACTTATGAGCGATCGACCCCCAGTGGAACTCTGGTGGAACTACAACCAAAATTCGGTACAATAGGACTTAATAGGGAGTGGGCAGGCTCTCCGTAGACAGGCTCTGGTAACGTTATATTTTGAAGAATTTCAGCGGGAGTCTCTGAGGACACTGTGCAACCGGAGTTGGAAAACAGGACGTTTCGGAATGGTTGGTTAACGTAATGTCACTTTGATCTATCTTTGTATGTACTGGCAGGGTAGAGTAGTGAGATACGAACACTATGTGTTTACTGATGTATACGTTAGTTCATTGACAGATTGATGTTACAGCTAATGGTCATGAAAAACTTTTTTTCGGTAAATGTAGGCTTGTCCGTGATGCGTAACGTTATCTATGCAGTGTTGTTAGGTACAACTGTCAGGGCTGAAGCACTAACATTTTATTGATCTGTTTAAAAAATAACCAGTCTGTGAGACTATTACAGTCATTAGGCACATAAACAACACATACTCAGACAGGAGCTAATACCTTTTTCAATGTTCTCGTTTATAAAGCAGTCTGGTGAAATGATTCGCGCAAACATGAAAGCATTGCTGTTGATCGTGGGGAATATTGAGAGACAGCTCGCTCACGAGCGAGGGCGGGTCTGTGTTGAAACGCTGCTGTCAATCAACAATCGTGGGAGGGGCGTCGATTTTGTGACGTCACAAAATCGAACGGCTTGATTTGAGAGAGGGGAAAACATAAGAAGATTAAAAAAAAACACTGGATAGATTTTTTAACCATTTAAGCCCACCTTATGTGTTTCAATGAGGAATCCCTCTAATTGCAAACTTTGAAACATTTTCTGAGTGAAAGTGTTTAATTTTAACATTTCTTTGTGTGCTTTTACCTTACTAACCTTTTAACCTTACCTTACTTACTACCTTAATTTACAACTATACTTAGATAGGCCTACTAATTACATAGATTCATTCAAATGAGATAGAGCCCGTTTTGTCCTAAAGTCCTTTATGTATAACAGGTCATGGAGAGGTCCCAGAGGGACCCTACATTCCCCATAGTCCTTAGCCCCTGGGACCATACGGTTCCGAGATACCACCACTTCTTGTCCAGCTTTGACCGGGCAAAACTCGGGACCCAAGCTGAGTTTGGGCTCCGGACTCCAGGGGTCACCCAGTGGGCCCCCTATGCCGGGGGTATTGAGCCCTAACTCGGCTTTCTTCCCGAAATATGATCACTTCCTGTGGAACTTTGATCAGGCATAACTCTGAAACCAAGCCGACTTAAAGGGCACTTATTATGCAAAATTCACTTTTACATGGTGTTTGAACATAAATGTGTGTTGGCAGTGTGTGTACACAACCACCCTATAATGATGAAAATCCACCCAGTGCTTTTTTTATAATCCCCATAAATCATAAGCACTGTCTCAGAACAAGCTGTTCTCAGATTCGGGGCAATGTGACGTCACTTTGCACAGGCCCCTCCCACGACTGTTGATTGACACTGCAGTTTGAGCATAGACCCGCCCTGAGTGAGCTGGACACAGAGTCTGCCATTGTTTCAAAGCTTGAGCAGCTGTTGACAAGAATGTCTCCTAAGCGATTGAGGTGTTTTGTTGTTGGATGTAAGAATAAACATAGCAGTCTTCATTTACTCTCGTTGTTACTCGAGGATGGATCAGTACTGTTTGTGATCCAGCTTACAGTCTCCGGAGCGACAGGCCCTTACTGACCAGGGCAGAAATGAAAGTTAAAGCACGCACTTTATGACAGCTCATCGAGTCATTTTACGATATAAGGTTTACCAGTTTATTAAGAACCCACTGAAAAGGTGTGTATATATTTGTTTACTGTTAGTTGTAACGAGTGTTTTGTGTACTTCGCTGTGTACGTTGATGATAATGAAAGGGAGAGAGAGAGAGAGTTTATGCGAAAGACTTTAATGCGCACTTCTTTTACTGTGTTTATTCAGCTCTTACAGTGATTCTCTGGAGTAAAACTAACGCTCATCTTTTTTGTGATGTACAATAAACTTCACTGAACTCGTCAGTGTATTTTGGTCATCATTCGGACGGGGTTTGCTACAGCAGGCTTGTATTAATAGTGGATAAAAGCAGATGACAAATAAGTTATAAGCATAATTAAATAACTAAACTATACCTGTTCTATCTCCATACAGCATATATTCTCTGGCTCTGTGGGCATTTTTGTCCGACTCCGAGTCGAAATGAACACTGCAACTGAGAGTTTCTGTTCTGATATTATCAGATGAGATTGTCCTGGCTCTGAGCGCGAGCTCGTGAAGCTCCGCCCCCTGTGCCGTGCAGCAGCAGCTTATTTGCATTTAAAGGGCACACACTAAAACAGCATGTTTTTCTGAGCTCCAAAAAATGACAATTTAAACATGCTGTAAAAAATTATCTGTTGGGTACTTTGAGCTAAAACTTCACATACATACTCTGGGGACATCAGAGACTTATTTTACATCTTGTGATAAGAGTCATAATAGGTGCTCTTTAAGGCTCCATAACCCCCTAACCCCAGAGTCTCAAACTTCCACCTTTGACCAGCCATAACTCGGGAGCCAAGCCAACTTGAGGCTCCAGACTCCCGGCATGGGGGGCCAGGAGGAGGCCCCCCTAAGCCCAGAGTATGGAGCCCCAACTCGGGTTGGCTCCCGAGATACACCCGGTCAAACTGCCAGCTTGACTCCATCTAAGGGTGTACTCACACTAGCCAGTTTGAACCGTGCCCGAGTGCGTTTGACCACCAAAGCGCGGTTCGTTTGACTAGTGTGAGTGCTCCGAACCGTGCCCGGGCGCGGCTCGATTAGCCGGCCCTGGCCCGCTTGGAAGAGGTGGGCCAGAGCACGGTTCAGTTGGACTCGGGCGCGGTTCGCATGCAGTGTGAGCGCTAACCGTGCTGGACTCCATTGTGTTCAGTGAGAGCGCCGCTCTTCCTGTTTATCCCGAAACCGTCGCACCATAATGAAGTAAGCGTGCTCCGGCACGAATGCTGAAACCCTATGTGAGTGCAGGCCAGAGGGGGAGTGGGGAGGGGGGACAATCGTACTCGGGCCCGGTTCATGGCAACCGTGCTTAGTGTGAGTACACTCTAAGGCTCCAGACCACCGACCACTAACACCTACCCATCCCACCCAGGGCTCTAATCGAACATTAGCAAAAGGAATTATTTTAATACTTCCCTGTCACTGAATAAATATATTTTTTTACTTCTTTAAAATCAATAAATTTTTATTTTGTGAATCAATCATGAAGTGGGCTTATTTGGAACATATGCGGGCTTAAATGTTGCCAAAGTACCAATTAAGCCCATGCCAGACTTCTGACTTTATTCCTAAATTATCTTAATTTTACATTCTAAAATGTACATCAACTAATTAATACATCTTCAAATGAGAGATAAATCTTCCATTTTAACAAATTATTTTTCTTATAAACCATGTCAATATCTATGTAAAAAACCTAGACTTAGATTTTGGTGGGCTTAATAGGTACACTTACCCATATAGGAATTCATATTAATTTCCCGGGCGCTTTCTGCCAACAAGTTTATTTCTTATCCAAATAGCATAGTTTACTTTTTACCCAAAAATGTGAGGGTTAAAGTTTATTACAGCATTGAGGAAATTCCCCCACAATACTAGACTAAGCAATAAACCTGCATTTTATTTATTATGATTTTATTGATTCGCTCACTGTAATTTTCTCTATTTAACGACTGTACATTTTCAACATATCTGCGATGATATACCCACCAACATTACATCATAATGGTGAAAACCGAAGTGCACATTAAAGTTATGGTCATAAAGTGATTTGGCTTGAAAAACAAATACTAACACTTTTTGAAGAATAATGCTGTAGCCCAAAATACATGTCAGCTGACCGAGGGGACAAGGTTATGCTTTTGTCCATTGAGATGTTTACTAGCATTCCAGGTCTCTGTATTCCCTAGGAGGTTTCCATCACTATGGTGACAGCAAGCTGCTGATGTCACTACCAGGACATGTAATTGGGGTTGGTGGCCTTGTTCTGTCCCTTTTCCCTCTCCTTTTCATTTACATCAAAACCTGAGCATTAGATCGGCAACAATATGATTAGAGAATAATCTCTTCAAGCCACCTCTGTTGTTTTTAAATGAATTTGCTGCTTGGTAAAACATGTAAATATGAAACATGGAAAACATGTTGGATCTTTTGGATGGAGGTTGCCTTCTATTCTTCCTCTGACTGCTAATGATGTTCTCTGTAATGAGCATTAGCACCGTATTTACAGGGAGGAGAGGTGTCCAAGGTGTAGTTTTACACAGGGACAGCTGGAATATATCTATACAGAGAGGGGAAAGTGAATGAAATGTTTTTAGGAAATGTTCTGATGATATATGCAGTTAATGCTCATTAGCTTACACATTCAGTTCTTTATTATTACACATTTCTTTGGTCTTTTCCAGCCTAGCATTGGCTTCATATTAAGACAGATGGTGTAGTAATAAATATCACTCAGCACAAGAGAAAATGTGGCTTGAGCTACATTAACCAATATGCTTGCTGAGCACACTCAGCTATGATCTTTTACTGGACAGATTGTTCTGTGATCCTAATGTTGCTTGTTAGGAATCAAGTTAAATAATTACTTTGTTTTTAAGGGTTTTAAAGTTACTATTATTATTACCATGGAAGGTACTGCTGTACTGGTCATCTTATTGTATACAAGTTTCTCAAGAGTGATGATGCCATCATGGGAAATACAGTATATCCAAATTACCAACCTATTTAAGCAAGCCTTTGATGCCCTGTTGACGTTATGTTTCTCTGTGGTAGCAATAGAGATATTTCAACACTAGCACAACTAAGAAAACATTGCAAGAAATTCTTAATTTAGCCTTGGCTGGTTGGTTTTCTGGTCTTAGCTGGTCAGTTACTAGAGGGGTTCGGCAAGCAGCCAAATTTCAAACCAGATATAAGTATAGTAAATTATCTTAAGCAGTTTTAAGCTGTTTATATGTTTATTTTATTGTATTTTTTTCAGGAGGGATACTAATAGAAACATGTAAGAACATTTAAGTTTAAAATTAAAATTTTGTGTTGGACACTGGACATGGCTCCATGTACTCTAAAAAAATATTGCCTGATGATCACAGCCAACTGAACTTAATAATTAATTTATACTTTAAGAAAAAATATTATATTTCCATGGAAGCAGAAAGAGAAGCTTATTAAACAATGATGCAGTTCATTAAAAATGCATGATATAACAAGGACATAAAATGCAGGTACACTCAACACAGCTTGTTTTTGTGAGAGAACAATTCAAAAGTTTCTCAGTGGCAACACATCAAAACGCAGCATGGTTTTCCTCTCTCTTGTCCAACTTTAGAATGTGACACAGTAATGTATCGCTGTACACCACAGGGGAAGTACCACCTCCGCTGCCCCACCACAGGCACAAGGCAACCTGCTCTTTGAAAAGCTATTCCCAAATTGCATTCCTTGACTTGCTGACTTCACTTAATTATTTCCACCCTCAGTAATAACATATCTGTCATTGGTGGGTGTAATGATTAGGTGTCAGTGGTTTTTGTCCCGCTGAAAACCCTGTTCTTTACACCCACCCTCACATGCAGGCTGAGTCAGATCGCTCTTTGCCGCCTGCTGTCTCGAACCCCTTCATCTCTCCTTCTTCCCATCCATTGCTCATTTATCCCAGATTATTCTCATGGCTGATACTTAACATTGATGATTTTCCCACTGCTTCAGCTGTATGATCTGTTTCAATTAACACAAGTTCCATCAGACCTCTCATTAGGGTAAAAAAAACAAACAAAAAAACACATCCACATGGCGCTCTTCTCAAAGTAGAATCAATTACTTGACGGGTCCATGTGATTGTGAGCAAGCAGAGAAGCTGTGGCTGGAGGCAAGCAGTAAAATGATGCAACTGTGGAAAAGTAATAATGTGCTGGAGCTCATCGAGCCCAGTTTGTTTTATTGTGAAAGCAAACAGTGCTTATTACTGAAGGATGAACTCTCTAGTCGTGTATTTATAGCAACCTAATAGATCCCAAGTGTGTAATCTTTTTAGGGCAAAATATTGATTTTTGAATTGTAATCAGGACCTTCCTTGCGGTGTTTGACTGCATAAAGTGGGATTGAAACAATAAGCAGTTTATAATGTACTATTCTGTTTTATTTAAATCCAAAGTCTCACAGTTTTTAGGTAATTAAAGTTTGATTGTGTATGTGTCAAATGTTGCATTTAGCAACATTAAGCATAAATTCAGACCCCCAGCTGCATTCATTTCTCATGTCTTTAAATTTTCAAATGCAATATCTGCTTTTTAAATCAAAATGTAATTATTTTAATAATAATTAAATTAATAATCACAATAATAATAATAAAAACAAGCTCAAATCACATTTTAGAGGGTTTTACACAAATGTGAAAAGAAATCATATTTTGACATTTAAATTCCAACATTGTTTCTGAAAGTCCAATAAAGGTAAATGTGGCTAAATAAATATATAAATAATTGCTCAAACCTGAAAAGTTGTGTGGCTCCCTGTTTTCATTTCATAATCGTTGTACACTTGGCGGATTAGTTGTAACATTGTACTTCATCAAACCCTGTGTAAAACGTATTTTAAGCCTAGCTAACAGTTGCTGTTAGATCTAAAGTTAGATTAGGTGATATACTGTACACACCCAACTCAGAAACCGAGAAAAACGGTTTGTTTTTGAAAAAAATTGCTTGCATGTAAAAATTTACTGGCATGGTGTCAAAACACTCCCATTATCTTCAAGAAATCATATCAAAACTTTCAGAAAAATATCTAGCATGCTAGATATCCAGAGCTGTCGCACGACTCAACCTCGTGATGTCATGAGCTACAGCCAATCAGAGCAAGGCATGGGTTGATGTCACCGGGTAAATACGCGGGCCGTCAGCCAAATATAAGCATGCATCTACATCTCCGATATAAACAGGCTGTACTCACCTCCAACTCTTTCTGTAGCACAGACAATCCCTGCTGTTCGCATATGCGGATCCACTCGTTCGCCCATACTCTCTTATTTATTTTTTTTGCGTTTTGTTTTTTCAGAGCAAATCATTGCGCAAACAGTTTGCAGCACTAATTAATAACCGTGACATGGAGGCGCGGGCGCGCAGCGTTCACTTGCATTGCATTGTGAACTAGAGCGCATCTCATCGTAAATGAATGAAACTCAGCGTAGGCCTATGCCTCATACATTAGCATTAAATATCTTTGCTGCATTCTTTCTAGAACAGACAAGGGCTTTCTTGCGGCTCCCATCAGCAGAGCATTGCATCGCCCATAGACCGCAAAACAATCAGCGGATGGCGGGCGGGTGCGGCTTTGAAATCTGGTCAAAAAACGTTGGTGCGGATGATGAGTTAGCCCTATGTGATGCGGTTGCGGATGAAATAATACCCCATCCGCTATCTGTATCGATAACAATATTGAACACTACACAAATATTATTTTTTTTATTTTTTATTTAGGTGATCAAGTACCTAATCAGTGTCTGTTCGTTTATTCAAACTAAGTTGTCCTATAACAGACTAACGCCCCACGCCCCACTCCGGTTATGTTACGAACCGTCACATTTGACTCATGTCATAACCGTCATCACCAATTCTGAAACCGGCACACCCATAGTCTCTCTGCGTTGTGTATAAGAAGGACCAGGACACCGTTACTGCGGTTCACCACAATGGGGATGTTTATTAACAGTCACGCCCAACATGGGCTTCTCACCATCTGTGGATCTGTGGATCAACATCAATAAAGTTGATAAATGGCATGTGAGCATCTCATTATTACATCACATCTCCCCAGCATGTGCAATGCGAACTGGCGTGTAACAATTATGCAAAATACACATAACATTAAGTCAAGTCAAGTCAAGTCAAGTTTATTTGTATAGCGCTTTTCACAATACAGATTGTATCAAAGCAGCTTCACAGTATTAAATTAAAATAATACAACAAAGTTTGTTTCAAGAGGAATTTATTGATTGATAAAATTAAATTAAATATCCCCAAAATATCCCCAACTGAGCAAGCCAAAGGCAACAGTGGCAAGGAACCGAAAAACTTCATCAAGTGACCTAATGGTGTCCTAAAACTCCATCAGGTGACCTAATGGAGAAAAAAAACCTTGGGAGAACCCAGGCTCAGTCAGGGGCCAGTTCTCCTCTGGCATTTATGAGCTAGAGGCCGGATTGTAGTTTGAACTGTAGGATTATATGAATGCCTGGCTGAAGAGATGCGACTTTAATCTAGTTTTAAACTGGGAGAGCGAGTCTGAGCAACGAACAGTATCAGGAAGACTATTCCAGAGTTTTGGAGCCAAATGTGAGAATGCTCTCCCTCCTTTGGTGGTTCTGGATATCCTAGGTATGACCAAAAGCCTTGAATTTAGTGATCTTAAAGAGCGCGATGGATTATAGGGTGATAAAAGATCCGTTAAACAGACTGGAGCTAAGCCGTTTAGGGCTTTATAAGTCAGTAGCAATACCTTATAATTAATACGGAACTTTATAGGTAACCAATGCAGTGATGATAAAATCGGTGTTATATGATCATATTTTCTTGATCTAGTAAGAACTCTAGCGGCGGCATTTTGGACTAACTGTTGCTTGTTTATTGAGGATGCAGGACAACCAGCTAATAAAGCATTACAGTAATCCAGTCTCGAGGTCATGAATGCATGAACTAACTTTTCTGCATCAGAAACTGATAGCATATTACGTAGCTTAGCAATGTTTCTAAGGTGGAAAAAGGCTGTTTTTGTAACATATGAAATATGATTTTCAAAAGACAGGTTGCAATCGAGTATAACACCCAGGTCTTTTACTGTAGAGGATAAAGTAACAGGACATCCTATGATGTTAAAGTTGTATTGTGCGAGGTTTTGTGCGCGGTTTTTTGAACCGATAAGTATTACCTCTGTCTTGTCTGGATTTAATAAAAGAAAATTACGGGTCATCCAATCTTTTAACACAATATAGAATGTAAAACACAATAAAAGTGAAATACCTGTGGATCAACATCGATAAAGTTGATAAATATGGCGTGTGAGCATCTCATTATTACATCACCTGTATGATACAACAACCTTGCTGATACATATCATACAGCCCACACGATATATCACGCATATAACATATAACATACAACAGAACGTCTCGGGTTACGTATGTAACCCTTGTTCCCTGAGAAAGGGAACGAGACACTGCGTCGGTGACGACACTAGGGGAACGCCCTTCAGCGTAGCGCGTCTGAATTTATGAATGAAACTCAGTCCAATCCTATTGGCGTTGCGTGATGACGTAGTGTGTGACGGCATATACGGATGTGTACAAAAGCACGCCGGCACACAGAAATGTCAGCTTTTGCTATGAAGCAAGTGCTCCAGGCGGGGTGAGGTGTGGCGAACCGACGCAGTGTCTCGTTCCCTTTCTCAGGGAACAAGGGTTACATACGTAACCCGAGACGTTCCCTTTCGAGGGAACTCGAACTGCGTCGGTGACGACACTAGGGGAACGAGATACCCACTATACCACAACGAACCCCGCTCATCCTAGTGTGAAGCTGTCTTCAGGCACAACTTAGGACGAAAGCACTCGTGCACCGGGTGTAGAGGGAAGGTCCAGACTGTAGAATCTCATGAATGTGTGCGGAGTGGCCCAGCCCGCCGCCTCACATATGTCATGGATAGGAGTCCCTGAAAGGAGGGCTTTGGAGGACGCCATGCCTCTAGTAGAGTGAGCCCTCACGGCCATAGGTGAAGGCAGATTGCGCACCTGATAGGCCAGGGAAATAGTCTGAACGATCCAGTTGCTGATGGTTTGCTTAGAGGCGGGAAGCCCTTTCTTGGGGGACCCGAAACACACCAGCAACTGGTCCGCCTTCCTCCATTGTGAAGACCTCTGAACATAAATGTCTAATGCTCTGACAGGGCAGAGCAGGTGAAGTCTTCCATCCTCTGCCGTCACATGAGGTGGGGGATGAAACGCCTGCAGAACCGTAGACCTAGCCATATTGGTTGGCACCTTAGGGACATAGCCCAAACTGGGGTGCAGGATGGCCTTGACTCTCCCAGGAGCAAACTCCAGGCACTGAGGAGATACCGAGAGTGCCTGGAGATCTCCCACCCTCTTAAGAGAGGTGATGGCAAGGAGAAAAGCCATCTTGAGAGTCAGGTTCTTGGCCTCAGCCGACTCCAGCGGCTCGAAGGGGGCCTCAGCCAACGCTTCGAGGACCACTGCCAGGTCCCAGGTGGGAACCCTGGTGCGAGTCGCAGGTCTCATCCTCCAGGCTCCCCGTAGGAAGCGTACGACCAGCTGATGCCTCCCCAGAGGCCCGTCACTCAGAGGAGCGTGGAAAGCCGCAATGGCAGCCACATAAACCTTGAGTGTGGATGGGGTAAGTCCAGCAGAAAAGCGGTCATGGAGAAACTCCAGTACTGAAGCCACCGGGCAGTTAACTGGGTCCAATCCACGCTCTCTGCACCAAATGGAAAATACATTCCACTTCAGGCCGTACAACTTCCTCGTGGAGGGAGCTCTGGAACTGAGAATAGTCTCAACTACTCCTGTAGATAGGCCGGCTTCTAGGTACTGTGCCCCCTCAAGGGCCAGACCCACAGTTTCCACAGCTCGGGCCGAGGGTGGAGAACTGAGCCCCCTGCCTGGGACAGCAGGTCCCTCCTCAGAGGGATCTGCCATGGCTGGCCTGCCAGGAGTGATATGATATCCGAGAACCATACTCGGGCCGGCCACGACGGGGCTACTAATAGTAGACTGACACCGTCTCGACGGACCCTTTCCAGAACTCCCGGGAGCAGAGCGATCGGGGGAAAAGCATACAGACGTAGCCTCGGCCACGTCTGTACCATGGCATCCAGCCCCAGCGGGGCTGGATGCGTGAGGGAGAACCACAGGGGACAGTGTGTCGTCTCTCGAGACGCAAATAAGTCCACTTCCACCGGGCCGAACCTCTCGCATATCAACTCCACCGTCTCGGGGTGGAGTCTCCATTCCCCGGGCCTCAGCCCCTGCCTTGACAGGACGTCTGCTCCCTGATTCTGGTCCCCCGGGACATACACCGCCCTGAGAGACGATAGTCTCCGCTGGGACCACAGGAGGATCTGATGCGCCAGTCTGCACAGAGGGCGCGACCTCAGACCCCCCTGGCGGTTCAAATAAGACACCACCGACATGTTGTCGGTTCTCACAAGGACATGGCGACCGTGGAGGTCTGGCAGGAAGCTCCTCAGAGCCCGGAACACCGCCAACATTTCTAGGCAATTTATGTGCCAAGAGGAATGATGGTCCTGCCAGAGACCTCTCGCAAAGCGGCCGTCCATGACCGCGCCCCAGCCCGTGAGGGAGGCGTCTGTCGAAATCGTAATTCGGCGACATAACGCTCCCAACTTGGGACCTTGGGACAGAAACCAAGGTTTCTTCCACATTGATAGGGAACGAAGGCATCTGCGCGTAACCCTTATCATGCGGAAAGGATTTCCCCTCGGGGAAAACCCCTTGGCTTTCAACCACCACTGCAGGGCTCTCATGTGCAGAAGGCCAGAAGGAATCACGCTGGACGCTGCTGCCATGAGACCCAACACTCTCTGGAAGTGTTTCACTGTGATGGTGTGGCCTAGCTTCACCCTGTTTAGTGTGGTCAATATGGACTCGATACGTGCAGGAGACATTTGTGCCTGCATCGTTGTCGAGTCCCATACCACCCCCAAGAACGTCGTCCGTTGGGCGGGTGTCAACACGCTCTTTTTCGTGTTGAGCCTCAACCCCAAGTGCTGAATATGGCCAAGGACGACATCTCGATGCCGAACTGCCAACTCTCGAGACTGGGCCAGGATTAGCCAGTCGTCGATGTAATTCAGCACACGGATGCCCTGGAGCCTCAGCGGGGCCAGAGCTGCATCCATACACTTGGTGAATGTGCGAGGGGAGAGTGCTAGGCCGAATGGAAGAACCCGATATTGGTACGCTTCGCCCCCGAAAGCGAACCTCAGGAACCTCCTGTGACATGGAAGGATGGATATATGGAAGTATGCGTCCTTTAGATCTATCGTGACAAACCAATCCTCGGATTGGATTTGACTCACGATGATGGGAATAGTGAGCATCTTGAACTTGAATCTCCTCAGAGACTGGTTCAAGTGCCTTAGATCTAGAATTGGACGCAACCCTCCATCCTTCTTGGGAACTATGAAGTACCGGCTGTAGAACCCGGACTCCCTGACTGGTGGGGGAACATGCTCTATGGCCCCTTTTTCCAGCAGCGAGTGAACTTCCTGTTCCAACACCAGACCCTGCTCTGGGTGCACTGAAGTCCAGACCACCCCGCTGAATTTTGGTGGGCGGACCTGGAACTGCAGTCTGTACCCAATTTCTACAGTGCGCAGGACCCATGGAGAAATATTCGCGAGGTTTTGCCATGCCTCTGCAAAATTCACCAAGGGAACCAGCCCCTCGGGGCTGGTGTCCAGTGTTTTGTGCAAGTCCTTGACGGCACCCTGAAGCGGAGGACCGGCAGGGAAAGACCGACAACGACTCACGGTGTGCGAACCCAAACGCTGACTGGCTGCAAGCCCTTGGGGCAGACAGACCAGCGTGTGCTCGCTGGAAGCTAGCGTGTCCCGAAGCGTCAGAGACGGCGGGATACTGACGCCAGCTTCCTGAGGGCCCAACGAGAGAAGGGACCTCAATCGCTCTCTCTCGGGGGGGGCGGCCCTCCGAGGTCTCATAGGAGTTAGGACCTCTTTCCCTTTGCCTTCCTAGACTGGATGACGGTCCTCAGATCCGCCTTCTCAGGAGGCTGTGGGTGAAAGCGCCGCCTAGAGTCCCAAGCTTTTTGAGGGGGACCTCTAGAAGCGACACTCCCTTTCTGGCTCTGGCGGTAAGAGGAGCTGGCTGATGGCTGTGACTGATCTCTAGCAGCCGCCCTCCTAGACCTTGAACGGCGTGGGAGATATTGCTTGAATGCTTCGCTCTGCTTTTTTGTATCTTGAAATCTGTCGACGACAGCATTAACCGCCTCGCCGAACAGACCAGTGGTAGCAATGGGTGCATCAAGGAGGAAGGCCCTGTCCTTCTCCTTGATGCCTGAGAGGTTAAGCCACAGATGCCTCTCCGTGGTTACCAGAGCTGCCATAGATCGACCGATGGAACGGGCCGTCTCTTTGGTAACCCGGAGAGACAGGTCTGTGGCTTTGCGAAGCTCAGCTATATCCTCCATAGTAGGACCCTCGCCTTGATCTATTTCTCTTAACAGGTCGGCCTGGTACGCCTGCAAGATAGCCATCGTGTGCAGGCTCGCACCAGCCCGACCTGCCGCCATATAAGCTCTGCCCACCAAAGCAGATGTAGTACGACATGGCTTGGTGGGCAGTGCCGGTGTTTTAAGGGATGATGCAAGGTCAGGTGAAAGATAGCTGGCCAGAGCTTCCTCAACCCGAGGCATCATCCCATATCCGTTCTCCTTAACCCCCACAATATTACTATAATTTAACATTGGGGGGTTAGACAGGCGCGCTGAAAATGGCCTGTTCCAGGATTTACACAACTCGTTGTGTAAATCCGGGAAGAACGGTAAAGACCGGCGTGGAGGCTGTGCGCGGTGTTGCAGGAAGCGCTCGTCTAGTTTACTTTTAACGCGTGCTTCCTGCCTCTCCTGCGGCCAACTAATATCTAATTTTTCCACAGCCCGTGTCACAACCTCCAAAAGCTCATCATAACTTGGTGCAGACTGAACAGATTGCTGTGTCTCATTTAGATCCCCCTCCACAATACTGAGCACGTCTAATTCCTCAGAATCAGACAGCTGCAGTACTGGGTCTACATCCCGAACGGGAGAAGCCGCGGGGCGGGCTCCCGAACGGGGGATAGGGGAATCCGAACTCTCAGATGAGGATCGAGAAAGTGCCTCGGCAGTCTCGATCCCCTCTGCAAGCTCTCGCTGCGAGCCCCACGATTGAAGCCGCCGCATCGCCTCGGCAGATGCGGGACCTGAACCGCGGGGAGCGCGCATCTGGCCGTCCTCAGAAAACAAAGCCAGGCGGGAACGCAGCACTCTGATAGAAAGAGTCTCACAGTGACCGCAAGCAGCCCCCTCGAGGGCTGCCTGGGCGTGCTGCATTCCCAAACATGACACACACATCTCGTGTGTGTCCCCAGCCGTAATAAAACGAGGGCATGGGAACACGCACTTTTTAAACTGCACACTGGACATGATGTGGTAATATATATGAACAGACAAACAACACCAAATAGAACGAACTGACTTTCACACACACAGAGCGCTTGCTGAATAGCAAAAAGCTGACATTTCTGTGTGCCGGCGTGCTTTTGTACACATCCGTATATGCCGTCACACACTACGTCATCACGCAACGCCAATAGGATTGGACTGAGTTTCATTCATAAATTCAGACGCGCTACGCTGAAGGGCGTTCCCCTAGTGTCGTCACCGACGCAGTTCGAGTTCCCTCGAAAGGGAACACACTATACAGTATCCGTACTGTTTACAAGGGGTATTAAATCAATTTACTTACACACTTTGCAAACTTAATTTGCTCATAAATTGAAGAGCTCTGAAAAACGCTTACCTCTCCCCAGCATGTGCAATGCGAACTGGAGAGAGGCAGAAAAATGTCAAAATAAAAGTCTCTAGAGAGTGAATCGCAGAATCAACATATATTGCTCAAAGAAAAACAGAAATAAATCAGTTATAAAATAAGGATTTTAGTGAAAAAACAACAACAATACATTAAGCTTGGATTGTACTTATAACTCGTTACACGTGACGTCATAAACCAACGTGGTTGAACGACAACTTTGCAACAAATTATGTTTTATAAACAAAGTTCGGGAGGAGCACGTTCAAATAATCAATCCAATCTACTTGTCATCAAACAATTACTCTGTCTACCCTATCAGCATCAGAGGAAGCATTTATCCACTCTGTCAACTCACCTAACATTCCTTGACAGTTTTTCAGCATTCCTCCACCACCCTGACTCCTCACTCTTGGCTCTTTCTTCCCAGCCAGGAATACGGGGGGAGTACTCTGGGTTCGGGCCGAATACTGAGCCTGGAGCCCTCTCCTCGGACAGCACGCCAAATACGCTTTTATTCTATCTGACTTACTGTAAGTGTGAACTCGTGAATACAGTTTCGGGAAACAGTCGTGACTAGCTAGTTGATTTCTTCAACGATGCATTGTACTATGGTAGTTAAGCAGCGAGTTACGCCGTTGCGTTTCCCGAACAACGGCGTAACTCGCTGCTTAACTACTATACTGTTTCCCGAAACTGTATTGTCGCAAAGTTGTCGTTTGTTTATGACGTCACGCACGTGGTGGAGTAATAACTTATTTTAATTAATCTTTTTGAGATCGAATTAACACTAGATGTTTGCTATAAATTACAGACAGACATCTGTGGACTATTTCTCATTTTTTCTCATTTTTTCTCATTTTGCTTTATTTCCAGATTCAATCATAGGCTCACATGCGCAATCAAAACGGTGCTTTAAATCTCTTGACAAACTAGACGTAAATTACTTTTGTATGTATTCTAAATTAAAGTCACAGGTTGTTCTGAATGTCAGCTTGCTTATTTTGTTTAAGATAAGGATTTATTAAGTCCAGATGTCATGCAAACTAACTTCTAACCACAGCTCGAGATCTGTCGTTCCAGCCACACAATTGCGCGATGCTGTTTGCGAATGTTTGAATGATGGTTTAGGGAAACACTTGTTGAACTATGCTGATAACAACGGAACTTGTGAACATAGTTGGCCAACGATGCTTTTGGGAAAAGTTTTTGCTTTTTGCGCTTCACTAAAACACGCCTGTAACAACACACCTCTCTGGAACAACATCACACTAACCCAGCATTTCTCCAACAAATGGAAGTCTCATCAGAAAACTAATCAGAAAGAAATCACTGGAAACAGCGCGATCGCAAACAAACACGATAAAAGCAACCGTTTGCTGGCATTTTTTTTGTTTACTTGAATATTTAAAACCCAAGAATCGACATTTTACCACAGGTTTACAATAAAAACCGATAAATTGATCAATTCATCTGTGTCAAAATTGTACATTAACCGCACAGAAATAAAGTGGCTTACCACTAGGTCTATTTAAAAAAAGAAAGAGGACAGACTTACTTATTCAGTTGCGTCTGTTTATTTAGTATTTAGCCTACATGTTATCACCCCAAGTCGTAATAAGGGTGATTTACAGGTTCTCTACTGGACCAATGATTTTCTGTGGCTCAATAACCAAGGAAAACACTCAAGTACACAATTCCTTAAATATAACAATTTTATTTTTGGACAATCATAGTATTAAAACCCTGGGGGACAGCAGGTTGATGCAGTGACAGGTACAATAATCATGTATTTGTAATTAATGATAACATTTAATCAATAAGCTTAAAGAGAAATAAAGCATCAATCCAACAGGACAATATACTCAGCATGGGGTTACCAAGGTTGTTAAATACATGCATTAAATCAATTCATGTGATCACCTATAGCATGCATAATTTCATTACACTAGAACATAGCAATACCAAGACACACATCAACAACATTAAAATGAGAGTGTACTGCTGGCTTCCTTACCCGCTACCGGGCGTGGGTTCCCGCATTCAAAGATATCGATAAAGGGAAAACGCCTACAAAATGTCCCTCCCAGTCTATTCGCACGCATCTATCTCCAACCCACTTCCCAGCATGGCAGCCTCTGCAAAGAACTCAGCAGCAGCCCCAAAAACTCCCCCAAACAACAAATACATCATACCTTTTATGGCTTTGATCCCTGATTGCTAATGCAACACAGGTGCTTCTCTTCCCTGGCACATCATGAGGAAAACACTGTGGACACTGTAGTAGCGTTGTCACTCCCCTTATTTGGGATGAGCAGCTTACATCCAGGACATATTTACATCACATTTAGCAAGAATGATCATTTCTACATATCCCAGATAGCAACATTGTGTCTGCCCATATCCGGCCCACATCTGGCACCCGTGGAAAGATGATCTGGCCCACATGCAGTGTGGAATGACGGCACTTGGGCGCATCGCTCCTGTTTGCCAGATCTGGGCCACAAGCAGGCCATAGCAATGCCACATGTGAGCCAAGAGCAAAGGAATAAACCACAACTGGACCTTCCCAGCTAACAGACTTTAGAACGTTCTCCAAATATTCAGTGTTGGTTCTGGGAACGTGAAAAATGTCCAGTTTTCTTGACTTTAGAGGAATGTGTTTTAAGAGGTCAAATGCTCTTTCAACTTCATTTTGATTTAAAATTCAACATTATAGGAACGTTGATTAATTCCAAGAACATAAAAATGTCCAGTTTCCTGAATGTTAATATAATGTTATTTAAAGGTTAGTGTGATGTTCCTGAAACATTCTTCAACACAAACTACAACTTTCTTCAGACACAGCCTTAGATGAACTGAAGATAAAAGACATTAACTCTCTGAAGATCTGATTTAACAACTCCACAAACAGCATTACCAGCTTCACTTATTACTAACCAGACTGGCTTTATTTCTGTCACACGTCTACAGAAGATCTTATTGAGAATTAACAGAGGTTTAGATGTTGATGTCTTGTTGAAAATGTTTTGTTTGAGGTCACCATTATGGATATCAGTGTTTGCTTTAGTTGGGCTCTTGACCCTTGACTTTCATTAAGTTTGTGTTTAATCAGTAATCGCAGGTGTTCATGGAGAAAAACATTTCTGTTTCAATAACAGACAAAGGACTGCAAATAAAAAATTGCTTTCACTGTAGATTAGCTCACTTTTAGAACTTGAAAGTGATTAGAGAAGTTAATGAACTGAAATTATGTAATACAAATCGTTTGTAACTGAAGAAATTTGTGTAAGATCGTCCAAAATTATTTAAAAGTTAAAAACGACACACTTAGACATCAGCATTCATCATACAAACCTCAACAAAGGTGACAATCAAAAAATAATTCATCTGCATAATTTATTCAAGCCGCAATGCATGCTGGGAGCCATGAATGTGTTTTGTATGCTGGCATGAAGAATGTCACCATTGTTGTGTTTCATATACCGAATGTTGATGTCTGTGAGTGTATAAATGACTGAAGAAAAACAAAACCTTAACAAATTCAGTGTTTTATACTCTCACAGAAATCAACAATCAGTATCTGAAACAAAATATTATTGTAACAAATCATCTTTTTCACATTTGTTGAGTTTAATATTTTTCAATAGTGTTTCAATTCCTGAAGTCATCAATTACAGAAAAAGCAGTCATTCATCTGTTATTAAAACAGAAATGTTTTTCTCCATGAACACCTGCGATTACTGATAAATCACAAACTTAATGAAAGTCAAGGGTCAAGAGCCCAACTAAAGCAAACACTGATCTCCATAATGGTGACATTTTCAATAAGACATCAACATCTAAACCTCTGTTAATTCTCAATAAGATCTTCTGTAGACGTGTGACAGAAATAAAGTCAGTCTGGTTAGTAATAAGTGAAGCTGGTAATGCTGTTTGTGGAGTTGTTTAATCAGATCTTCAGAGAGTTGATGTCTTTTATCTTCAGTTCATCTAAGGCTGTGTCTGAAGAAAGTTGTAGTTTGTGTTGAAGAATGTTTCAGGAACATCACACTAACCTTTAAATAACATTCTAGTAGGAAACTGGAAATTTTTACGTTCTTCGAATGTTAGAAATCAACGTTCCTATAATGTTGAAAGAACGTTTGAGGAACATTATACCTTTTAAAACACGCTCCTCAAACGTCAAGAAAAATTGACATTTTTCACGTTTCCAGAACCAACTCGGAATATTTGGAGATCGTTCTTATAACAAAAGAAAAGTTAGCTGGGCTAGTGTTAATGGCACAATGATGAAAACACAGAAAGGTTTCATTTGAGTAACTGCTCTGATGAATCACCTTTACACAAACACCATTAAAGATTCAGTTTTAGAGTGACTCAGGGACACATAATGATAGACAGTTCAAAGAAATGACAGTTACAGACCATACACGATGTTTTGTATGCGCAGGAAAACCATTGTTTGATTACAGAGAAGCTGCCCGAGCCCTAAACATCCTTTATCATGCTAAAAAGCGGTTCGGTTAAGAGAAACTGATTATCTTTGGCTTTGGTTGTATAAAATATTGCATGTTGCATGCATGTTTTAGCTTGTTTTGTTATACAATTTGCTTTATCTTTATACTCTTTATCATTTTTGTATTATTTGTTTTGAACTAACACATTTCCTGTGTGATAATGTAAGAAAAGTTAAGTTTCATTTCTAAAGAAAAGCCCTCATGGGTGTGGCCCTCAGAGGGAAAGCCTTTAAAAGCCAGCAGCGGATCTCACAGTCATCACAGGACAGAGCTGAAGAACATCGCACTTCTCTTGAAAACATATACCACACGAAATGGCAAACGCAGTAAGTAGGCAATTCTTTTCATTTGGCATTAAACTCCTAGCAGACACGTCAAAATAATATAGTGAGAACCAGAATGTGCTGAATATATTGTATTGTTGTTAATGCACCCAGCTGTCATCATTTTACAGTATCGCAGTATTTTTATAATATATGAAAATTTCTTAAGTTAATTTAACTGCAGTTTTACAACAAAATAGTTTCAGTTGTTAGTGAATATGTGCTATTTTGTACATGCTCTTGATTTTTACACTGCTGTAGTTTGCAGATTGTTCAGACCTCATATTATTCACCGTAACATTTCATTTAGAACTAACAAACATTAAACAACGGATTTGCACTGATAGCAGCCTAATGCTGGGGACACACGACTAGCTGACACATTCTCTGACTGTTTTCATCGACTGCAGCAGATTTTAAACACAGACTTTGAACACAGACTGAACGCGCTGAACGCGCGTTTGGGCATGATTAGTCATAAGTATCAAATTACATTCATAACCGGCCTTAAAGTGTGTCTTCGGCTTTATGCAGTTATTAATGCAGTTATTAGAGAGAGAGATGTTGCAATAATGAGACAGAAAAGCATGTGCGTCAATATTATTTATTTATTTATTTATTCAATTCGTTTTAATTAATTCGTTCATTTGTTTCCCTATTATTGACAGATGACAGTAGACTAGCCAAATAAATGAAACTCAAAGCCCTTTTAACAAGTAGGCCTATCAATAATTATTTATTTGTTATCTGCAATAAAAATCCGTGCTGCAGGACTATCCATTTATTTGGCCTTTATTCAGTTTAATTTTCTATTGATTATAGATAGGACTATATAGCCTATACTTTATTTATTAAAATTAAACTGCATGTTTCCATTGATTGTGAAGCTAGACATTGAAAATTGCAGATCAAGCGCATGGGACTTATGCTTTTTCTTGTTATGAATTGTATCCTATTTTCCGTTATTACGGTTGACTAGGCGAAGTGATATGGAACTGTAATGCGGTCAAGACCTGCCTGGAACTACTTTAGCCGTGCGTTTCCCTGAAAATAATGCACACCTTAGAACGTTCGTCAACCAATCAGATTCAAGCATTCAACGGCCCTGTAGTATAAATTGCGATAAACAATCTGAAATCGAGACATAAAAAGATAACAAATTTTCAACTATCTTTCAAAGAAAATACCAGATTATCCAACTCCTATTGAATTTGACATTACGTAAGTATCAACTGTTATTAATTATTAATTATATTAATTATTCCATGACAAGTGTTTTTATTACAGCAAACATTTAAAAACATGTGAAAAAGTGCAATAATGTGCATTTAAAGCATTGATGCTAATCTCATCTCCTGTAATTTCTCTTATATTGATAATTTTGTTCATTAATTTCTATAATACTTGTTTAAAAAAAAAACCCGCTAAAAACATTACCAAATAACAAGAAACACGAAAAAAGATATTCAGATTCAGAAGTGCTTTTTTAATTATTATTATTTTTTTAATTATATTTTATTATTGCTACAAATGATCTTATTCACATTTGTTGACTTTAATAGTTTTTATTAGTTTTTAACCAACAATTCTTAAAGTCATGAATGCTGATCTAACAGCAGAAACACTCACCGGGTTTAAATCCCAGTTGCACAGTTGTGTTAAATTTCCATGTTGTCATACTGCGTTACAATGCGTTTATATTTTTTCTATATAAAATTGTCAAAAAAGTAATTTTTTTTCCGTAAACCCGGTTAAACCTCTTTAAATATAGAATAGAATAGAATAGAATAGAATAGAATAGAATAGAATAGAATAGTTATATTAGTGGCTCATTGTAATGCAGTGTGACAACATGCCCCGCCTGAGCAACTGGGATTTAAACCCGGCGAGTGTTTCTGCTGTTAGATCAGCATTAAAGAACCATATCAACTGTTAAATAACAGATATGAGATTAAAATATCAGATTTCTCTAGTTTTAAATAAACACACAAAAAAAAACAGAGATGAAAAATGAACTTCAGTAAATGGTTAAATACATGGTCAGTGATATCTTCCAAACAGTTTTTATTTTTATCTTTGCGAAATATTATTATTTTTCTATTTATGTCACTACCTCCCATCTAGGATTAGGAATGCCGATGGCAAAAAAAAAAAAAAAAAATAGTTTGATATATCCCTTCTCCTGCCCCAGATCACACACACAAACACTACAGAGCGAGATATAGTGACCGAAATAAGCTTATTCACACAGAAATGAATATCAGGAAGCGTGACTCTTCAGGAGGGGTTCAGGTCAAAATAACAAACAAAAGTGAATCAAACTAAAGAGGAATTAAATATAACTCTTAGGCTACCTAACAAAAGAAAAATCCCAAATAGGCCTAAATGACAAAAGTCTTCCCTCCCCAACTGACAATAAACAAGAGAAAACGATTCATTAAAAAAAAAATGGCAACGTCCTCCCTACGGCTTTCAAAATAAATAAATATTAGCCTAAATAGTCCTACATAACTCAGCGACAAGATAAGTAAACAAATATATATATCAATTGCAAAACAAAAGAGAAACTTGAGATACACAAGTATCACAAATCTGCCGCATCTGAACCCGATCAAGCCCTCACTGAGAAGCGGAGAACCCGAACTACACAATCACTGTCACCCCTCAATGACTTCTTTTCAATTTGGCCAACACTCCTCATGTTGAAAATCGCCATTAAGGCATTTTACATGATTCTGTGAAAGAAATTACACAGGATTACTTCACCTCAAAAAAAAAAAAAAAAAAAAAAAATTCCAAGTAGCCTAAAGATCAATTTAGGGGAGACTGAATTGACAACGAGCGAAAACAATGGTATCAATAATCATTCAATACTTGGTGAAATACTTGAACTTCTATCAAAGCTTGACAACAAACTCCAAATAAGCCAGTGTTTTAAACACACCATATATACTTAGTTACATTTTATTTCTGTGTCATGCCAAACATTTGGCCCATCCCACATGGGATTACAAGACACCACAAACTCATTTAGCAAACATCTTCCGGTCGCATATACAAATCATTCTGAGAAATACATGAATACAAATATATACATACACATATACACACACACACACAAACAAATCCTCATCTACAGATAATCTCGATAAAGAGTTTTTTTCCTCTTCTCCCAGGCTTTCTCAAGATAGTAATTGGCTAATTTATATGTTTCACATGTGAACAGCCATCTCAGTCTTTGAGCATCATCCATATTTACCAAATCAATCTCTGATTTTATCTTACAAAACAAAACAAAACAAAAAAAAAATCACGCTGTTCACAATAATTAGAAATATATAATATTTCTTTCACTTTCAGTTGACATGGGGTAAGCGCTCCTTGAGGGTCTGGTGCCAGCTATTTCAAAACGTAAAGATTTGTCAAATGTAAATTCAATTTTGGATAGGACAACCCCATGGCTGGAGAAGAGCATTAACACACATACCCTCACTTCTGTGCTCTCTCCCGAATGCAGCGGTCAAGAGGCAAGACAACATTTGGAAATTCTGTTCATGAAAACAAAACACACACAAACTTAAATAAGAGGGTAGTTAAATAAAAACAGTAAACAATATTGTTTTATTTTAACTACTTTGTGGATGTAGCAAAGATTTAGACTTCTTGTAATCCAATTGGATATAGTCAACTATTGTAGCCATATAATAATCATTCACAATGACTAAATCCAAGGTAGCCAACCCTGGTCCTCGAGAGCCACTCTCCTGCTTGTTTCCAAACTATCCCTGCCCTCGTTCCTGCTGACTAATAATGGATCAGGTGTGCTGTCAGTCAGAGGCTGGAAGGGCAGGAATAGTTGGAAAACAAGCAGGGCAGTGGCTCTCGAGGACCAGGGTTGGCTACACCTGGTCTACATATTTTAAATTGCTAAGTGATAAGACTGATGTTCAAATGTTCACTTCACAGTGTAATACTGCATTAGTTACTATAAAATTAGCTGGCTGTACTTTAGCTTTTTCTTGAGCAATGACAGACATTATAGGCTCTATATTTGTAACTGTATGAACAATTATTTAGAAAAATGTATGTTTGCATTTAAGGTATATTGTGTATAAAATAAGATGCGAATCACAAAGTTCTCACATAAAATGGGGTGTCCTCTGGGACTGGGATGATAATAAAGAATTTGGAACTGGAGACATTAAAAACAAATGGGTGAAAAATATGTAAGGTAAGAAAGGACACTTTAATCAATAAACACCATAACTATATGGTAAAAAAACACAAAAAAACAAACAAACAAAAACACACCTTTATGAAGGACATTAAACAAGAAACAAATGCAATGTCTCTTTGGTTCTGCCAGATGGCCTGGAGAAGGATTCCTGAACTCTACGTCTGACAGATGGCTGTTCGTTATGTGACCCTGAAAGAAAAATTGCAACTTAATGTAACTTCGTCAAGTACAACAAACAAAATCACGTTTTAAAATTTCACTTAAGTGATCACAAAATTGGTAATCTTAGAGTATGGTTAGAGAGCAACTTTGTAACAGAGCAAACCTGAGCCAAACACATTAACTGCCTTAATATAGAGAGCACATTAAACTGCCCTCCAAGTGACGATAATACACTCACAATACATTTCAAATATGATCAAAAACTGAAGATTCATTCTTTGCATACAGACAGGATTTATATTCATTATGCAAAAAGGCACGGCCATAAAGCATTACTTAAGTATTTAAAGCTGAGGCCATAGGTGAGGAATCAGGTAAAGTTAGTCTCCTTCCTGATACTTGCCTATTTTCATTGTGCATTAACCTCACCTGCACAAATAGTTCATTGTATGGTAGTGTAAGATATAAACACAATAAACCACAGTAAATCACAGAAACGTTTTGGGATATGTTAACATTTATGCAAAACACCTCCTGACTTATGAAATATCCGAAATGGTCCAAACTAATAAACGGTCCGTAAGCACAAACGAGTAGCGCAGTTTCGTTCCACTTTCTTTTCTTTTTTTTACCATTCGCTTCACCGCCAGAAAAAAATTAGCCTGGTTCTACCAGACTCTCGTACATTTAATTTGTACAAAGAGTCTGGCCCCTCTCCATTCTCCGTTAACTTCATTGAAGGCGGGTACTCTGTTGAAGCTAGGGATGGCTGACATGAAACAGTCGTTCCGAAGCTTTGCGAGATCCCGAAGCGCAGATGTTTCGAAACACTGATCCGAAGCGTGATTCAAAACACCCATGTCACGTGACTATGGCCAAACAAAGCCTCAAAGTGTTTCACTATAGGCTTGTTGGACTTCATGCAGCTCTGCGCAGACCGATCAGCGGCTGACTTGAAGCAGTGCATGCCGGTTAGAAATTTTGTCCTACTTGATACAGCGCCGGCGCCACGTGACTGTGACGTATGCCATCAAAGTACCGCGAGAGCGATTCGACAGTAGCTGGAGAACTCAGCCAGCGCAGCTTCTCTTTTTTTATTATTTTTTTATTATTTTTTATTATTAATTTATTGACAGTATTTGCAGTTACAAACAACACTTACAAATACACATACACACAACTACATAATACATACATAAATAAAACATATCCCAGGGAGTCTGCAAAGTCCAGGAAGGCTAGTCAACAAGTAGTCCTCACTCAGAGGGCTTCCTCACTCGGAGGATGAGGACGTTTTGGTCAAGGTGTGTGAGGGACTGCACTGTGACCCGGTGCCAAAGCTGGTGGCCGCAGAGCGCGTGGGGGCGAGAGGAGGACGGCAGCCTACGCTTGTGAAAGTGGAGCTAGAGACGGTTCGGGATAAAGTTGCGGTGCTTCGGAGGAAGTTTAAACTCAAAGACAGTGATACATATGGAAGAGTATTTATATCGTCTGCAAAATCACACGCGGAGCGGCTGATGGAGATTAATCTAAGGACCCTTCTTCGAGAGATCCCTGCTGCAAAGGATTACTACGTGGCCGGTAATGGGCGACTGGTTAAGCGCGTTGGTCCTGAGGATACTGCAGGAAGAGGCCCTCGGGTGTGACGAGACCATGGCCAGTCTGTAAGTGCTGACTGTGTTGTCTTGGTTCATTGGAATGTTAATGGATGGACGCTAAATAACTGTAAACTTAGAGCGCATCTGCTGTTGTCTCTTGAGCCAGACATTATTTCTCTAAATTAAACTCATTTATCTATACTTACCCCCGAACTCAGTGGATTTACTTGGATTGGACATAACAGGGTGGCACACAAAAAAGCAGTAAAAGCCTCTGGAGGTGTGGGTATTTTTTGTTAAAACCGCCTTTCTGAACTATTACATTATAAAATCCATTGATAAGACATTTGATGGAATTTTGTGTTTGCGCTTTAAGCATGTTGTTTCTCAGTATTCCTTCATGGTAATTTCATGTTATTTATCTCCAGAAACCTCACCATGGGGTCGTAATGCGGATCTTTTTTTTGCTCATTTGCTGTCATTAATATATGCTGCTGATTTCGATGCTATTTATATATGTGGGGATTTAAATAGTCGCATTGCGCACCTTAGAGATTATGTTGATGAAGACGACATCCCCCCCAGAGTCGTCTTGGATGCAGGCCTAAATAAACACGGAGAAAGTTTCATTGATTTTCTCAGAGATTCTAAATGTTGTGTTCTGAACGGAAGTGTTAATCCTGAAAATGATGGCTTCACCTCTGTATCAGTCAAGGGGAGGGCTGTGGTGGATTATTTAGTGATCCCACATGTGGACTTAAAAACATGCTCTGAATTTAGTGTTTTTACCCCTCATGACCTGGTGGACAAAAATGGGCTACAGGGGATAGATATGATAGATGTTAGATGTAGGCTTCCTGATCATTCTGCGCTTTATCTGCATTTTCAGACAAAGCAGATTCTGTGTGTTGGGAATGATATCGAGTTTGGTCTACAAACTAAAAGGTTGATAAGAAAGTTGCATGATAACTTTCTTGATTCTGAAGTTTGTGATAATGCTCTAAGTGTCATAAGAGAGGAATTACAACTTGGAGAAAAAACACAGGATAATATGAATTATTGTTATGAACGTCTCTGTATGGTATTAAACAAGGAAATTAGCAAATACGGACCCAAAAGTGAAATGTATAGTAGAACTAAACGAAGGCAGTATAAAATCAAACAGCCATACTGGAATAATGAACTGCAGAGTGTGTGGCAAAGTCTTCGTATGGCTGAGAACAAATACTTGAAATGTAAAGATCCCTCCTCAAGGCAGGAGTTATACAGAGCTTTTAGAAGTGGTCAATCTGAATTTGATAAAAAGCTCAGAGCTTACAAAAGGAGTTATAGGAGGGGGAATGTTCTTCAGCTGGAACAGTTTCATAATAGTAATTCCAAATACTTCTGGCAAGAAATAAATAAGCTTGGGCCTAAGAAGAAAAAAAAACTATCCCACTTGAAATTATCACAGAGAGTGGAGAATCTGTCTTTCAAAATGATCAGGTGTTGGAAAGATGGGAGGCAGATTATAGCAACTTGTTTGCTAGTAGCTGCTCCTATCAGTTTGATGACCAGTTTTTTATAAATGCCTGTAAGGCTAAGGCAGTTCTCGAAGGGAATAATGTTAGTCCACCACTGCTTTCAACAAATGACTTGTTAAATAGTGACATTACAGTGGCGGAGGTACAGAAGGTAATTGAAAAAATTTAATTACAAAAAGCTGTGGGAGAAGATGAACTGACAAATGAAGTTCTTAAATGTCCCAAGCTTTTGAATACTCTGCACTGTTTGTTTACAAATTGTTTTTGTAGTGGTGTCATTCCATCAGGATGGTAGAAATCAATCATCAAGCCAATCCCCAAGTCTTCTCAGGCCGACCCTAGAATACCTCTAAATTACAGAGGTATAAGTTTATTGAGTACAGTTTATTCTGCCATTTTGAACAATCGGCTTTGCGAGTATATTGAAGAGAATCAAATAATGGTTGATGAGCAGAATGGATTCAGGAAAAATAGGGCATGTATTGACCACATTTATGTCCTATTATCCGTGGTGAGAGCACGGCTACAGGAGGGAAAAAGTACATTTGTTTGTTTTGTTGATTTTAAAAAAGCGTTTGATTGGATAAACAGAGACCTCCTGGAGTATAAATTAATTAATTATGGGATTAATGGTACATTTTATAAATCAATTAAAGCCCTGTGTAAGGCACCAGTAGCTTGTGTTCAGGTGAATGATTTAAGGACTGGTTGGTTTCCTACTCCGTTTGGGGTAAAACAAGGAGATGTTCTCTCTCCAACGTTATTTGCTCTTTATGTTAATGATTTGGCACAAGAAATTAAAATGGCAAATCTGGGAATAACTATTGAAGACCTTAATCTTAGTATTCTTTTATACGCTGACGATATTGTGTTGATTGCAGAAAAAGAAATTGAGTTGCAAATTTTTTTGAATATTATGAATGATTGGGGAGACTTACTATTAATTTAGAGAAAACACAAATTGTGCATTTCAGAAAGCCATCTACCTGCCAAAGTGATTATGCATTTTATTTTGGTCAATCATTGTTGAGCTATTCTGCAACATGTAAGTACCTTGGCTTTGTTTTTCAAGAAAAGATGAGGTTTTCTGTGGGCAGGAGAGTTTTGGGGGAATCTTCTGGAAGGGCATTGGGGTCTGTGGTTAATAAGATGAAGGTATGTCCTGATTTGAGTTTCCCTATATTCACGTGGTTGCACCTGTGCTGTTTTATGCTGCTGGGGTGTGGGGATTTATGGAGAGTCCTGAGTGTAACTCTGTTCAGCATAGAGTTTTACGTTGTTTTCTCGGTGTTCATAGGTTCGCCCCTAAGGTAGCTGTAGAGGGAGACATGGGTTGGGAGCCTTGTGTGGTGAGGCAAAGGGTTGAAGTGATCAGATTGTGGAATCGTTTGGTGAGCCTATACCTGACTATAGACTTACCAGGAAAGTCTTTAACTGGGATAAAGCCAATGGGCACCCCTGGACTAAAGATGTTCATGAGATCTCATATAAAGTAAACTCTCAAATTTTGTTTCAGAATAATTTACAATTTAAAATACCTATTATAAAAGAAACATTATTTGATATTTATAAAAAGCAGTGGGAGTTAGAAGTGTTAAATAAACCTAAACTGAGAATTTATGTGCAGTTCAAGGTCTGCTTTTCCACAGAGCCCAATGTGAATTGTAATATGAAAAGGAGACAGAGATCCCTGTGTGCACAGCTCAGAGCAAGAGTGCTGCCTTTGGAGGTGGAAGTGGGTCGGTATAAAGGGGTTCCTGAGGAAGACCGGCTTTGTGCTGTCTGTGATTTGAGTTTGGTTGAGGATGAATTTCATTTTATGTTTTACTGTCCTTTGTATAATGATTTGAGAAATGTTTTGTTTGAAAAGATTCAATGTAAGAATCCTGATTTATTTTGGTTATCTGAAGGGGATATGTTGGGCTGGTTGTTTAGTAATGACTGGTTTAGTGTGGCAACATTTGTGGAGAAAGCTTGGACTTTAATTAAGGCAAAGAACGCTCTATCCCAAGATGTAATGATATTGTCTATAATGGTATAAGGTCCGCTTTTCATTTGAAATGTCAGTGTCTTATAAGCCCATGTGGGCTGGGCACAAATTCTGTGCATGACACTCAAATAAAATAAAATGAATGAGTCCAATTCATAGCATCACTTACAGTTATAAGAGTTCCAATATCATTCAGTCACGTGACGTCACAAGTGTTGAGTATGTCTGCACAGTCTTCAGAGCTTTACAGTTCTTTGAATATTTTATGGAGTCCAAATATTCATTTATTTCACTTTCAAATACAGGAAAAAAAAGGTTTAGAGCCCCTGAACTTACATTTATGGATGTGATATTTAGCGAGTAGAAATAAAAGATTAATAATGAAATATTTTCCTTCCTTGTCCGTCTTAATGTCGACCACACCAAAGAAAACATCCTTAAAACAAAATGAGAAATCCGTAACGAGATAAGTTTGGATAAATTCAAGAACATCTGACCAGAATATTTCTGTGTAGGAACATTTCCAAAATAAATGGGAAATATCTTCATCTGACCTTTTACAGAAAGAGCATTCAGATTCAATATCTGGGCCCGTATTCATAAAGATTCTAAGAATCCTCTAAGAAAACTCTTAATTTAGCTTAAAAACTTTTACGTAGGAGTCTTAGCTTAAAAGCGATTCGGGACCGATCTGAGAGCAACTCTGAGTAAGGAAAAGACAAAACCGTTCATCTTAGTAAGGAGGCGGGGTTGACCCCGTTGCTATGTATGACACAATCTTTTGAAGACTGTGATTGGTTGGTTGTCCAAGAAGGAAAAAAAAAAAGTGATTTTAAGTATAGGGTCTATTCTAAGCCTTCACTTTGAAATTACATGCGTCATTTTTCCTATTTGACCGTTCACACACACACACACACACACACACACACACACACACACACACACACACACACACACACACACACACACACACACACACACATTATATATGTGTATATAAATCCTTTTTTTTATTTACCATGCAGTTAATTTCCTATAAGGTATTTGATTGGAAAGAGTGGAACAATTTTTATCATTCTAAGCCAATTACACTGATTGCTGGCATGTCTATTTAAGTGGTGGTTTTAATGTTGGTTTAAATGTTGGTTTTAATGTATCAAACATGGAATTTTCCCAGTTGCCAAATATCGTAATGTAGTGATTACTTTCATTTCTGGCGCTATGGCATATGCGCTGTATCGGAGATGTTAGCGTGTCTCTAATAAGATCAGTCACAAACATGATCCCTACACGATCTAATCTATAGCGTCTTATTAACTCACTGTTATTCATTGTCTGCAACACATTTCTTCTCCCTCTTCGTCTTTCTGTCATTTTCTCCTCTGCTAAAGAAACTCTTAAGCCTCTTAAAAGTCCTCGTCCGTGCTCCTAACAATTTTGACCTTAAGACCTCTTTTAAGGGTTAAGATGCTTTCTGAATTACTTTTTTCTTTACTAGGATTTTTTCTTTAATTTTAAGAGTAAACGCCCACATTTCTAAGAATTTTCTTAGAATTTTGTCACTAGGAGCTACTCTTTGCATTAAGATTCTTTATGAATACGGGCCCTGGTTTATACCGCTTAAAGGGATAGTTCACCCAAAAATGAAAATTCTATCATTGTTTACTCACCCTCAAGTTGTTCCAAACCTGTATGAGTTTCTTTGTTCTGCTGAACACAAAGGAAGATATTTGGAAGAATGTTTGTAACCAAACAGATCTCGGTCCCCATTGACTACCATAGTATATTTTTTTCCTACTATGGAAGTCAATGGGGACCGAGATCTGTTGATTACAAACATTCTTCCAAATATCTTCCTTTGTGTTCAGCAGAACAAAGACCCTCAAGTTGTTCCAAACCTGTATGAGTTTGAGTAAATGATGACAGAATTTTCATTTTTGGGTGAACTATCCCTTTAAGCACACATTTTGCTGGGTAGAATCTGTGAATTAATTTAAACGTAACTTCTCTCACTTTATTAGTAAGAATATATTTGAAAAGCAAAGACCAAACGTTTTTCCAAGGGACATTCTCTATTAAATTGTTCCAATATGGGATTATATAAGGAATTGTAACAATATCTTTTTGGTATAAAGTCCTGATTGTTTTATTTTTAGAAAAGCACAAACT
The DNA here is from genome assembly GCF_965113295.1 of Leuciscus leuciscus. NCBI lineage: Eukaryota > Metazoa > Chordata > Actinopteri > Cypriniformes > Leuciscidae > Leuciscus > Leuciscus leuciscus. Next base: position 10,466,482 of record NC_138725.1, on the reverse strand, counting down.
CCCCACAGCAGTATCAGATAAATCCATATTGAGAGTCAGTGGCCATGGGAAATGAATGCCTCCCAGCAGCATTCTGATTCCAGAAGGAATTGCATCAAAGACAATTGCATATTCTTTAACCGAAACAGGAATTTAAAATTTCCGCAAAAAATCTGAATAACTGTACAGTCTGCCATTTGTGTCATAGAGTTGGCCAACAAGTAAAATATTATTTCTGTACCAGTTTTCAAAAAATAAAGATTTATTTTTGTAGAGAATGTCCTTATTATTCCAAATGTAATATCGATGAGGTGAGAAGTTATGTTTAAATAAGAGAGACCAAGCCAAAAGCATGTGTTTATGAAAATTGGACAGTTTGATTGGGATTTTGCTAATATTATAATTGCATAATAACAGAAAATTCAAGCCACCGATTTTAGAGACAATATAGTTTGGAATAAAATCCCATAGTGATGTTGGATTATTAATGAATTATTGTCTGAGCCAGTTGATCTTGAAGGTATTGCTTAAAGTTGTGAAGTCCAAAAAATGTAAGCCCCCACACTGATTTGTATTATCACGGACTTTTTGACATAATGAGTTTTGTTTTTCCACACGAAATGTGAAAGGTGCTATTGACATGAAATTTTCACCAGATGTTGATAACAACCAAAGGAATCAGTACATACAAAGAAACCAAAACAAATAAGCTCAGAAATTAAGTTATGTGTAATAATGTGAAATGACACAGGGAAAAAGTATTGAACACATGAAGAAAGGGAGGTGCAAAAAGGCATGGAAAGCCAAGACAACAGCTTAAAACTATTAGTAATTAAAAAGAGCCAACACCAAGTTGTATGGTGTTTTTAGGGTAATGTGCACTGCCATTTCTCCTCCAAACATGGTGTGTATTATGGCATCCAAACAGTTCAATTTTGCTCTCATGTGACCACACTAAATTCTCCCAGTATTTCCCTGGCTTTTCCAAATGTTGTGCAGCAAACTTTAAATGAGCTTCAACATGCTTTTTTTTCCAGTAATGGAGTCTTGCGTGGTGAGCGTGCGTACAGGCCATGGCGGTGGAGTGCATTACTTACTGATTACTGATAATTATGGCTATCTGCAGGTCTTTTTGAAGCTCTTGGACAACTTCTGATTATTCTTTTCACTCCTCTGTCAGAAATCTTGCGAGGAGCACCTGGTCGAGGCAAATTTATGGTGAAATGATTGTCTTTCCACTTCCGTATTATGGCCCCAAAAGTGCTCACTGGACTATTCAGAAGCTTAGAATGGCGCCTATAACCAATGCCATCATTATGTGTTGGAACAATTAGGTTGCGAAGGTCTTGAGACAGCTCTTTGCTTTACCCATCATGAGATGTGTCTTGTGTGACACCTTGGCAATGAGACCGTTATTAATTTCCACTGACAGGGGGCTGGATTGCTTTTTAATTACTGTAAGTTTTCAGCTGTTGTCTTGGCTTTCCATGCCTTTTTGCACCTCCCTTTCTTCATGTGTTCAATACTTTTTCCCTGTGTAATTTCACATTATTACACATAACTTAATTTCTGAGCTTATTTGTTTTGGTTTCTTTGTATACTGATTCCTTGGGTTGTTATCAACATCTGGTGAAAATGTCATGTCAATAACACCTTTGGAAATATATTTACTGAGAAAAATGGTGACGTGTTCAATTTCCTCCGCTGTATATTGAACTACACATAGCTAAAAGTCAAAATAACAATTATACATGCAACCCCAGAGAACTGTGGACATGTACAAATGTATCTGAATGCATTTTTACGAAATGTTCTGTGTTACATATTTTTACGGATTTATGCCGTCCTACCGCGACTATTTTTGGCCAGGGACACGACGTTGCCGTCGGACCGATGTTTGCTGGGCTTTTTCCAAGGCTCATCAAAATTATGGCTTGACTTGATACACAGTCTAATGGTCTAATTCTAACAAAATCCAAATTTTAAACATCCTTTGCTGTAGCAATTGTATGGGCCTTATGCGCAGCCTACACTTCCTATTTGAGCCAGTGCAGATGGATGATGAATGAGCAAAGTTATTTCAGAGCAAGATCGCCCCGAGTGTAAAGCCAAACGTGATTTGTGGCCGTTATCTGATTGGCTTGAGTAAACGGTGGGTGGAGTCCACTTTGTGGATTTCTCTGCACGACGACGCTAGAAGTGTTTCAAAATCCACAAATGCGTGAGGGGATTCGCTAATGCACAAGAACAGAAGAGATTCACAGATACATGCAGCGATTTACAAATGCACAGAAAGCGGTTCACAAATAAATGCCAGGCAGAGTTGTGTTTGTAACATAATAAAACATTTGTAATTTTATTTTATTTAAATCATTTAATTTATTTGTGAATTTGATATTTTTTTTGTGAATTTCCTTACACTTATTTGTGGATCTTAATCAATTTATTTGTGAATTTGATATATTTTTTTGTGAATATCTTTACATTTATTTGTGAATATTAATCTATTTATATAATGCATATATAATGCAATATATATATAAAGCAAAAATTCTAACACCATAATCCTCCTCTGCCTATTCTGCCTATTTTGGGCTTATCTTGAAAAAGTTCCTTTCACCTTTAGTAACTGGAGTCACTTCAGTTCTATAATAATAATAATGGAAGGCTACTAGTGAAGCTGAATCTGCGTGGTCCTGATTGGCTGCGGGGGTGTCCCGTACGCGCGTGCCGATAACGTCACCGCTCGCTCGCGCCGTCTCTTCCGGTCTCTTCCCTCATTGAAAGTTTTAGCGTCGAGTCTTCTGAGGTGAGGAGAGCAGTTCACGGTATTTATCACATTTACACAACCATCACACACACACTTTATACAGTTTGGTTAAGCGACAGGCTCATTTCTGTATTGTTTTCATCGATCACAGCGATACTTGTGCGTCTTTTCTGGCGTCTTCCTTCTGAAATAAACATTTAGTGCAGCAGCAGCGAGCATGAGGAGAATATGTTGAGTACATTCAGACCTGAGCGATGTTGTGTTCGTTTGTGTGATTGTTTTGTCAAGTCAAACGTTAAAGTTTGAGATCTATGAAGGGAATGAATGGATTATATCGATCTCAAGTGTCATACTGGAACAGATCTGCTAAATGCTTTACTTTATTTTACTCTTACCTAATGAGCCAGGTGAGACATTAAATCAATAGCCTAGCTGCTACTTAAAATTATGTATAGCGTTCTACTCTTCGTACAATAGTGCTCTGTGGTGCTCTTTATTTTCAAAAGTGTTATGATCATTTTCAGTTTCTGCGCATATAAAATGTTATTATAATGATCTAACTTATAGTGATTAATGAATCATAAGATTAAACTATATTTTAGATTAGATAAGATATTAGATTAATTTGGACATATTATGCTGCTGTAGTTATTTATCTGTAGTAGGGCTGGGCGATATGGCTGAAAACTGTATCACAATATGAGTAGCCTAAGTGTTTCATATCGATATTGATAATTACCTATTTAAAGGACCAGGAGAGAAATATATTACATAAAAAAAAAATATATATATATATTTTAAACTTAACCCTCCTCTGATTATAATCCCCTCAGTTATAAAGGCAGAAATGTCAACACAACCATGGAAAACACTCAAATAATTATAATAATGTAAACATAAGTCTAAAATCACTATGAACACTTAACAATTATCTCCTAACATTAAGGTGCAAAATTAATAAATGAGTAAGAAATGCTTAATAAAGAGTAATAAAATAGTGCAAAGTGTTAAATAAACATAGAGAAACCGACGACGGTCTTGCATAATTTGCAGACGACATTGGTCTGACTCAGGGCTGGACTGGGACAAAAAAAGTTTCCGTGAGAAAATGTTGTGCATTTTAATGTTAAATTCATCAATCTGGTGCACTTTGACAGTTCAAAATTAAAAGCTCCAACCCATATTCAGTGTGCAAATTAAACAAAGAAAAATTCACTCTTTTAACTCTTTACATTACACCTACTACATAATAATAGTTCTAATATTAATCCAATGACAGTAATAGCCATATTTTGTAAAACAAATGCGCTAAAAAATAAAGGAAACTTTCATAATTAGTTTTGTACCAATTTCTATACTTGAAAGAGATAAGCACATGATCTTTTTTATTTTGACGCAAACTGCATCAAGCTTTTATTTTGGCGGAAAACATGGTTTACAAACGCCTCTCATTCAATTTCTAGTGAATTGCAGTAATCGTCACCTATGCAGATGTGGAAATGATCTGTAACTGGGTTATGGGTTCCTACACTCATGACATAGCCTAAGTGTTTTGAAAGTAGTTCTGCTTACCGCAGACTCTACACTTTATCATCTCTCTCCTGATCCTCCTCACTATCATCATCTGCCACTGGAGCTGATGAAGGGCAGAAAACATATATTTTGACACATAAAGTGTCTGCTTTAAGGGCCTGTTTCTATTTTTTCACGCTATTTCTCTGCACATTCCTTGCGTTTCTTCTCCATCTTGCTGACTATTTTGACGGATACACACTGACACTGCTGCACGCTCGCTCACTCGTTTAAAGTTGTGATTGGGCCAGCCCAGTGTCAATCAAGAAAAGAACCAATGGGCCGCTGATCTACGTGTTTCATGGGCCGGTCTGTCAGAAAAAAAATACATTTGACCAATGCATTACACCGGCACAAACCCAGCGCTGCCAGTTAAGCAAAACAAAACGAATGGGCCACCGATGTACAAAATTTTATGGGCCATAAAAAAATAAAAATTATGTATGAGATGTGTCGGCTCAAAAAGCACGTCGGCCCACCGGGAAAATGCCCGATATGCCCGATGGCCAGTCCAGCCCTGGTCTGACTACGGTCAGGGGGTCTCACACCAGACGAGAAGCGCAGCGTACTGATTGTATTGTACAATTAAATACAATCGTTGCTAAGTCTCCAGTCTGAACACTTTACCTCAGAGCGTCTGTTAACTGAATGAATTGAGAATATCACCTGAAAATTCAATAACATCAGCAGTTTTCATCAGCGCAGCTGATTTCTGTAAATTAATGTAAAACTAAATGTATATTGCAGCACTGGGTGAAGTCAGTATATACATTAATGATGATTTGAGACAAATAAATGTACATTTAATATAAAACTATGTAAATGGCGCTCTGTGGCGCGGCAGGATTTTGAACAAGGTCCTGAGCCGTTGCTGGGCGCCGCGGACAGACGCCGAATGGCGACGCCGGTGTGTGTGCACTCAGAGAGAATAATGTGTTCGAATTTTAAAGACGCGGCGAGTAACAGATGATCGGTTCACGTGCCGCTTGAACTCTGTCAGCGATTTGTCAAGCACCAAAACCGTGTTTATTGTTTGAATTTCATAATTAAATCGACAGAATCTGAGAGCTGAGAAAGTAAGAAAAGTTACAAAAGTAACTAATTACCAGGGAGAGTAATTATTGCGTTACTTAAAAAAAAAAAAAAAAGTTTAAATATAAGAAATTTCTTGGATACCCCCAATATGAAATGTTAAATGAATTAAATGGGCACTAAATAGAACACCGTATTATTATAAAACATTGTACACTTATCTACACTATTTTAATGTTGCTGTGGGACAATGTGAGAGACACTTATAAACTTATATTAAAGTTGCCCTAGAATGGATTGTTTTATTATTTTATAATGTTTCCTGGGGTGCCCTTATAATGTTAGTATGTTTTTTAGATCTAAAGTTGTTATAATTTAGAAATAAAAGGCATATTTCCTAGCCTGATTTCATCCCCTGATTTGAACACTCTGTTTGAAGGGGCGTGTCTGCTGTGAGACTTCAATGTAAACGCCCACTGCTGTGATTGGCTGACATGCTTGCATATGAAATATCTGGCATTACATGTAGAACTATCTGGAAAACTTTTACTATTACAGCTTTTATATGTTTTTACTATTACAGCTATCGGGATTAACGAATTGTGAGAAGTTTTTTAAGTATTTAGATCTATTCCCATCACATAAAAGGTTGCAGTGATGAGCATTGAGCAGATGACAGCCTGTTGATCGCGTGAATGAAGATCTTATCACTGCAACGCAGTTTCTGCGAGAAACGACGTGAAGTTGAGCGTTTAGTCACTGGCTTAATTTACTGATGCATAAACAGTGTTGAACAACTTTGAGAGAAAGATTATCTTTCTGAACTTGAACAATTACGCATCAGATTTTCACATAACCCACTGGTTCTTCTCCAGAGGCTCGGATGAAGGAACTAAAAAAATACTTTTGTGTTCATTTGTACATCCAAACACTGAGCAACTGCCATGCTTCGCTCGTTTGCAAGCCATGATGTCTTTCGAGGAAAAAACAATATCGCGCTGGATCTAGATAACACAGTGTAAATTATTGTTAATAAAATCACTACTTACCGCTTGCGGGAATATAACGTTAGTTGAAATTGCCCCCTTCGTCAGTATGAAACGCAGAGAGAAACCTGGCTGCTTGATATTGTTCCAGGTTAGAAAAACAGTCCGTGGTGAAATGGGCAGAGCAAACTAACAACTTCGAATTAAACTGTAGCGGTATCCGATAGATAGATAGATAGATAGATAGATAGATAGATAGATCTGCCATTTTCCCTATGATCCTTGCTTGTTTATTCACCTGCAGAACTTCCGATGATTTGACTGCGCAGTTCCGCCTGGCATTGAACATGGGCTGGCATATGCAAATTTTTGGAGGCGTACATATTAATGATCCCGACTGTTGCGTCACAGTCGGTGTTATCTGGAGATTCGCCTATTTTTCAGGGGTGTTTTTCAAAAAACTAGATTTAAATAAGGAGAAAACAATGGTGTTTGAGACTCACTAGCTATGTTTCCATCAACACGTTTTTATCCGAATTATGTGATATCGAATGAAAAATGCCTTATGGAAACAGTAAAATTCGATTGAATTTCTTGAATATCGACTAAAATGAAATACGGTCGGTCTCATCGGATTTTATCTTGATCGATGTACGGTTTATGCGATAAACGCTGATGGAAACGTTATTTGCCGAATAAATAATGGATTGCGATAAGTTTTATGGATACAACCCGCCACAAAAGAAGAAGTTTTAGTTATTTTCCGCCCAGTTTGCACCCATTATATACTGTCTGGTTTGCACACATGGCCGGTGTCGTCAAAGTGGACAAACGAGCAGACGAGATACTTTTTGAATTTAATTTAACAGAAAAATAAAACGGCTATTATAGCAAAAATCTAAGAAATGCCATAATAGTCAAATAATGTCGCTATCAGCTGTCACATAAGCACCTAGAGTCCTGCAATGGTTTGGGTACCCGCATAAAAGTGGCTAAAACGGGTGGATTGTTTGTGACATTCCTAAACTTCACAGGCGGGGATGTGGGCGGATAATGAACTCCTTGCGGGTGGGTAGCGGATGAAAAATATGTGCAATATTTGTATGTCTAAATTGCCATTACACACTCGCAAATATGTGTTTTGGTCATCCTTAAAAATATTCTTGTTTGCCGTTACCCGACCGATCCTGTCAATTTAGGACCGACCCAATACATTTTTTCCCCCTTTTAGTCCGACCGACTGGCCGGTTGTAAACTTGCGTTAAGATCGACCGATTTTTTTAATTTATTTCTTACTCTTCAAACAACTAATACAAATGCAATAAAATAATATTAATTAGTAGGCCTAAGTATTGTGTAGGCTACGCTCTTTTAAATAAAAACCCGTCAATCAAGCAAAATAATATTCAATGATTGTAGGGCAGGCTAATAAGCCTATGTGTTGTAGCCCAGACATTAAAAAACGATTTAGTTCCATATTCATTTTTAAATAAAATAATATATATATATATATATATATATATATATATATATATAATTTTATTTCATGTTGATTATATGAAAAGTGAAAAAAGCATGAATAAGATGATCCCGAATATCGGGAGACAAATGGAGTGGGCAGACATGATTTTGACCACTTTATTAAGTTTGTTTTTGTAGAAAGACTTTCTTTAAAGTGAATTTCGTTTTGTATTAATTGTATCTTAATTTTAATCAATGTTTAATTAACCATTTTCCTGGATTTAATAAATAAGAGCTAAATATAGCAGGCAATAATCAGGACACGGAGAGGCGCCCGCGCGTGAACTGGAGGTAGCCTAGGCTACTTGAATGGCCCAAAACAAAGCGCACTTTCGCGCTCATTAGCCCATTCATGAGGCTATTGTGATGTTGAGAGAGGTGCGAGATAAAAAATAAAGCACTTTAAATGGAATGATTTTAGCTTGTGTGCGATTTATCGCGGGCACGGGTCAGATCTGGTGCTGAACTTTGCGGGGGCGGGTCTCCAAAAATGGACCCGTGCAGGACTCTGCACTATTACAACTTGTGCAATATTGATCATTTGTTGGTAGATGGCGCGATCCAGGACCATTTTGTCTAGCAAAACTTTGTTCGCAAATGTTTGCTTGAATGTTGTGCGATTCAGTGCGAAAATGAATGGAAACACCTTAAAATGTCTCAAATCAATTCGATATACCAATTTGATCGCAAAACAGCATGTGACGTCATTACACGCAGGTTTTTATTCGCTTTAAAGCCGTTTGATGGAAACACACTTTCACCAGCTTTATTCGCATGATTTTTTTTACCGAACTTCAGATCATTCGATTGACAAGTTGATGGAAACATAGCTACTGTATGTCATGTCCATGTACTGAACACTTGTTATTTAACTATGCCAAGATAAATTCAATTTCAAATTCTAGGACACCTTTAAAATATTATCATCGTTCCCTGCAGGTTATTTTGGAGTTTATGTTATATAAACTAATTTAAACATTGTAGGCTATATGATACCAATATGCTACAGAGATTATTCTAATGCTGAATTGTGTAATTCACATTCGGTCTCTCTCGCGCACTGTCGAGCCAGTCCGGCGCCTCATAAACACACACACACACCAGAGAAAAAACTTTGCAGCTCATGTGGCTGAGAGAGAGCCTACTCGGGTGAAAACGGTTTCAGTGAGCTCAATTATAGTAATGCCGCATTTTTAGTGACAGTAACGGTAACGGCATTGTAACGGAGGAAACAGTAATTAGTTTGATTACTCGTTATTGAAAAAAATAACGCTGTTAGTTACGCTGTTTATTTATAACGCCGTTATTCCCATCACTGGGTTACGTGCCATTCAGAATTACTTATGTTGTGGACGTGCTATTTCTGGAGCAACGCGACACGGCAACTAAACCCAAATAATCCAAATAATAAATGTTTTATTACAATATTGTTCTCTTTATAATGTTATGTAATATGACAGTCCAATAGTCATTATTAGTCGTGCATTGCTGTACACTGTACGTTAGGGCTGGGCGATATGGATGAAAATTGTATCGCGATATAAGCGTTTCATATCGGTCGATATCGATAATTATTGATATTTTTTATGACCTATTTAAAATAAGGACCAGGACAATTTCCTCGTTCGCTGTGGCACTCATTTTCCACTTATCACTCCACGCCAGTTCTGTTACTGAAGAATCCAACACGAGACAATGATATGGCGCAACCAAACATGATACTGTTACATGACTGGCTGTTAAGGGGGTCGCACACCAGACGAGAAGTGCAGCACCACGTCTTAAATATTCGAACACATTTTTCTCTATGAGTGAGCTACGGCTCAGGACCTTGTTCAAAATCCTGCCGCGCCACAGAGCGCCATTTACATAAGTTTATAATACATTTACATTTATTTATCTCAAATCATAGTTAATACTGACTTCACCCTGTGCTGCTATATGCATTCAGTTTTACATTCATTTACAGAAATCAGCTGGTGGAATGAAAATAGCTGATGTTATCGGATTTTCAGGTGATATTCTCATTAACGGACACTCTGAGGTAAAGTGTTCAGATCACAGACTCAGCAACTATTGTATTTAATTGTACAGTACAATCATAACATAGTACAAACTAGGGGTCGACCGATTATCGGCGCCGATATTAAGCATTTTTATTGTTATCGGTATCGGCCATTTTAAAAACCGATTTGCCGATAAAAAAATTTTTTTTTAAATGCGCGATCTGGCACTGATCCAGCCACCTCAGTCAGAGCGCACTGCTCTGTGTCCTAGACTAAGCCCCGCCCATCGACCATCTGATTTGTTGGGAGTCACAAGTCCGGCCAATCAATACGGCTGGCGCGGCTGGAAAATGTTCCGCTCTCACACCGAAAGCACTTGCTAACAGGAGCTGCTTCAGTGATCAATGATCATCATCACACATCAGTTATCTATCTCTCGAAGGTAAGAAAGCAGTAAACGTTCCTGAAGTTGCATTAAATCATTACACTGAAGTTGCAAAACACCTAATCGATTTATGATGACAAGCGCCGTTCAGTTATTATACTGTGAATTCCCGGTCAGTGTCCGTCATTGCAGTGATATGCTTTAACGGAGCTTCACATCAGTGCTAGTGAAACTAAAACGTACTTCTCTCACCATTCGGCCAACTTAACGTTATATTGTGAATAGATTATCAACACGAATGAATTCACTCACATCTGCTGCGGTTTTTGTGTTGTTCACATCGCTTCACTGAACATCAGTGTCCGTTCCGTTTGGGCTTTTAGTCAAAAAATTGCGCATATTTGGAGAAATATTGCATTGTTCTCACGTCACATGATTGCAAAATAATTTGTCACAGATTCAGAATTATCATTATGCAATTTTGAAGAGCTGAAAGGGCATCAAGCGCGAGCTCTGACGCCCGCGACGCGAGCTCCCTATCCCTGATTAGTTATCTATCTCCGCGGCCGCGCTCTCTCATTTGACGAATAACGTTAGTTGTCAATAATCTCACATTGATTGCACGTTTCTGGATGACGCTGTCCTGTATACTTCCTAGTTTGTATCGTCGTGATAAACAGTCAAACAAACATTTCACACATCAAAAATAAAGAAAAAAAAAACACTATTACAATATGGTTTGTATGTGATCTTAATGCAATTCTTCTTGGTATATTCATATGAATAATGTTCACATTATGCATGCAATAGCAGGTGTAGTGATTAGCTGCAAATAAAATGCTAAATATAACATGCATACACACACACACATACATATATAGTACAGTATTATATATATATATATATATATATATACATACTGTATGTGTGTGTGTATGTTATATTTAGCATTTTATTTGCAGCCAGAGGTGTGGACTCGAGTCAGACTCGAGTCATGAATTTGATGACTTCAGACTCGACTCAACAAAATGTACAAAGACTTGCAACTCGACTTGGACTTTAACATCAATGACTCGTGACTTCACTTGGACTTGCGCCTTTTGACTCGAGAAGACTTGCTACTTCCCATGAAAACTGGGGGAAAAAATGTCCACACGGCCGCGCCGCTCTCAGTTTATCTGCATCTGTGAAAAAAATGTGCACCAGCTGTATGCATGCAGCGAGCGCGCGCGCTGCCTGCACGACATCCAAACACTGTAGTCCCACGTTGTTTTGATTCGACAGCATATAACGCCCGTTTCACACAAACTCCGTTTGCAGTGCGTATGCGCCAGCGGTGCGTATTTTTTTCCGTACCCATGTTAACAGGTTAGAGCTTTCACACTGCACGCGGTTGCAGTCCGTCGATCCGTTCCAGGTGCGGTGCGTATACAGCAGTGCAGAGATCGTTTCCGCACCGAGTCTATTTCTGCTGTGCTGCACATGTGCTGCACGCGCTGAATTAAAGTGACAGCGCATGTTTCGTGGTCAAAATGAACACAGATTGACCTAAAAATTTAGTAATTTCACCATAAACGCGATTAATTAAATACTATAATCACTTATAGACCAGGGTAAAGCAAGGAAAACTACAATTTACCTCAACAAGGCGACATAATGAACGACACTCGTCTAATTCGTGCAGGTGGAAAAACATGTTCCTTGTGACATGCGAGATTTATTGTATTAATTTAAATATAAAATAAAAGACATGAGAGTCGGCTGTTTTTTTTATACAAGTAGCCTACATGGTTAAATATTTGACCACTTGCTTTAGGAACTTAATATAAGTAGAAGTAGGCTAATGCATTGAATAATAGGCCTACGTTGTTTAAATTGTGTTTAAACGTGCATACGTCTATTAAAGAGTGTATATGTGTAAAGAGAATCGCAATGCTGAGACGTTAAGACCGGGGTAGCCTAAATCAAGGGAAAATACATATTTCAACAAGGCAACATAACACTCGTCTCATTCGTGGAGGTGGAAAAACAAGTTCTTTGTGACATGCGAGATTTATTGTATAAAGATTTAAATTATGCAAAAGAAAGAGTATGAGTCTGCTGTTTTTGTCAATTTTAAGTTTTAATTTAAAATGTAGGCTATGCGATTTTAATATAAGTACATGGTTAAATATTTTACCACTTGCTTGAGCAACTTAATATATAATTATATAAGAGTAATGCATTAAATAATACGTTGTTTAAATTGTATTTAAACGTGAATACGTCTATTAAAGAGTGTATACGTGTGTACAAAGAGAATCGCAATGCTGACAATTTTTTTTTTTAAATAAAAGATGCTAATAACTTCTGGATTTGAAATACAAATAGTGAGTATGTATTTGTGGTACAGCCGCGGATCACGCACTGCAAACGCAGCATATGTGAAAGCACTATTGCGCGTGCTGGTCTTGCACCGCATACGCACTGCAACACGCATTCCAATTATATTATCAGGTTGGTCCAGTTTTTCAGAAGTGATAATTTTGAGGAGTGAGGATTTTATTGATGACATGTTTAAAAAGGTTTAGGCTAAAACGACCCATGTCTATTTGAAAGTTAAACTGTTTTGCAATATGAGGTTAATACAATACAGGACTGAAGCTGCATGCTGTGCATTGTTCTAGTGCAATATGCTGTTGAAATACAAGCATTTTTTGTGAAAATTTAATTTTCTGTTTTTTACTGTATTTGATTAATGTCATTGTATAAAAAGAGGTTTAAATAAATACAAATCTTACAGACGTACATGATTTGTATACATTTTATTTCTGTGGTAAGAGGACTTGAAATGACTCGAAACTAAAATGGTAGGACTTTGGACTCGACTTGAGACTTGTTGGCTTTGACTTTTGACTCGACTCGGGACTTGCCTCATCTTTGACTCGACTTGACTCGGGACTCGAGGGCAAAGACTTGAGACTTACTTGTGACTTGCATAACAATGACTTTGTCCCACCTCTGTTTGCAGCTAATCACCTGCTTTTCACACACGCGTACAGAATAGTCACCTCTATTATTTGGATGCTCCCACTACTTTTTATGTTTGTTGTTATTATTAATGATGTTGTTATTATGAATAGTTCTCAGAATTAAAGATATGTTAAAATAATTTAAAGAGAGTCTTTGTCAGAGGCCTTTTTATTCTTAATTTTGACATTAATTTAAATTTTTACACTAGACACATATCGGTTCAAAATATCGGTTATCGGGCTACTTGATCTGTAATAATCGGTATCGGCATCGGCCCTGAAAAATGCATATCGGTCGATCCCTAGTACAAACATGATCTTAATGTCCTTAAACATAACAATATTGCTGGCCATAAACTGAGAAAGTGCGCGTCCGGTGTGCGATACCTCGAGTTGTCCTAGACTAGACGCGACGCGGCGTGGCGCTGCGCTTCTCGTCCGGTGTGCGACCCCTTTAGCGTGTCACACTCCCTACGTTGCTAGGTTACCAGAGAGTGAGTGCCTTTGTTCATGCAACCAAACTTGCTTCACAACCTCTGTTTTTTTAAAAGAAAAGAAAATTATTGAACGTTTTATTGAACGCATTTTTTATTGATATTGATTACGTGTCTATCGCGATACATATCGTTATCGTTTTATCGCCCAGCCCTACTGTACGTGCAATACCATACACTTTACTACATTAATTCTTAACCAAATGCATCCTGTATGAGATAAATCAGATATAAATAGGCCTACACAAAATAAACACAATATTACAACTTACATTTGCACAGAACAAAAGGCTGCGAGTGCACACGCAAACTTATAGTCATGATGGTGTAAAATGTATTATTGATGTTTTATCCATGTCATAGTGTGAGAAATGACAGTATTGTCTTTCAATTGAGCAGTTTAATAGGCTTTTGTCATCTATCTGACTCAAATAATGTGTTTCTAACAGCAAACACTCAGAATAAAGTGAGTTGATCTGCTGGTGATCCCGAATGACTTGTTGAATAAGTGTTGATTAGGGCTGTAGCGATATACGTCATGAAACCGAAATCACAACACTAAGATCCACGAACCTGTGTCACCATGTGAGAAGGCAAAATTCTTAACGAAAAGGCTTTCTACAAATCAAAACTTAAGTGGTCAAAATCATGTCTGACCCTCCCCATATGTCTCCTGATATATTGGGCATCTTATGATCTTACTCATCTTATACGTATATAGTGAATTTCGTTTTGTATAAATTGTAACTTAATTTAAGGATTTAATAAATAAGAAGCAAATATAGCAGACAATATAATCAGGACACACCGGCGCGTGAACTGGAGCTCGCCTCATAAATAAACAAAAACTCAGTGTATAAGCTATACTTGCCTCACAGACCTGAGAAATATGTATAGAAAGCTTGAAATGTGTACTTTTAAACAAAACAATTCAAACCGAAAAGAACTGACCTACTCTCTGCTTATGTAGGCTAATTCGTATGAAGTGTGCATTTCTTTCTATAGGCCCGTTCACTAAGTGCTGCGAGGATGGCGAGTCAGCATCACCAACTTTGTTTGCAGCCGACACTGACAGACTCACGCATAATCGTTACTTTTGCCGGTTCTTTGTGGCAAGCGTTATGCCTGTGCTTGAGATGTGGAATAGGCAATATATCATTTGTGGTTTACAGTAGACAGTAAGCCTCAGTTACCTCAGTATGAAACGGTAGCCATTTAATTTACATTTAATCGTAGATGCAAGAAAACTTGATTGAAGAATCATTTTCAACATGCTCGATAGGGGTGGGGGATTAAATCAATTCTTAGATGCATCGCGATGTTGACGATTCTGAATCGAATCACAAATGTCAAAAATCAATTTCCGATTTCGGAAATGTTCATTGATAACGAAATATTGACGAAAGGCAGAGACGCATGATGGTTGAGCGAGAAATCCGACTGGCACCCTCTGCATTACAATCTACTGTTACATACAAGAAACATCAAATGAAACAGAACAGGTTTATTCGTGGTCCGATCTCAATCACACTATACTGTTATTACACAGCGCTGGGAGATCCAGTGAGAAAGCGTTTGAATTCACAGCAGAATTAATAACATCGCAGCGAGATCTAATTGGAAGCATTCAAATTCGGTGCATAATTCTTTTATAAACCACACGTCTGATCAGAAACCAGGACAACTTTAAAAGCTTCCACCCAACTTGGAAAAAGAAAAGCGAATTACAAACTCTATCGCTACATTTATTGTCAAATCACTTCCATTTGTTTAATTAATAAAATATATTGGAAGTAAAAAAAGAATATATATAGAAAAAAGATACATCAATAACCGTTTTATCATCGCATCACAGCCCTCTGAATCGTAATCGAATCGTGAGGTGCCTAGAGATTCCTACCCCTAGTGCTCGAATCATCTCCACAATGTAGTTTAGTTCTGTTTGTTTTTCAACAGTATTTTGTTACAAAGAAAACGTCTCAGGTTACAATTGTAACCCTAGTTCCCTGAGAAGGGAACGAGACGCTGCGTCGATGATGATTTGGGAACGCCCCTACGTGATTGCGTCTGAAGCACGTATGTCAACTAGTCCATTGGAAAGAAGGAACGTCACGGGCTTTTAAAGGATAAAAGCACATCCTGTGCAACCGGCGCTAGCTTCGAGAGCCAAAGCAAAGTCGATCACAGGGATGCAGGAAGTATGTGCAGGGCGACGCAGCATCTCGTTACCTTCTCAGGGAACTAGGGTTACAGTGGTAACCTGAGACTTTCTCTTTCGAGGGAACTCGCGCTGCATCAATGACGCTTTGGGAACAAGAATTCCCAATATGCCAAATTGCCTGTATGTAAAACTGTCGGCAAGATACGTCCAGGTCCAGGCTAGTGTTGTCAAAAGACCCGGTACTTCGGTACCAAGTCGGTACAAATTTTTTTTTAAATGTCACGGTACCAGGTTTTCTCAAACCCGGTACTTGATGCGCGTGCATGCCCGAAGCGCGTGCAGTTGCGTCCTCTTCATAAAAGCGCTGATGGCGATCGGCGGTGCTGCTGCTGATGTGGTGCTGATGTTTTTGCGCGTGCAGATACGTTATTTCAAATGCCGCGCGGCAAGCGCGCTCATAATAGAAGCGGCGCGCTCGCTTTTCCATGTGCGTTCATGGATGTATAGCAACGACAGACGCCACGGGAGTACAAACGCTCTCCATGACGACGAGGAAGTGTGACATAGGCCTATTAATTGATTTCTAGCCCTTGCATTAGCTTTACTACTAGATATATTTATGGAGATGAGAAATAAAAAGCCGTCATTAATATCAGTCCGTCAGAAAAGCAGTTCTAGTCTTATTCTTGGCTGGATAACTCTTAGCAGGTTTAAAAAGCCCTTTTAAAGTTAAATATGAATACAGTTTTGGATTAAATAAAAGTATAGTCAAGTCAAATAAAACATATTTTATCTCCTGTATAGTTTGGTAATGCTACAATAAGATACCATTCATTAACATAATTTAATGCGTTATCTAACATAACACATTGAGTGAACAATATATTTTTACAACATTAATTAATGTTTGTGAATGTTATTTAATACAAAACACTTGATTGGTCATGTTTGTTCACTTCATTCATTGTGCATTAAATAATGTTAACAGAAATAATGTTAACTTTTGATTTTAAAAATGTATTTTTAAATTAACCCCTAAAGGAGAATAATTGCGACAGTATATAACTATTGTTTTTTTTGTTAGGTCATTTTATCTAATGTTATCTAACAAATGGAATCTTATTTTAAAGTGTTTTTAATACTACAGTTTCCATCTTTGTGATATACACTTTAATATAATTATGTAAATTTAATCTAAATTAAGCTTTGGTACCGAAATTGGTACCGAGAACCGTGGATTTTCACTGGTATTGGTACCGAATACTTTAATTTTGGTACCGTGACAACACTAGTCCAGGCTATAATATCTCACAAATGTGAGCGGCGAGGACCAACCCGCCGCATCACAAACCTCTTGAAGGGAAGAGATAGTTAGGGAGATAGGGAAGAGAGAGAGCCTCAACTATTCACTTGCTGATTGTCTGCTTAGAGGCTGGAAGACCCTTCTTGGGTGATCCAAAGCAGACAAACAACTGATCTGATTTTCTCCACTGGGCAGCCCTGTGGACACAAGTATCCAGTGCTCGCCCTGGACACGAGATTCAGTTTTTCCTGGTCTGAAGAAGTAAACGGAGGAGGACAGAAAGCCTGCAGTACAATAGGCCTCGGAATATTGGTCGGCACCTTCGGGACGCATCTCTGCTTAGGGTATAAGAATGCCTTGACCATCCTGGGTGAAAACTCAAGGCAGGTGGGAGAAACCGAAAGGGCCTGAAGGTCTCCGACTCTTTTGAGGGACGAAATAGCTAGAAGAAAGATGGTCTTGAAAGTCAGAACGAATCTAGGGGCTTGAATGGAGTCCCTGACAGGCCTTCCAAAACTATTGCCAGGTCCCAAGCCGGCACCCTAGGGCGAGTTGCTGGTCTCAGCCTCAAGGTGTCACAAAGCACTGCAGTACTACAAGGTTGTGCTCTATTCTTTGACAAATCCAATAACAACGACTAACATTTCACAGACCTAGAAGCTGCGCTGATCGTAACTTACACAACACACAAGGTTTGGGCTATAACGTTACTTGCGTGGTATAGTTGTAAATATAAACTCTAGCCACTGATTCTTCACATGCTAGTCCCTGGGCAGTGAAAAAAGATCGCTTTTGATTCGCAATTCAGAACACAGCGTTTTGTTGTCGACATGATGTTTTCAAGTTTTCCCTGGTGTCTGCGTGCGTGCGCAATGAGTGGGCGCGGCCAATTTGAAATTTTTCCGTCTTGACGTCACAACGAAAAGGAAAATTACTCATTGGAAAAACGATTCATTAAATTGACTCAGAGTCGACTCCTACTTTTGAGAGACAATAACTTTTTTACGGTGAACTTTCATTTATAAAACTTTGCAGGATGTTTTTGTTCACTTAGATCTATGTTACACACTACATGAAAGGTAATTTTCAAAATTCCATAATAGGTGCCCTTTAACGCGCTCCGGCTGCCCATCCGCACAAAAAAGTGCCTAGTGTCTCGAGAACGCACTCCCTGAAATAGGTTCGAAGGTGCAAATGATTACCCGTTTTCTCTGCGCAAACCTCTGAAACACAAATCCGGGAAAATGCAGAAGGCACGCATATGTGTATCACGTGTTCGGGCGTTGACGTATGCGTGTTTGAATATGTGCGCAGGCGTGTTGTCCTTCACAAAATCAACTCTCAACAAACTACTTTTTATGCCTTAAAGATTTATAATACAGAAATTGTCGTCGCGTCTTCATAGCCACGCGAACCGGAATTATCCCGACAACGTTTTATCTGTATAGAGGTAAAGGGAAGGAGGCCTTCATAGGGGAGAAGACTAGTTGACAGTTCAGGACTGCGTTGTTGTCATGTCCAGGCGCTGGTCCTTAATCAGATCTGGATACGGCCTGGATCCGACGGACTGCGGTAAACCTCGGGATAAACAGAGACTAATATTAGCGTAGATACCATTCTTCTTATGATGTAACGAGTACATCCGGATTTATGGGAAGTGTTCCCGGTCTCGGCTGACCTTATCTATGCAGCCTAACATTGAATTATAGAAGTCTATAATGTGTTATGTGTATGCTAGGTTAAAGAGATGTGTTTTTAGTCTAGCTTTGAACCGACAGAGTGTGTCTGCTTCCCGGACAATGTTAGGAAGATTGTTCCAAAGTTTTGGTGCTAAATAGGAAAAGGATCTACCGCCAGCAGTCGATTTTGATATTCTAAGTATTTTCAACTGCCCGTAATTTTGAGATCGTAATAGACATGAAGGACTATAATGCGTTAAGAGCTCGCTCAAGTACTGTGGAGCTAAACCATTTAGTGCTTTGTAAGTAATCAGCAATATTTTAAAATTTATACGATGTTTAATAGGGACATCAGTGTTGACAGAACCGGGCTAATATGGTCATACTTCCTGGTTCTGGTAAGAACTCGAGCTGCTGCGTTTTGGACCAGCTGTAGTTTGTTTATTAAGCGTGCAGGGCAACCACCCAGTAGAGAATTACAATAATCTAGCCTTGATGTCTTGAACGCATGAACTAATTGCTCTGCATTTTCATTGAGAGCATATGGCGTAATTTAGATATCTTTTAGATCTTTTTAGACACGTGACTTTCATATGAAAGATTGGTATCAAAGAGCACACCCATGTTCCTCACCGACGACGAAGACTTGACAGAGCAGCCATCAAGTGTTAGACAGTATTCTAGGTTATTACGTGAGGACTTTTTTTTGTCCAATAATTAGAATCTGTTTTTTGTTTTTTTTCAGAATTAAGTAGTAGGAAATTACTAGTCATCCAGTTTTTTATATCTGCTATGCATTCATTTTGTGAATTGGTAAGTTTCGTTAGGTTTTGAAGAAATATAGAGCTGAGTATCATCAGCATAACAGTGAAAACTAATGCCATGCTTCCTAATGATATCTCCTAATGGTAGCATGTACAGAGTGAACAGCAACGGTCCTAGTACTGAGCCTTGTGGTACGCCATACTGAACTTGTGATCTATAAGACATCTCTTCATTTACTGCTACAAACTGATAACGGTCAGATAAGTATGATTTAAACCATGCTAATGCAATTCCACTAATGCCAACAAAGTGTTTGAGTCTATTTAAAAGGATGTTGTGGTCGATAGTGTCAAATGCAGCACTAAGATCGAGTAACACTTATAGAGAGATACAACCATGATCAAGTCAAGTCAAGTCAAGTTTATTTGTATAGCGCTTTTCACAATACAGATTGTATCAAAGCAGCTTCACAGTATTAAATTAAAATAATACAACAAAGTTTGTTTCAAGAGGAATTTATTGATTGATAAAATTAAATTAAATATCCCCAAAATATCCCCAACTGAGCAAGCCAAAGGCAACAGTGGCAAGGAACCGAAAAACTTCATCAAGTGACCTAATGGTGTCCTAAAACTCCATCAGGTGACCTAATGGAGAAAAAAAACCTTGGGAGAACCCAGGCTCAGTCGGGGGCCAGTTCTCCTCTGGCATTTATGAGCTAGAGGCCGGATTGTAGTTTGAACTGTAGGATTATATGAATGCCTGGCTGAAGAGATGCGACTTTAATCTAGTTTTAAACTGGGAGAGCGAGTCTGAGCAACGAACAGTATCAGGAAGACTATTCCAGAGTTTTGGAGCCAAATGTGAGAATGCTCTCCCTCCTTTGGTGGTTCTGGATATCCTAGGTATGACCAAAAGCCTTGAATTTAGTGATCTTAAAGAGCGCGATGGATTATAGGGTGATAAAAGATCCGTTAAATAGACTGGAGCTAAGCCGTTTAGGGCTTTATAGGTCAGTAGCAATACCTTGTAATTAATACGGAACTTTATAGGTAACCAATGCAGTGATGATAAAATCGGTGTTATATGATCATATTTTCTTGATCTAGTAAGAACTCTAGCGGCGGCATTTTGGACTAACTGTAGCTTGTTTATTGAGGATGCAGGACAACCAGCTAGTAAAGCATTACAGTAATCCAGTCTCGAGGTCATGAATGCATGAACTAACTTTTCTGCATCAGAAACTGATAGCATATTACGTAGCTTAGCAATGTTTCTAAGGTGGAAAAATGCTGTTTTTGTAACATATGAAATATGATTTTCAAAAGACAGGTTGCAATCGAGTATAACACCCAGGTCTTTTACTGTAGAGGATAAAGTAACAGGACATCCTATGATGTTAAAGTTGTATTGTGCGAGGTTTTGTGGGCGGTTTTTTGAACCGATAAGTATTACCTCTGTCTTGTCTGGATTTAATAAAAGAAAATTACGGGTCATCCAATCTTTTATATCTTTAACACACTCTGTCAATTTGGAAAATTTTGCGTTTTCATCCGGCCGTGATGAAATATATATTTGAGTGTCATCAGCATAACAATGGAAACTAATTCCATGTTTCCTTATAATATTTCCAAGTGGCATCATATATATTGAAAATAACAGAGGGCCTAATACAGATCCCTGCGGCACTCCATAGTTTACTGGAGTTATGATCGATTTTTCTCCATTTAAATAGACAAAATGGTAGCGGTCAGATAGGTATGATTTGAACCAGCTTAGTGCTTGTCCTTGAACACCAGTATAATTTTGTAGTCGATCTAAGAGTAATGTATGATCTATAGTATCGAACGCAGCACTAAGATCAAGTAAAACTAGTATTGAGATACAGCCTTGGTCAGAAGCTAAAAGTAAATCATTTGTGATTTTAACGAGCGCAGTTTCAGTGCTATGATGCGGTCTGAATCCAGACTGAAACTTTTCATAGATATCATTTTGTTGCAAGAAAGAGCCCAGTTGAGCGGACACCACTTTTTCTAATATTTTAGACATAAATGGAAGATTTGAAATGGGTCTATAATTTGCTAGATTATTATGATCTAATTGTGGTTTCTTAATGAGAGGTTTTATAACTGCCAGTTTAAATGTTCTTGGAACATGACCTAAAGATAAAGACGAGTTAATAATATTGAGGAGAGGATCTTCCACTACAGGTAACACTTCTTTCAGTAGTTTAGTTGGTATAGGATCTAATAAACATGTTGTTGTTTTAGATGAAGTGATAAGTTTATTTAACTCTTTTTGTTCTATAGTTGTAAAGCACTGTAATTGTTCTTTCGGGGTGATAATTGAAGCTGAATTATAAGGCGCGATTGAAGATTGAACGTTTACAATTGTGGTTCTGATGCTTTCTATTTTCTCAGTGAAGAAGTTCATGAAATCATTACTACTGAACTGTAACGGGATATTTTGTTCGGGTGACGTCTGTTTATTTGTTAGTCTAGCCACGGTGTTAAATAAAAACCTTGGATTGTTTTGGTTGTTTTCTATTAGTTTGCGGAGGTGCTCAGCCCTGGCCGCTTTTAGGGCCTTTTTATAACGTGACATACTGTCTTTCCACGCGATTCTAAAGACCTCTAAATTAGTTTGTTTCCATTTACGCTCTAAAATACGCGTTTCTCTCTTTAAAACATGCGTAGTATTGTTATACCATGGTGCTTTATTTTTCTCTCTGACCTTTTTTAATTTAATAGGTGCAACCACATCTAATGTTCTAGAGAGAATGGTGCTCATAGTGCTAGTTAGTTCTTCTAGTTCATCTGTTTGTTTGGGTTCAGGCAGCAGCTGAGACAGATTAGATAAGCAATTTGAGAAATTATCTATGGTGGATGGGAGGATTGTTCTGCCTGGTTGATAACGCGACGCCGCATGACATATTACAGCAGTACGTAATATGCAAGTTACCATGTAGTGATCAGTGACTTCATCACTTTGTGGAATGATATCTATATCGGTTGGATCGGTTCCATGTGATATAATTAAATCGAGTGTATGATTAAGACGATGTGTTGGTCCGGTGACGTTTTGCTTGACCCCAAATGAATTTAATAAATCTGTAAACGCAGCTCCTAACGCATCATTTGGATTATCTACGTGTATGTTAAAATCTCCAACAATTAATGCTTTATCGACATTGACTAATAGGTCTGAGAGAAAATCTGCAAACTCTTTTAGGAAATCAGCGTAAGGCCCTGGCGGTCTATATACGGTAGCCAAGGCTAGAGATAATAGGGATGTTTTTCTAACATCTAAGAGCGTAACATTTAGTACAAGTACTTCAAATGAAATAAACTTATAACCCGTTTTCTGGGTAACATTTAGAATATCTTTATAAATGGTTGCAACACCTCCGCCACGACCAATCAGACGGGGCTCATGCTTATAACAGTATCCAGGAGGAGTAGACTCATTAATACCGAAATAATCATTTGGTTTAAGCCAGGTTTCAGTAAGGCAAAGTATATCGAAGCTATTATCTGTGACTATTTCATTTACAATAACTGCAGGGCTCCAGACTAACTTTTTGCCTTGGTTGCACTGGTGCGCCTAACTTTTTTATTTAGGTGCACCAGCACAAAATTTGGGTGCACCCAAATTTTTCCTCGGCTGTATCACCTTTAACGCCACAATTTTAAGGTCACCTTTTTATTACGCTCTATACACATTCATATATATTATGTAAATGAATTTAAACAAGAAGGTGTAGGTAAAAACTTTTATTTATTTTTTGAAGCACAATTATTAACGGTATTCCTACTCTTACCGATACTGCTTATCGATACAGTACTTTAACTGTATTCTTATGGTTCTTTTTGTTTTATATATAACAAACAAAGATAAACAATAGATAAACAAAAGATAAACAATTAAACAAAGATACACTTTATATAGGCCTACACAGTGCTTTAATTTCAGGAAGGCCTATCAACATTACTGTTCAGGCATGGTCTAAAAAGAAATCTAATAAAGTAATAAAATGTAAAATAACACTGTAAAATTTATCATAAATAGATTAATGCTTATTAAAGCTGAAGTTATTCTTTCAAGAGCTGTGAGTGATTTTTCTCTTGTTGTTTGATTTACAGTAATGGCGCAATCGTCAACATGTTTATTAGACTGCGGCCCCTTTAAGACCGGGTGCAGAATGCAGATCTAATAGGCTACTACTGATGCACCATTTTCTCCCAACTATTTCCATAACTACGTCCATTTAAGACATAAACTGTTTTAGTGAATCTCAAAGCCGGTAATTGACACGCTTTTGTGTACAATTGATCGTTTAGACGCGCACAATCTGCACATGAAACCGAAAGTATAATTTGCTTGTCTCGGCCGGTCTCGGTCTGTTTCGGAGCGCGCGCCGCCATGCGAACAGCATCTCTTGCGCAGATTTTTGTGTTTTTAATATCTCTTTCAGTTATTAAACGCGTCCCGCAATTTAGCAACAGTAGCTAGACTGCATTTACAACAATCACTGATCGTGCTGATTCTGATTCTGAGTTTTAGGGAGAAATGACCGCCTAATGCTGCGAAGGGAAGAAGTTGCGCGTAGTTAGATAGTTTTTAATGGGTTTACCTCAATATATATTTTTTTATAATCTTTGGAAGCCGAAATTTAAATAAAATCAGACTAATATAACAGACCTTAAGTGTAACCAGGCTACGTTTGAATGTTTAATTCTGTCCTCCGTCGTCACTCATTATTAAGCAGGGCTG
Source organism: Leuciscus leuciscus (assembly GCF_965113295.1). Taxonomy (NCBI): domain Eukaryota; kingdom Metazoa; phylum Chordata; class Actinopteri; order Cypriniformes; family Leuciscidae; genus Leuciscus; species Leuciscus leuciscus. Next base: position 10,442,045 of record NC_138725.1, on the reverse strand, counting down.
TCGTGTTGTGCGAGCTGTGGCACCGCGTGAGAGAAGAGTGTGAGTTCCGTCAAAGGAGAACAAACGCCAACAAACGTCCGTGGAGAGGCAGCGGATGCGAGGACGTTAGGTGCACCGGTGCGACTTAGGAAAAATGTTAGTCGCACACTTACAAAATTTGGTCGCATATGCGACCAAATTGGTCGCACTCTAGAGCCCTGAACTGCCTTAGGTGTGAGTGATCTAATGTTTAGAAGACCTAGCTTTAGAAATAGTTTTTGTTTACTAATAGCAACATTTTCTGTTTTAATAACAATTAGATTTTTCCTAGATCCTGCATTAGATTTATTATTTGATCTCACTAAACGAGGAATAGACACGGTTTCTATGCAATGTTCTACACTAGTATTTATATCAGTTGAATTGGTGCAGCAGAGACTATGATTTGGACTTTTGGTTACTAGTCAAAGGGTATTTAACATTTTGGAGATGTTATCTGACAGAAGATCCGCTCCGAATCTGCTTGGGTGTAAGCCATCAGCACGGAAAAGCCTAGGACGCTCCCAAAACAGATTCCAATTATTTACAAAGAGCAGTTTCTGCTCATTGCACCATGACATTAACCATTCATTTAGCGCAAATAATCTGCTGAACTTTTCATGCCCTAGTCGGTACGTGGGAAGCGGTCCTGACACAATGATCGTTGTTTCAGGCGATGTGCTGCGTACCGTATCGATTAGATTCCTGAAGTCTTTCTTCAGAATCTCCGTCTGGCGCAGCCTGATGTCGTTCACTCCCGCGTGCAGGACCACAGTTCCGACGTGCTCGTCACCGTTCAGGATCTCGGGAGCGCGAGCAGCGATTTCAGAAACACGAGCACCAGGAAAGCAGTGACTTTGCACCTTACTTTTACCTAACGTAGCGTGTACATGCCGAACGATGGAATCGCCGATGATCACAGCATCGCGTTCTGTTTCGCGTAGAGGGGAGAAGCGGTTTTGTGTCGATAACTCGAAAACCGGGAGGGTCGGAGAAAGTCTTGGTCTAAACCTGACTCGCGTCTTCCGCTGCGGAACCACCCAGGCTTCGTGGTGGCGTGTTGGAGCCGGAGTGAACGAGACCATGGCTGATCGCGACCGATGCTGAGGAACGCACGGAGTAGACGCGGTCGGAGTCAGCGGGTTAGTAACGTTAAACACTGATTTGTGTGCATCGGCGCGTGATGTTTCAAGAGCCAAACACCGGTCTCTCAGCTCGGCCTGTCTCAATAAAAGGTTGTGGATCTGTTTCTCAACAGCTTCCAGCTCAGACTGCAGTGCGTGAAGCTCAAATGTGTCCTCACCTGCACCAAGCGGTAGACTACTTACATCTGATATATTCGCCATTTTAACAGATGGACAGTGAGTTAGCAACGAAGCTACCAGTGATGCTATCAATATTAATACTAATTTATATTATAAGTTTGTTTGTAAGTGAGTGTGGAGAAGACGCGTTCAGCCGTGATCCGTGGACGTAACCTTTAAGAGTATGCAGCGTTGGATCACTAATAGGCTTGAGACGCGTCTGCTCAACAGTCCGCGTTGTAACTATGAGGTTTTTTTAGGTTTTTTAGTGGTAGGGGTGTAGAGTAGACGCACGATAGGCTAAAAAAATTAAAAATAAAAATGTTTGTTTATAAGTGAGTGTGGAGAAGACGCGTTCAGCCGTGATCCACGGACGTAACCTTTAAGAGTATGCAGCGTTGGATCACTAATAGGCTTGAGACGCGTCTGCTCAACAGTCCGCGTTGTAACAATGAGGTTTGAGCAGTAACATTAGTGCTTCTCAGTGAGGAAAAGTAGAAAATGTTCGTTGTAAGCGAGTTTAAAGAGAAAAATCAAGAATTATAAATCAAATCGATAGAGCTCCAAAAACAACAACGCATTCAGACGCAACGCATGATAATAACAGGACAAGACATTACTCACCGTGTTTGTTGAGTGTTTCTTACTCACCTGAGCTTTTATGAACTCAAAGGCGCGAGCGCGCGAGAGAAAATAAATAAATAAAAATAGCTGAGCGCACACGGGTGGCGCGTTTACAGGCTAGCGAATTACTAGCGTGTTGTGCTAGTAGTAACGTAAGCTAGCGATGTCAGGGTTGGGTAAGCTGTATTTAGTAGTAATATAAACAACTAGAAATTGTAGTAAATGATGGTTCAAAACAAGGAAATACGAGGCTAAGACGGAGCTTACAGCACCGAAGCAGACACACTCACAGCAGGCAGCGAGAAAAATCAAGAATTATAAATCAAATCGATAGAGCTCCAAAAACAACAACGTATTCAGACGCGACGCATGATAATAACAGGACAAGACATTACTCACCGTGTTTGTTGAGTGTTTCTTACTCACCTGAGCTTTTATGAACTCAAAGGCGCGAGCGCGCGAGAGAAAATAAATAAATAAAAATAGCTGAGCGCACACGGGTGGCGCGCGTTTACAGGCTAGCGAATTACTAGCGTGCTGTGCTAGTAGTAACGGAAGCTAGCGATGTTGGGTAAGCTGTATTTAGTAGTAGTATAAACAACTAGAAATTGTAGTAGATGATGGTTCAAAACAAGGAAAATACGAGGCTAAGACGGAGCTTACAGCACAGAGCAAACACACTCACAGCAGGCAGCGAGGCAGACAGGAGCAAAAATGTACATTTTGTCTGTACATTTTGATCAGATGATAAGAGCAAATCATTTGTGATTCTAATGAGAGCAGTCTCAGTAATGTGGTATCATAATGACAAAGAGGAATTAATGATATTAAGAAGAGGATCTATGACCTTTGGAAGCATATCTTTCATTAGCTTAGTCGGTATTGGGGACCCAACAATGGACAGTGTTCACTAATGGCGCGTTTCCACCGAGCGGTACGGTACGGGTCGGTACCCTTTTATTTGCGTTTCCACTGCCAAAAGTTGAGAATGGTACCAAAAAGCCGAACCGTACCGTACCACTTTTTGGGTACCCTTCCGTTGGGGTACCTAGCACAGTGGTACGGTACTAAAAGGTGGAGCTAGACTCACTGCAGGACGTTGATTGGTTGACAGAGAATCGTCACTTGCGCGTGCTACGAGGGGAATGACAACATAAGAAGCGCCATTTTTTTATATACAGTTTAATATAATACTACTGTTACTGTGTCACGAAATGTAATTTTAAGAGTTTTTCAGGCGAGAATGTAGTTGTTTAAAGCTCAAATCTGTGGTTTATTTATAAAGATGATTTGTTTTTCCCCGGTTGTGAGATCCATGCGATCAGCGGGCGCTCGGCGCTCATGTTTCCCGGCTGGATGAGCCTTTCCTCGGCTAAGTTAGTTCTTCTGACGTTCGCCGATGACTCCGACGGTAGTGGTTTTAAAACATGAGATATAATTCGTCTTGTGCAGACCTAACGGGCGATCTTTGGTCTCGTGAATATATAATTCGTTCCCTGTCAATCGTTTTGGCTGAGGGCTAAGTTTAGTTTCATATTATAGGCTATTTGTATTTAACTTTACTGTTGTAATGTTAGACTAGAGCGCAGCATTTGGACATTTGACTGAATTGTTTGCTTTATTTCTTATTGTATAGCTTCTTGTACCTTTTACTTAAACTTTTATATTGGCTATTATTGATAAAACTGAAATTTTACAAAAAGAAATATGGTTTCTTGTCATTTTCTTATTACAAGATTATCACTGATGTTTATTGCAACATTTGTACAAATGCATATATTGCCTGTAATATGTGTAATTTTTTGTATTATTTAAACGAAAAGAGGTAACGTTAGGCTTGTGTTTTAAATTTCGTTTTGTTATAAATAGAATAACGTATAACGTGCAGTGAATAATCAATATGCGTTGCGCATGAACCACATTTGTGTCCCTATAATGTTTAATTTATTTAAATGAAAACGAAAAGAGGCAGAGTAGTGTTTTATAACATATTTCGTTTTATTGTTGCTTAAAATGTACATACAGAGTAACAGAGATAACCGGAGTAGCAGATCGCGAGCTGAGTGACGCTTTTAAGAACGCGCTGTATGTTACCATTTGCATGTAGGAGTCGCACATGGCAAGTACAAACTTTGCGTACTTAATATTGAGAAAAGCCTAATGTCGGCGCTTGTCTTCTTGTGACAAACATGTCGAGGAGCAAGAACAAGATCTGCTGTATATGTCATCCATTGTGGTTTACTATGTTCTTCTTCGCGCGAAAATGACGTCGATCGAAACACCACGCCTATCAAGTAAGGGTACTGTTGGCAGTGGAAACGCTAGCCAGATCATGGTTAACAGACCCGAACCGTACCGTACTGTACCGTACCGTACTGTACTGCTCAGTGGAAACGAGCCATAAGCTAGTCACATCCAAAGCTGTATCTAAAGCCCTTGCACTCTTACTATCCTCAATTAAAGTTTGGATGTGTGTGTAATGACTGAGACAAGTCAGGCACAAGTATTTGTTATAGTTTAAAAAATGATAATGAACAAAAGAACTCACTCTGGGATCTGTGGCCCCATCCCCCAAAACAGGGCAAGAAGGTCTTCGTCACCATGACCACGATCAGATAAGTTGGTTTTATGACTCTTAGCAATGTGAACAGGGCCTCTGCTACAAAACCTACAGATATTAGAACAGACTCTCCTGCATTAATTTATCGAAGAACTGATAAACATGAAATTAATATGCATTCCAAAACATTTTGTGAATGATTTACTGTCTTGTGTTGTGTCTTTAAATACTAGTATCTGTTGATACTATTATCCCTTTGATACTATGTATTTTATTATAGAACCAACAGTCAACGTAACCCCACGCATACCATGTTTGGTCTCTATAAATTGGTACTTTGAAGATCAAAATGATTGCTTTTAAAGGGCCTCTTCGCTAGCCCTTCTCTCTCTTCTCTGCTGGCCTCAACTGCTGTTGATACTGTGGGGGACCATCACTGAATGGGCAACGATCAACTCTTGGCCTTCTTGATACGTTCAGGATGCTGTGCTGTCCAGCGTGGCCTCAGCAGGCCCGGGCTGCAGGCTTCGACTCACAACATAAATTTAACATATAACAAATAATAATAAGTAAAAATTTTAAAATAAACAATCCACTCCACTTGAATGCTAAACACTTGTGTTATTTGTCAAAAGGTAATTCACTTGAGCTTGTGTTTCTGGTGTCCCACTTTAACATGCGCATGAATGGAAGTCAGTGCAAGGAAAAGTCTAGTGTAAACGGCCATTAATAATTAATGGTTTTAGTCAAATAAATATCAATCTCAAAGTTGGTAACGAAACATGGCAGTATTGTATATTTTAATGTTAATATCATGTTAGATAATTGTGTCATTGATCAAATTAATAGTTATTGCTAAAGAAACATGGGATTTGTGCCTATAATGTTTTAAATATAATAATTGGAAGATAAATTTACTTCGTTCATGGAAAGTTTCAAGGACATATAATCAATTATAAAAAGGCATCAACTTATCATAATATTTTATAGCAGTTGTCTACTTTCTACTATTACATCAGGGCTCACTTTCATGTCCTTTCACTTTATATTTCTCTCTTTGAATTGTTTTGATGTACTGAAAATTAAATGTAACATTTGTTTCTTTCCTGTCAGACCCGATGGAGGTGAAGGAGGAGAGAGAAGAACTGAGTGAAGTGAAGGAGGAGAATGAAGAACTGAGTGAAGTGAAGGAGGAGAGTGAAGAACTGAGTGAAGTGAAGGAGGAGAGTGGAGAACTGAGTGAGGAGAGTGGAGAACTGAGTGAAGTGGAGGAGGAGAGTGGAGAACTGAGTGAAGTGGAGGAGGAGAGTGAAGAACTGAGTGAAGTGGAGGAAGAGAGTGAAGAACTGAGTTAAGTGAAGGAGGAGAGTGAAGAACTGAGTGAAATGAAGGAGGAAAGTGAAGAACTGAGTGAAGTGAAGGAGGAGAGTGAAGAACTGAGTGAAATGAAGGAGGAAAGTGAAGAACTGAGTGAAGTGAAGGAGGAGAGTGAAGAACTGAGTGAGGAGAGTGGAGAACTGAGTGAAGTGGAGGAGGAGAGTGGAGAACTGAGTGAAGTGGAGGAGGAGAGTGAAGAACTGAGTGAAGTGAAGGAGGAGAGTGAAGAACTGAGTGAAATGAAGGAGGAAAGTGAAGAACTGAGTGAAGTGAAGGAGGAGAGTGAAGAACTGAGTGAAATGAAGGAGGAAAGTGAAGAACTGAGTGAAGTGAAGGAGGAGAGTGAAGAACTGAGTGAGGATAGTGGAGAACTGAGTGAAGTGGAGGAGGAACATCATGTCAATCCTGAAGGAAAACCATTGAGTCGCTCAAAGACTAAAAATATTTTTTTAAAGAAAAGAAGAGCCAAGAAATCTTTCACCTGCACTCAGTGTGGGAAGAGTTTCACAACCAAACAAAGTCTTGAGATTCACATGAGGATCCACACAGGAGAGAAGCCATTCACATGTGATCAATGTGGAAAGAGTTTCAGTCAATTATCATCCCTTAATGTTCACATGAGGATCCACACCGGAGAGAAGACGTTTTCATGTGATCAATGCGGAAAAACATTTCTTAGAGCATCAGACCTGAAGACACACCTGAGAGTCCATACGAAGGAGAAGCCGCATTCATGTTCTGTGTGTGGGAAGAGTTTTTCACTGCTGCAACATTTACATAGACATCAGAAAACTCACACTGGTGTGAGAGAGTACATGTGCTTTGAGTGTGAGAAGACTTTCACTGCAGCGGACAAGTTAAAGCGGCACCAGATTATTCACACTGGAGAAAAACCTTACAAGTGTTCACACTGTGACAAGAGATTCAGTGTGTCATCACATCTGAAAACACATGAGATGATCCACACTGGAGAAAAACCTTACAAGTGTTCACACTGTGACAAGAGATTCAGTCAGTCAGGACATCTGAAAACACATGAGATGATGCACACCGGAGAGAAGCCGTTCTCATGTGATCAGTGCGGGAAGAGTTTCAGTCGATCATTAGCCCTTAATGTTCACATGATGGTCCACACCGGAGAGAAGCCGTTCTCATGTGATCAGTGCGGGAAGAGTTTCAGTCGATCATCAGCCCTTAATGTTCACATGATGATCCATACCGGAGAGAAGCTGTTCACATGTGATCAGTGCGGCAAAACATTTCTTAGGTCATCAGACCTAAAGAGACACCTGACAGTTCATATGAAGGAGAAGCCACATTCATGTTCTGTGTGTGGAAGGAGTTTTTCACTGCTGCATCATTTACATAGACATCAGAAAACTCACACTGGTGTGAGAGAGTACTTGTGCTTTGAGTGTGAGAAGACTTTTATTACAGCGGACGGTTTAAAACTGCACCAGAGAATTCACACTGGAGAAAAACCTTACAAGTGTTCACAGTGTGACAAGAGATTCAGTCTGTCAGCAGATCTGAAAAAACATGAGAGGATCCACACTGGAGAAAAACCTTACAAGTGTTCACACTGTGACAAGAGATTCAGTGAGTCATCATCTCTGAAAAAACATGAGAGGATCCACACTGGAGAAAAACCGTACAAGCGTTCACACTGTGACAAGAGATTCAATCGATCATCACATCTGAGATCACATGAGAGGATCCACAGCAGAGAGAAGCTGCACACGTGTGATCAGTGTCGGAAGAGTTTTGATTTTAAAAGTGACATGAAGCTACACATGAAGATCCATGCAGTGGAGAAACCACTTAAACACAGTCTGAGATCACGGTAATTTATTGTCATGTGCTGTGAAACAAAGTCTCTTCTTTGTAAGTTAGACACACATCACCCTAGGCCTAAAAAAAATTGTTTGGTTCTGGTTTCCGACCGACCCTGTCAATTTATGTGCGACCCAAATTTATTTTATGAGCTTGGGGAAGAAATAATACAAATTAAATAAATTCACAAATAAAAAACTTTGAGGCGAACTATAATTTACGTTTTTGTAACACCGTTTTTGTATAGCACTCTTGCAATGCAAGATGACTCTCTTCCTCCAGCAATGCTAACAAACGAGTCAGCTACACGGTCGTTCACACATCGTTGTCGTCACTTACAAAGGCGACACTTTCGGCATCTGCGTGGAGTGTGACGCCCGTTTCACACATACTCTGTTTGCAGTGCGTATGCAGTGCATATTTTTTTACGTACCCATGTTAACAGGTTCGAGCTTTCACACTGCACGCGGTTGCGGTCCGGCAATCCGTTCCAGTTCCGGTGCGTATACAGCAGTGCAGTGATCGTTTCCGCACCAGGGTCTATATCTGCTGTGTGCACACGCTGAATTAAAGTGACAGCGCATGCATTTAATAAAATAAAATGTAGTAATCTCACCATAAATTCATTTAACTAAATTCTACTATTTTTCACAATCATAGTTTTACTTAAAGACGGGGACAAATCAAGGAAAACTACATTTACTTCAACAAGGCGACATAATGAACAACACTCGTCTCATTCATGGAGGTGGAAAAACAAGTTCTTTGTGACATGCAAGATTTATTTATGTATGCGATTTTAATATAAGTGCATGGTTAAATATTTTACTACTTGCTTGAGCAACTTTATATATAGTTATATAGAAGTAATGCATTGAATAATAGTTTGTTTAGATTGTGTTTAGACGTGAATACGTCTATTAAAGCATGTAGGCCTATATGTGTACAAAGAGAAACTAGAAAAAAAAGTTTGAGTTGGCTTGAGAAAGCCTGACCAGAGAGTTTGAAGAAGTTTAAAGAAGTTAGAAGTTTAAAGAAGTTAGTAGTTTGAAGTTTAAAGTAGTTTAAAGTTTGATTGATAGTTTAGTTAGAAAGAAAGAATAGTTGGAAAGAAAGAAAGAAAGAAAGAAAGAAAGAAAGAAAGAAAGAAAGATTAGTTAGAAAGAATGATAGATTAGTTAGAAAGAATGATAGATTAGATAGAAAGAATTATAAATAGAATGATAGATAGATTAGTTAGAAAGAAAGAAAGAAAGAAAGAAAAATTTGTTTGAATGATAGGTAGATTAGTTAGAAAGAGATTAGTTAGAAAGAAAGAATGATAGTTTAGTTAGAAAGAATGATAGATAGATAGATTAGTTGGAAATAAAGAGATTAGTTAGAAAGAAAGAGTGATATATTATTTAGAAAGAATGATAGATTAGTTAGAAAGAATTATAGATAGATTAGTTAGAAAGAATGATAGATAGATAGATAGATAGATTAGTTAGAAGGAAAGATAGATTAGTTAGAAAGAATTATAGATAGATTAGTAAGAAAGAAAAATTTGTTAGAATGATAGATTAGTTAGAAAAAGAGATTAGTTAGAAAGAAAGAATGATAGATAGTTTAGTTAGAAAGAATGATAGATAGATTAGTTGGAAATAAAGAGATTAGTTAGAAAGAATGATAGATTAGTTAGAAAGAATGATAGATAGATTAGTTAGAAAGAATTATATATAGATTAGTTAGAATGATAGAAAGATTAGTTAGAAAGAAAGATAGATTAGTTAGAAAGAATGATAGATTGATTAGTTAGAAAGAATGATAGATAGATTAGTTAGAAAGAATTATAGATAGATTAGTTAGAAAGAAAGAATGATAGATAGATCAGTTAGAAAGACAGAAATATTAGTTAGAAAGAATGATAAATTACTGCTGCATTTACTACACAGAGCCGTAGATAACCAGACTGATCTCATGAAATGGCGTATGTATGACACGCCAATTCGATTTCCATTTTTGGCGTGCTATCAACACGCATAATCGCTTTTCAGCGTGTTTATCAACGCCGTTGACTTAACGTTACATTACTTAGTCTGTATATGAAGAGTTCAGATGCAAAAGCCTCTAAGTGCCATCTGAAATTTTCTTCTAGAATGATCATTTTTATCAAGCTTGTATATTTAAATTCAGTAATTTCACTTAAATGGCAATGAAAATTACCTATTAATTGTCATTTAAGTGAAATTACTGAACTTAAATATACGAGCTTGATAAAAATGATCATTCTAGAAGAAAATTTCAGATGGCACTTAGAGGCTTTTGCATCTGAACTCTTCATATATAGATATGACCTACCCCAACTCCCTAAAAGTCCCTAAACCTACCCGTCACTGGGGTTAATCTTCCCACACCTAAACATACCCATTTTATGGACAATATTAAAATGATAAAACGTAATGGACAGATATGTAGGAAAATGGCATTTTTATGAACAATATGGCATTAAAAGATAGTTTGAGCCACGAATCCTACCCCTAAACCTAACCATAACCATTTCTTAAAACTACCTAGGCAACAATTATAAAGAAAAACAACAGACAGACGAGTATAATCACAATAATTTATTTATGGTTCCTATAGAACCATAATTATACTAACCTTACAACACAACATCGATTCACAAAATACACCAATTTTATTAGCTTGATGTAATCCAAACCTTCAGAATCCATATATTATTTGCAAGAAAAAGATCCAAACTCAGCCCTTTATCCAGTAAACGTCAAACCCCGCGCTTGTTATGAATTCAAATTCAAAAATTGCGCCCTCAAGAAGCGACAGGTTACTATGGTTACGGCAGTAATATCAAACGCTCATTGGCTCTCGTCTCGCCTGCTTCGTCACAGATTGCGTCATGCACATTCACATTTGAAATGAAGTGCGCACTGCCGCGCAGCCCTCAGAGCGAACCGAACCGAAGACGGATTAACGTTTTCATGGATTTGAATTAATAACTTAAATTCTGCTCTGTCTGTTACCTCATACAAAACCACTGCCAGAGAGGACTGCGACACATCATCACGTGAACAACTTTTGGTACCGATTTTGACATTTTCTCATTAAATTAATTATTGTGATTATACTTGTCTGTCTGTTGTTTTTCTTTATAATTGTAGCCTATAGTTTTAAGAAATGGTTATGATTAGATTTAGGGGTAGGATTAGCAAACGTCCGGGGATAATGGTACGTGTAAGATTCACGTCTGAGGCTGTTAAACTGTGACATCTACACGTTTTCCAAAGGGGACCAACATGATTATTTCACGTACATTTTGCTCCGTTTCGCTCGGACATTTAACGGCGTAGACATACACGCGGAAGATGACGGTTCGTTTCGGCGTGAACATACACACGGATAGCTCAAAATGCATATAGATAACACGCCACTTTTGACTTGAAAGTGGCGTGTATGTTTACGCAAAGTCATGATGTCATGTTGAGCAGATTTGGCCTTGACAGTGAGATTACCATACCAGCAAATTACTGAGAATGTAAATACAGACTCGATGTATGATTTATAAAAAAGGGTCATGAGGGTCTTATCGACACGGAACTTTGACAGTTTGCGAAGGCAAAACAGTCTTTGTTGGCCTTTTTTGCAGAGCATCTCAGTATTAGAATTAAAATGCAACTTATTGTCGATCAAACTGCCAAGATACTTGTACGTTTGTACGAATCCCACCATCTGCCCATTGATGGTAGTGTTCTGTGGAGTTGATGACTTATGCCTAAAATCAATCAGCATATCCTTTGTTTTTTCTACATTTAATTTAAAGAATGCCCTATCACACCAGAGCACAAAATCTTCAACAACAGGACCATGATCACTTTCCTCAGAGGAGAGAAGACTGACAATAGCAGAATCATCTGCAAATTTTAAAATGTGTCTATTTTCATACCGGCTGCGGCAATCATCAGTATAAAGAATATAGAGGAGTGGTGAGAGGACACACCCCTGAGGAGACCCCGTGGATGATGACATATCCTTTTCCTATCGATTGATCGGTGAAACAGTTGAGGTTAGGGAAGATTAAATCCGAGGGAGGGTTGTTGACCTGAAAGTTGCTCCATTTTAAAGCTGCCGTCGGCAAGTCTGGCAGATTGGGTCGATTAGCCAAAATTTTGAATGTTTACAACTCTCATGCCCCTCCCCACTACCAGCGAGCACCCTCCCATCGAGGTCGTGCTCGTCAGTGCGTCACTGTGCGTGTGTACCTGATTTTCTGTGAACGCGTCCGTCTCTTCAGCATCTATCAACACCATGGACTCGGAGGTAGGCTGCCCTGGCTAATCTATCCATAGATAGCAATAACCGAGGAATTGGAAGCTTGTTAGTAGATTTTCTCTCCGCCATCACGCTTCATGCAATCTCCAGGCGAACTTCAGGCGTGGCGTGTGCATGTGATATTAACGTGCGCGAGTGAGGGGGTATCTGTGGCGTGTGCACGACCTGTGATTGACAGTCAGATCTCACACCCCCCTGCGCTGATTGGACCTGATGAAGCGGGAGCGATGGATTTTTGCAAAACAAATAACACGCTCCAGGTGGAGTTAGAAGCTCGGGTTTTTTTCTAAAACCACCTTATTTATGTTGTTCTGTCGGATTATAGTGTCAATTTCACTGAATATGATCAAAAAAATGTTGCCGACGGCAGCTTTAAGAGAAAGTCCCTGCTGTATCGGATGTGCGTTGGGTTGGGCAACTCATTCAGAGTTTCCACCATGTGGAACGCCGTCATCAATAAAAATCAAAGCGGTCCACTCTATGCTACTTGTTTCTCAACAAAACAGCGCAAGGAAAAAGTCAATCAATTTCTTCTCACTTTCTCTGGCCGTTTCTATTTAGTGCAAAAATAAACAAAACAATAATAAACAAATGTAACATAAGACAAAACGTGCCTCGCTGCTGGTCGCTGCATGAGTATGTGCCCTCTACAAACAAAAATGTATTTTCATGTGCTGAGCAACAAAGTCTCTTCTGTGTAAGTTAGCCACACATCACCCTATAGCCAAATCTCTCCTCTCCACCTATAGCCGGTGTGTGGTGAGCACAGGACACTTTGTTAATTGATTTATATCCATTAACTTGTGTTCAACCAACAGGAATGTCTAATTTGTCAGTTCAGATCAATGCAAAACAAACACATATTTGCTCTCTGACAGCGCCACGCTCATGTAAAGCAGAAATACAGCACTATACAGGGCTCTAGACTGAGACTAAATGGTCACATTTTGCGACCTTTTTAACCTCGCTACTCGTCTGAGCTGCGCAAACACTCGTGAGCCGATCTCGATCACGCAACAACATTACTACACAGAGCAGAGAAAGGCTTTACAATAAGGTTTCATTAATGTTCCTGGCACCAAGTTTACTCCACAAAAGAAAGTAGTCCTGGAAATATTTAAAAATGAGGATGTTTAGCCCTGTGTTTCGTAATCATTTTTTTCCACCTTCGATGCAGGATGGTTCATTCAAGAGTTTGTCTCACAAGAGGATAAAATGTTTCAAAGATTTATTTGTGAATAATGTATTCGCTTCTTTTGAGCAATTGGTATTACGTTTTGGTCTTACCAAGTCAGATTTTTTTAGATTCTTGCAAGCAAGACATTACGTTAAGTCACTTGTACCAGACTTCCCAACGATGCCTTCTGAAAATCCTTTAGATAGGTTTCTTTCATGTAACGTAATAGCTAAAGGCGCAATTGCTATGTAACGTAATAGCTAAAGGCGCAATTGCTATTATTTATAATTTAATGATACATCTGGCATCTTCATCCCTGGATAGCATTAAAAGAGCTTGGGAGGAAGACCTTGATAGACCACTCTCTGAAGACACATGGAACTGTGTTCTTAAACAAGTCCACTCATCATCAATATGTGCTCGGCATTCGCTTATACAGTGTAAAGTAGTACACAGAGCTCATATATCTAAAGTTAAACTATCTCAAATGTTTCCTGGTACTAACCCTATGTGCAATAGATGTCAATGTGCTGAGGGAACGTTAATTCACATGTTCTGGACATGCCCCAATTTAGAGCATTACTGGCGATCCATATTTCTCACCCTTTCTGCAGTCCTTCAGTATAGTTTAGAGCCAGAACCTCTGGTGGCAATATTTGGAGTCGCTCCAGAGGAGGTATGGTTGTCAGCTTCAAGGTGTAAGGTCCTTGCTTTCTCTTCCCTGATCGCACGTAGAGCAATACTATTAAAGTGGAAAGACCCCTTGGCACCCACTCACACTCAATGGATTAAAGATATGATGTCTTGTCTCTGCCTCGAAAAAATTAGATATTCGCTAAGAGGATCGGAAAATTTTTTTTTTAAGTTGTGGCGCTCTTTTATTGAATATGTTGATAAGTCTGTTTAAATAATGCCACTACTATGGACACTTTATTATTATTATATATATATTTTTTTTTACTTTTTTTATATATTTTTATTTATTATTATTTTATTTTTTTTATGTATGTATTTGTATTTGGTTGGAGGTTAATGTTTGTTAGCATGTTTGTATGTATACTTGGTTTTTACAATTCCATTTTGTTTTAATGGACAGTATGGATGCTATTCTAAGGGGTTGGGTATTGTGAATGTGATTTTATATTGTTAAAAACAATAAAAACAAACTTTGAACGAAAAATTAGGATGTTAATTTTTCAATATCCAAACTGAAGCCTGCAGTTGACATACATTTAAAAAAAAATTTGTATGACTATCAGTGTGCATTGAAACAAATCTTTATGCATTTCATTTGCAGGAAGACCTACACTTCGGGTATTTAAGGAGGAACTGACAGACATTTGATCAGGCGACCCATGGCCTTGGGCCTGGTTTAATGGGAAGCACATTCAAGTTCAACGTCTCCTGTCTAAAAGTTAATATTCAGTTAAATGCTTTCTAATACATGTTTTGTTTCTCTCTATTCTACTTTTTTGCTTACTAAATGACACATTCAGTGTGGTATTTTTCCTTATAAACTGAAGACACAAATTTCACCATTTACTGTTGTTTTTAGTATTATTATTACTTTTACTGTTGCTTTTAGTATTATTATTACTTTTTATTAATATTCATAATCAGTAGTACTATGCATCTCTTTTATACTTTTTATATACATTCATAATCATTTGTACTCAATGTATTTTGTGAAGATGTGGGGAAGAGAGACTTTGGGGGACTTTGAGTGTGTGCTGGAAAGACTGTAATGTATATTCAGTGTTTATACAAGATGACATGATCACAGTTGACAAGAACGGTCCTGATTTTTCTTCACCTGCTGTTAAAAGGGAAAAGTTACAATCTGAAATGATGACAGAAGAGAGACCATTCACACCAGGAGAACGTCAAGCCATTCTCACAGCTTTGCCTCCTCTGAAGAGACAAGATCCAAACACAGAGTTTTGGCGAGAATTAGACTCTCTGGTTGAAGCACATCAAATGACATTAAAAGACATACACACTATTGTGAAAGCTAAAATCCCAAGAGACAGATCAGGGCTCCAGACTAACTTTTTTTACTAGGAGCGCTGTAGCCCCTGACTGAAAATTTTAGGAGCGCAAGCAGAAAATGTAGGGGCACACCTTAAATCAGCTTGCAATGCAATTATTAAAATTTCCCCCAAAATAACTGTAATACTGACAAATTATTTAATAATAAATAGACTTAACGTACAGATATTACAATGTGCAGTTTTATTTCAAGTTCACAGGCACCAGACTAACATCTGAGGGCAGCGGCACCGGAGCCACTGAGTTCTGCAAAAAAATATCTGGTGGCACTGGGGCGGACAATAAAGCACTAAGCTTAATTTAGGGTGTAGATGAAATTAACTTTAATTATCATTCATAATGTCTTAATATTAATTAAAAAGCAAACCGAGTGAAAAAAAATTATATTAGGGAGAGAAAATAGCCAATAAGCATCCTACTGTTTACAATGGTAATTTATTTATTTTATTATTTTTAAATGAGTGTTTAAATAAGACAATTTTTGAAGGATGAATAAAAAATGTGTTGGTCATCACATTAAAAATAACATTTATATATGATAGTTTTGAAGTGCTGGATAAAGATGAGTAACAGTTAGTACATCTAAGCGTTTGACTATTTCTGTCACATTATGGTTACAGTTACTAAATTAAATCCATGGTGAATGTCGCTGATTTGTGGACTGAAAGCCTTCTATAAGTGTTTCTCCTGGTTTCCACGTTAGCGCTGTTTGATCTGATATCTATGGTTTATAACAGAGAACTCTGCGCAGAATCGGAATGTTTCTCACTAGATCTCACAGCGATTATGTTATTAATTCTGAGGCGAATTTAATGGATTTCTTCACTGGATCTCCAGAGTCTGGATCTCCTAGTAACAGTGTCACGTGATCGAGATCGGCCTGCGACTGGCAAGTTCGTGGCGCTGCGCTCATGGCTACGCTGTTTATAATGGTCTGAAATAATAAATGGTCCGTGAAGCATAAAGGAGTAGCTCATTTTCGTTCCGCTTTCATTTTGTTTGGATTCGCTGCTCGGCAACGTTGTGGTCGCGCCAGCGCTACTTAAATAAATATTTGGTCGCACCGGCAGGAAAAATGGTCGCAAAATGCGACCAATTGGTCGCAGTCTGGAGCCCTGCAGATGGGAACGCTTGCCAGCTTCAATAACAACAGCCCAATGGATAAATCTGTGGATTGATGACCAAGGACGACCCCTGGGTCTTTGGCAAACATTAGATGTGTTTCGAAAAGAAATCCAAGAAATTTTGGGAAGTGAAAAAATTCCATTCACATCAGTGACATTGATTAAGCAAAAGGATGATGAATCTCCAGATGAATATGCTCTGCGTAAGTGGAATGCTTACGAGAGATGGGCTCTCTGTGCTAAGAAACAACCGGACAGAGATGATGTGCAGTTTACTGACACACTTGTGGATGGACTTAGTTCAAAATACCAACAAGCTTTATCACTTGGAGTCAACCCAGGTGAAACATTTGACCAAATTATGCAATGGGCTGGCCGCTTAGAGATGGCTATGAGATCAAACAATGAAGAAGGAAACAAGCCAAATCGAAGAGGAGTGGCGACAGTTCAATACAACATAAACACAGAGAAGTGATTGAAGATTTGCAGCAACTGTGGAAAGCGTAGTCACTTAAGAAAAGATTGTTGGGCTAAAGGAGGTGGAGCAGAAGGTCAAGGTCCATCATTTAAACAGTATTTACATTTAAAAAGTCAGTGTGCAAAATCATGATGAAACCTCTCAAGGGAAGATGTGGACAGAAGCACAAGTTCGTCAGCTTATAGAGGGAAGTATTCGTAACTGATGACTGACCCAGCTAACAAAAATATGTCCTAAGAACGTTGTGGGAACGTTGACTTGAAACGTTCTAAAAATGTTGAAATGTCCAGTTTGCTTAACGTTGCTGGAATGGTATTTTAATGTTAGAAAAACATTGCTGGAATGTTAGCATAATGTTGCTGGAACGTTATCTTAAGGTTAGCATAACGTTGCTGGAACATTAGCACAACATTGCTGGAACATTATCTTAAGGTTTGCATAACGTTGCTGGAACGTTATCTTAAGGTTAGCATAACGTTCATGGAATGTTAACACAACATTGCTGGAACATTCTTAAGGTTAGCATAACGTTCATGGAATGTTATCTTAAGGTTAGCATAACATTCATGGAACGTTATCTTAAGGTTAGCATAACATTCATGCAACGTTATCTTAAGGTTAGTATAACATTGCCGGAACATTGGCATAACGTTGCTGGAACATCATCTTAAAGGAGAAGTTCACTTTTAAAATGAAAATTTTGTCATCATATAATCACCCTCATGTTGTTTCAAACCTGTATGAATTTCTTTCTTCTGCTGAACAGAAAGGAAGATATTTAGAAGAATGTCAGTAACCAGGCAGTTTTTGGGTCCCATTGACTTCCATTGTATTTTTTTTTCCTACTATGGAAGTCAATGGGACCCAAAAACTGCCTGGTTACTGATATTCTTCTAAATATCTTCCTTTCTGTTCAGCAGAAGAAAGAAATTCATACAGGTTTGAAACAACATGAGGGTGATTATATGATGACAGAATTTTCATTTTAAAAGTGAACTTCTCCTTTAAGGTAAGCATAACATTCCTGCAACGTTCTTTCCCCCAAAATGTTATTAACAATACAACATTCAAAGAACATTAAAATGTCCACTTTCTTTCAAGTTAAAATGTTATTTTAAGGTTAAAAAAAAAATTCTGCACAATTCGTCCGACTTAATTTTTTTATTAACACAACCATGTGAATTATAAGCGCACACTTTTACAGCACATCAAAAAGTAGAAAATTTCATGATTATCATACATTTTAAACACTACATTAAAGCTTAAAAAAACAACAACAAATACTTTCATATAAGCATTTACATGTAATGAAAACGGTGTTTAAGGGTTAGTTCACAAAAAAATTCTGTCAGTAATCAGAATCACTCACCCTCATGTTATTCCAACCCCGTAAGACTCTTCAGAACACAAATTAAGATATTTTTGATGAAATCTGAGAGCTGGCTCACTCCTCAATAGGCTTCTAGGCAATTTTATTCTGGCGAGTTAATCAAGTGACGACAATAATTTTTATGCACAAAAAAACAAAATAAAGACTTTATTCAACTATTCATTTTCTTCCGTATGGGCCTCTGAGTGACTTCACTAGTGCTGGGAGAAAAAATCGATTTACCTAGGTATCGTGTTGTTGTTTTTTAAACGATCTTAAAATGGAGTAAAATGTAAACGATTATTACAGAATCGATATTAATTCAAATTAAATTGCTTTATTTTTGTCCTTGCTTAGAGACGAGGTTGACCGAAGTAAGTCACTTTCATTCCAACTAGGGATGGAAATGGTTAATCGATTATCGATTAATTGTCGACAAGAATTTACTCAATTAAATTAATTGTCGGCTAATTGACCTATGGCTAAACCACGCCCCCTCCACTCACTCGTACAAACAGTCAACATTCGGTAACAAGCGCTATGGCAGCTGTCACACTAGGAGACATTTCACAGGAGGCAATTAATGATTTTTGGAGACAGAAAGATTATATATCATCTCAAAGTCACCAAAAGGGCCTTAACTAATCATTGGAGGGTTATATTAATCATTTTATTTTGAGAAGGTCGATGAAAAGCTTCAGCTCCAGACAAAGATTTAACGTTACAGGTCAGTGTGTAAACGTTATAGTTTGGTGCTATTTCGCTTTAAACGCTTGCTTTATATGCGCGTCCTATTCGCTTTGGACGCGCAAATGGGTTCAAAATGTTTCAGCGTCGAACTAGACGCGTTACGTGCGAATTTGATGCTCTATTCGCGTTTGATGTGAACGCAGCATAATGAACAGGCTGCAATGTCAAGATTGCGCAATCCTGGAATGTGTGTGTGTGTGTGTCAGAGAGAGAGAGGCGCGGGCGCGATCGAACAGTGGAAACTTAAAAACATACTCCATTTTGTTCATACAGGACATCATTAAAACTGCAAAGTGTTTAGCCTACTTATATTTGTGTAAAACACAACATTGTGCTTTTGTCAAACTGTACTATTGTCAAACTGCAACGCAGCTAGAAGCTAGGCTAACGTTACGTTAGAGATGTTAAAGATAACGTGCTGCTGCTAATGTTTCAAGTTTTTCATTCAAGTAGTTTACCAGATAGATTATCATATGTAGGCTTAATATTGTAGGCTAAGCCTACCCATGTAGATTTTTATTTACACTTTATTTTATGTTGCTTTAAGAGGCAACATGCAACTTTTTCCCCAAAATAAACGTAACAATAGCCTTTTTATTTGACCATTTATGACTCAAACATCTCCTGATGAGCATACTGACACCTTGTCCGCTCACAGTGGGTGCACCTATAAGCCTGTATCCTATTTTTCCTATTTTCTGTCGGGTCGGATTTTTCGCGCGCTGTCTGCGGATGTGACGTTAAGCGCGTTCATGTTAAACGTTTCAGATCACTCTGCCACCACCGCTAGTCAGCAAACAAACTTAGTTTCTCAAACAATATATGTATTTGACTGTTCTTACCTCTGTAAACATAATGTTGACTTCTTTGCAGCGGATGACTTGTGAAGTGTGCACGTACGAGAGCGAGCAGAAAGAGCAGTTCCGTTTTTTTGGCCACAGGTGTCAGTTGCGAGTTTAAATTTCAGAAAATCGCATGTAGCCTCTTTAATGTTTCACATGCAACAGGTGAGCCAGTGCACAATTATTTTTTATGTATTTTAATTTTCTGTAGATCATTTATTTTGTTAAACTACAAAAATGCCATTATCCCAACTGTTACAATAAAACATCAATTAAGCAATATAACATGCATTTTTATTCAGTAGCCTATAAGCAATATTTAGCTTTTTATGACACTATTGATACCGTGAGAAATTTACATTCTCAGGAAAATAGCCGCTTATCAGTTAATCGTTAATCGACCGATAAGGTCAATCAATTAATGATTAATGAATTAATCGATAATTTGCATCCCTAGTTCCAACAAAGGATGAAATGTGTTGTTAAATTTTGAGTGTCGAGTAACGTAATATCCCTTTCAAGTGGACGCGTAAAAGCGACGTGAGATTGAATGCATTGATAAGCCATCACGCTACTCATATACTGGGAGAGAGATAAGACAATAGAGCTGCACGATTCATCTTTAAAAAAATGTGATCTCGATTCAAACACCCACACGATCTGCTTCCATTTCGTCTGTCTATTAAACCTTTGACAAAATCATATCGCAACATTTTAAGCTGTGCTGACCCGGAGAGAGTCGTCATGAAACAGCTTCACAATTAGTCTTTTTAACTAGGGATGCACCGATGCATCGGCTGAACATCGGTAACGGCCGATATTTGCCTCGTTAACTGCCATCGGCCATCGGGAAATAAAAATGACATTCGCCGATGTCACATGGGCGTCAGTTTGGTTTGATATGCTGGGGACAGAGACGCATTCGGAAGTGCATTTTCAGAAGTGCTGGGTACAATGACGCATTTATTTATTTATTTTCTATGAGAAAACTCCTTTCTCGAGAAAAGAACGACCATATGGTGTGTAGCAGAAGAAGCGGCGGAGTATGCACGATCCGCGAGTGCTGAAGACGTTCTGCACGGCTTTGATGGGTGAGCAGGAGGACACAAATGGGCGGCGACTGCTTCTTCCAGTGGGGGGAGCTTTTCCCTCAGCGCCCTCAACAGATAGAGCGTTAACTGTACACACCGCCGCCGACTTGAGCTGCAAAGAAACTCTGGCCTCCCTGTCAAGGACTCTTGTCAAAAAGTACGGGGAAGCTTGACCGCTCTGAATAGTGAGTGAGAGCGCGCGCGCGGTCGGGGCTCTCTCTCTCTCTCTCTCTCTCGCAGAAGAGCGCGTGCGCGCTTAAAATTTAATATTTTGGTATGAACATTCACCCGTGTTTTTTCCCTCATAAATGCGAACACGAAAAATAAAATGAATATTATAATGTTTTTTTTGTTGGGTCAGACAATGATTACCAAATTTCTCTCTCATATTGCTCTTCATAACAACTGAAAAAGAACTTATAAATAAGGTTATAACTGTCAACCAGAAAGTGACATTAAAGGTTTTTTTTGTTTCATAAATTGGTCTGATTGAATTTGTGCTCATTCTAGGATAGTGTGATCAAGAGCCGAAAGACTTGTATGTTTCCGTGGCACAAAAGAAGGAATAAATAACAAAAAGAAAAAACATCGGCATCGGCATCGGCCATCGGCCAAGTTGTTATGTTAAACATCGGTATCGGTATCGGCCCAGAATTCCCCAATCGGTGCATCCCTATTTTTAACCTCACAGTATCATTAATTCTCCACCCCATCATCAACGAACACCACTAACCACTCGGTGAGTTGCACAGTTTTGAAAACGAACGTTATTAGGGTTGTTTTAAGGACATGTTCGTGCATGCCCGTAGAAAGCCACTCTGAAGCCATCAAAGGCGACTCTAAACGAGTCAAAAAGTCGAGACAGGACCCATCGTCAACATTTCTGTGTCCACCATTCTAGTTCATCCAAAACAAACCAGAAAAGAGACTCAAAGTGCTAAATACCAGAATTATCCTTTAAGGGGTTGGAACAACATGAGGGTGTATAATTACTGACAGAATATACATTTTTGGGTGATGTAGCAGGATTTGTGAATTTTAATAGGTATTGCGAACCTACAAATACACTTCCAAACACATATGCACGCACACACATACATAGAAGCCCAAAGCGCAGAGGACGGAAAGGACGCAAGAATACCCATATATGGGAAACAGAGATATCAGCGAAAACCCCCGTCTGAAGCAAGAGACGATTGATGTTGCAAGGCTCAGTCATGAGACTGAGTTCCTCTGGAAAAAACCCAAGAAACTGTATTAGAACAATGTAACCCAGTTCCGTATAAATATGACTGCATTTTGACTGTACGTTGCTGCGTTTTTGATTTTGATGTCGATTGCAACCCTAGAGAGAAATCAAATCTCTTCTAGTTTAAACCTAGCTGAATTTCTTTTGGTTTAATTTTGCTCTGCTGTATTATTGTAACTTGAGAAACCTCGGATGAGAACAAGTTCGTATTTACTCCAATTGCTTGAACTGCTTCAAGGTAATTAGCCTTTGTAATATTCACTCATACAGGACTGCCCTGTTGAGATTGAATAAGCTGAAGTTTTATAACCTGTAACATTTTCTTTTAATTTGCTACGAGTTTTTAATTTTGTGTAACCAGTGTTTTAATCTTTTGTATAAATAAATTTTTATTTCTAAAAGACAATCACTGTTAAGTTTTTACTTCAGCTACTACAAACAGTTCTAAAAAGCAATAGACAGAGCAATTTATTGATCCTTTTCTAAACAAAGAAAACAAGGATTCCAAGAGAGGTTCTGCTGGATGGTAAGCATGATTTTTATTCATATGTCTAGTAATTGATGTTTATTATTGTTTCCTGGGAGTGTAGGGACTACACCTAGATTTACTGGTATAAATTATAACAAGCTAATGAGGGAGTTATATCTATTCTGACCTGACAGCAAAAGACCACCTAGACACAGAGATACCAGGGGTTATTCAGGAAAGTGAGAGTAATACCAGATCTCACCACATGGGGGCTCGTCCGGGATTGGGTCAATGTCTAATTGCCCAATAAAACCCACAAGAACCTAAGGGAACAATAGTTTTCAAAAAACTAAGACAACGGCTAAATCCAAATGCAAAACAATGTCTCCTTAGTGCTTTGAGGAAGTTACTGAAACAGTTATTTCCTCCTAACCTCAGTAAATATCTCGGGGACGCCTGAGATAAGATTGTTGGTTGGGCACGACAGAGGTAACAAGAGATCTCAGAGGCAGCGCTGTAGGACCATAGAGTACCTAAACTAGAAACCTCATATAAAGAGATTGTTACCAAAAAAGAGCCTCAGAGGAGTGTTCAGATTCACACAGTCATGGAAAAAATAACCAATATTACTTTGCTATCGCAAGACCAATTAAATAAAAAATTAAAAGATGCAGGGCTTGTAGGTAATGAGGAACTACTGGCTACTGATGATACATTATATACTTCTAATGAAGCTGGATTAAGTAAATTAGTCCAGGTAGTAGGCCATAAAAGTAGAAGTAAAAAGGTTACCGTTGAAATTGGGGATAGTGATATTACTGTACCAATAATTAAAGGGACCGACATAAGAGTTACCAGGAACGGTGTTCCTGACCCAGACGCTTTAATCACGGCTGACTCCCCCACCCCTTCAGAATACACTGACAGGGAGGGAGCGGCTGGAATTGACTATGGTCATGTAGGTTTAAACTTTGACATGACGACGGTAGAGACGGGAGCTATTCCTAAACGTAAAAATATATTAGCCGGATTCAGTCCCCTGATAACAGGGGAAGAAACATGGGAAAAAGAAAAGACAGGTTTTAGGCCCTATAAAACATCTACAGATAGAAAAAACAAAGAAAGATATCAAATAAAAGTAGATGAAGAGTCAGAAGGAAGCTCGAGTTCAGAGTATACTGAGGATGAGGAAATACCTCGAAGAAAGATTATTAATTACAAAAAATCTAGAAGCCAATCTCGCGAGAGGCGAAGTAGCTCTCATCAGAGAGAACATGACAGGCTGGGAGGAAGAACATTTTTGACATGTCCTGGTCTCATTTTTGCTCCCAGAGATTCACAGTTATCAGCTGTAAAGGGAGCGATGCAGAAAATAGTTAAACTAGCTTGCGGACCTACTCCAGATGAAATTCTGGATATGCCCGG
Source organism: Leuciscus leuciscus (assembly GCF_965113295.1). NCBI lineage: Eukaryota > Metazoa > Chordata > Actinopteri > Cypriniformes > Leuciscidae > Leuciscus > Leuciscus leuciscus. The sequence continues at coordinate 10,417,977 of NC_138725.1, read as the reverse complement.
AACTAGTTCTAAGGCAAAATTAGATATGCTGGCAGAACAGTTAGACTGCATGCAAAAATCTTTGTGTTACTTGTTATTAGGCGAACAGAAAAAAGAAAAACAGGAACCAACAGTAAATGATGTGTGGAAACTCAGAGAAGCCACACATCAGGAAGCACCACCTAATAAAGAAAAAGCGCCCAGAAAACAACAAAAGTCGAATCAGGGCGATAACTTAAATAAAAGAACTATCAAAAAGGATAGGAATGAGAAATATGAGCAAAGGGAGGTTAAAGAAGAGGAACCTTCTTATTCTGTGTCTGAGTCGGAGAGGTCAGAGTCTGACACAGAGGGGGAGAGTGACAGTCAGGAAGTGCCCTCTCTGATTAGCACACAGATAGATCTGTCTCTAGTAGCGGCCGTTGCACGGCAGGAAAGAGAAAGAAAAGAGGGGACATCTAAAAAAGAAATGACTCCTAAGCCCAGGCGTGGTCCATCGAGACAGGCCAAGGGTGATGGCATTACTACAATTCAGATGTTACAGAATATGAGATTTCCAGGTGCAAAGGATGATAAAATGCTAAAAGCAAAAATGGTAGCTGATTTAGGAAAATCCATAAATGCTACTAAATCACTGATAGAGCAAATGATTAAATTCCATACAGGATTATCTTTAAAGCTAGAAATCCTAAATGCCCATCATGCACAAGTCTTAGGGACAGATGAGGAAGAGGAATTTAGAGAAGAAGTAGAATCAGTAAAAGCTACAGGTCTGTGGCCTTATATTTCTTATAAAGCCAGCGAAGGCTGGACCGAGCTGGAAATGGTAGCCAAATTGAAGAAACTAGCTCCTGAACTGCCGGGCTGCCAGGTGATAGCAAGCTGGGGATCAGAGACTGATTGGACAGAGCTATCTAAATTTGCAGCTAGATATGACAGAGAATGCAAAAGAAGGAAGAAGTTGAAAGAAACACAAGGACAATTCAAAAGCAGACCAGCAGAGGGGGTTAGGGTCAAACCAAAGACTGATTTCAAGAAGTTTAACCCAAAATCCAGTGAGGGGAATAAAATGAAACCTCAGAGAAATGATTTTTCTAGGAGTATAGATAAGAAATTTAAACCACAGACCAGAAAAGTGCAGAATAGAAAGCCGGAAAGAAATAACAAATATATTGAACCAGAAGACTGGGCAAAAATGAACGAAGAACAGAGAAAAGCCCATATCGAAAAGAGGAATAAAAAAGCAGAACCAAGACAAGAAAGGACACGCACTGTCAAAACCAATAGAACAGAGAGAGAGAAAAAACAATAGGACATAAGAGCTCCAGGAAAAGCGACCATTGCCTCTAGTTTAGTGGAAGAATCAAAAGACCAAGAATTTTTTATTAATTATAATGGTATCAGATTTCTTTTAGATACGGGAGCTGAGGTAACGACAGTAACAAAATTACCCGAAGGGGCAGTTAAGTTAAAAGGAAAATACCGGGTTTTTGGTTTTAGTAATGAAATGAAGCCAGTAACCAGAGATAGGTATTATTGGCAGGGTTTACATTGCATATTAGACAGCTCGAATTTGATGTGTCTAAAGGATGCCATTCTTATTAAAGAGATGAATGAAAAGATTACTGATTCTGACAAAATAATTAGATGGCTTAAACCGGTCGACCTGGAGTCAGAAATGAATAGGGTTATAAACGAGACCCTATTACCAAAGGTAGAGCTGAGAAAATTGTTGGAAAAATATAAAAATCATTATGCAAAAAGCAAAAATGATTGCGGAAAATTGTCCGACAAATATGAACATACCATTGTAGGTGGAATTCCAGCACCACAGAGGCAATACCCTCTAAATAAAGCAGCATATAAAGAAATAGGAGTAACAATAAATGAATTATTGGAAAAAGGGGTAATAAGTATAGGAGAAAATTGTCCTACTAATTCCCCGATTCAGGGCGTGGCCAAGGGGGATGGTTCTTGGCGTTTAGTTTGTAACTACAAGGCTTTGAATAAATTAACGGTACCGGATACCAGGTATTTAATAAATGCACGGGACGCGACAAACGGTTTGAATGGTGGCAAGATATTGTCTAAAATCGACTTAGCTAATGGTTTTTGGTCAATACCATTAGCAAAGGAAAGTCGAGGGCGGACCGCCTTTACCTATGAGGGCAGACAATTTGTCTTCAACCGTTTAGCTCAGGGATTACGCAATGCTCCAAACGTTTTTCAGGCTTCGATTCTAGAGATTTTACAGGAATTGCCTATTACGGTTTATGTCGACGACGTTTTAATAGCCACTCAGACAGTGGACGAACATATGAAGGTGTTGACAGAAACGTTAAAAAGACTGACAGATGCAGGTTTTCTTTTGAACTTGAAGAAATTAGAGTTGGGAAAAGTAAAGGTTGACTTCCTAGGGTTTGAAATATCAGGCGAGGACCGAGGTATAGCTAAATCAACCCAGGAAAAATTAATTGAATTAAAAAATAAAACTATAACGAACTTGAGAGAATTACAAAGTCTCTTAGGAAGATTAAATTTTCTAAGAGATTTAATACCTGGTTATAGTGCTAAAGCAAAACTGCTGTATAAAGCCACTTCAGGAGGAGATTTTAAATGGAACGAAAACCTTGAGAAAATCAAATGTGAAATCATAGAAATGGCTTTAAATTCTGGGAGGATCATCAGAAGAGATCCTGACAAAAACCTTATAGTCAAAATTGATAACACACCCGAAGAAATGGAAGTTGTGTTATTCAATGAAGGTAATAGTAAAAGCCCAGTGATGTTTATCTCTCATGAAAAACCAGCTACTCAGAGGAAACAAGAGAATTTGTCTGCAGTAGATATATTAGCCACGGTAGCGAGAAATTTGCTAATCATTAAATCATTGGCTGCAGAACGATCTATAATAGTCATTGCCAAAAGTGAAGGTATTGAATTATTGGCCAGGGAAGCGAAGAATTTAGTGAATGAAAATAAGCGTGTTCACACATTTACCTGGTCAAAATGGACTAAATTAATCAGTGACAATCAGATAGAATTTAGGCATGAAAAAACTCCGAAAAAGGAGAAAAAGACTTTGATTAACCCAGCACATTTGTGCTACTTTACTGACGGAAGCTCAGAGAAAGGACAAACGTGGTGGGGTTTTCTGGTGAAATTGCGAGGTAAAATAATCCACAGAGAAAAGGGAAGGCTAGAGGATGACAAAAGTGCTCAGGAAGCTGAAGTTACTGCAGTTGCTAAGGCGTTATCGCACATGAGAACTAATAATCACGTTAATTGTTTATTGGTCACAGATAGCGAATACACGTATTTAGGATTAATTGAACACCTGGATAGGTGGGAACTTAATAGTTTTAATAACGCTAAAGGCAAACCGTTAGCTCAGGCAGAATTGTGGAAGAGCATAAGTGAAAATTACAAAGTTGTGAAACCAAAAGTATTGCATCAATCAAGCCACACAGTTCAGACAACGCCTGCAGCAGTTGGAAATAAGGAAATTGACCAATACATACGCATACGTGCGATTACTAAACAGAGTGAAGGGGACTTGCTGCAGAAACTGCATGATGAGCTGTTTCACCCTTCAACAACATATCTTGCGAAATACTGTCAGCAGATGGGCCTACATATTCAGAACTTGAAAACTAATTATCAAAAGATTAAGCTTAACTGTCCTGATTGTAGGAAAGTGATGACCAGTATATATCATGATTTTGGAAAAATCAAAACTGATAAGGAGAATGTTGAAATAAGTGCAGACTTCGCTGGGCCTCTTTTTCCGAAGACAAAGAGGAAGAACGTTTATTTCTTAATTATTGTGGACAATTGCTCTAACTTTATACAACTTTATCCATGTCAGCAGGCAACAAGTGCAGTTGTAGTAGACAGCCTAAAGACTTGGATTAGATACCGTGGAGCGCCACAACGTCTGAGAGGGGATAATGCGCATAATTTAACCGGTCGTGAAGTAGAGACCTTCTGCAAAGAGCAGGGTATTACTTTAATTAAGTCGGTTAAGTACGAAGCGTCCAGCAATGGCTGCGCTGAACGGGCTATCAAATCGGCTAAACAGTGGTTTGTCAAGAATCAAGGCCTAGGTGAGTGGGATACTTTAATTAATGAATGCACCCATTTCCTTAATTATAGGGTCACGAAGACCAATAGAACTTGTGAACCAGCCGACACAAGCAAAAACCCGTTCACGGTAGGAGATAAAGTATTTATCTTATTAAAGCAAAAACAGGGACGTTTCCGTAGCAAAACGGGGACTGAGGATAAAGTAGTTGAATTAACTTCAAATACTACTGTTAGATTAGAAGCTAACGGGATTTGGTCCATCAGAAAGCTTGTGAAAAGCAAAGATTAATTTATTGAACATGAGTAAGGTATACAGACCAAAAGTAAGTTTCCAGACGGACGCTAAGTGTCCAGCAGAGGGCACTGTTGTAGTGTGTAAAGACTTTAGTGACTCTTTCTTAGTAAAGATATGGCATAAAGACTGTGTTACAGGAACTGCAACAACCCGAAGGAAACCTACTGACTGTGTGATCTGTGGCAAACAGGATGTTTGTCAACTCCTCTGGGAAGGACCTAGGGAGGTCAGAGAAAGTCAGCATTGGCTTAGAAGCCAAATGACTATTATACCGAAATGGTATTGTTCGGACAGGTCCGTAGGATCGTGTTCACTGGGAGATGTAAGCATTTGTGGATCGTGCCGGTTGTCCAGACAACGTTGGTCAGTCTGGCAATATGAATTAACCACGGGAAATTGTGGTTGTAAAACATGCATAGACTGTAAGATACAGTTGAGTCTCAGAGGTCAAGAGTGTAAATGTACTCTAGACAACCAAGGACAACTGAATAAGTGTCCAAGGTGCAAGTTAATGTTAAGAAAACGATGGTTAAAAATTACCAGTTTAAAGGAAGTTTGGCAGTCTAGAAAAACTGAGACAAGTCTAGGCTGCTTAATTGATGATAAAATTATGAATAACTGGGAAGTGAATCCCTTGGCTTTGGTCTGTAATACAGAGAAAGCTTTCCTTTGGGAAAGGCTGTTAAGTTCTGGTGGCCCAATGCCATTGGATTCTGATCCATTGTTGAAAAATAGTGTTTTGGATAAAACGCTGTCAAGGGATACTGACCTGAACCGTTGGAAAACGGTGGTGAGGGATCCATTTTATGACAATGGTTGCTCAATTCAGTTTAAAGAGGAAGGAATGTATAAGGAATCAAATGTGCATGACTTACTTGTTGAATTGATGACCAAAATGTCCTTTCAGGAGGAATTTCCTATATATATGCCTAGAGAATATAGTCATTTTGTAAGGGAAACCTCGTTGACTGTCAGAGCAAGGTCACAACAGACCTTATTAGGGACAGTTAGAATTAAAGTTAAGCTTGATTCACAAAGGAAAAGTGAATTATGGCAGGTGAAAGTTTTTATCACCACCACCTCTGATTACCTAGGCATAGGCAAATCAATAGAGGGGGTTAAAGTTGAAAGGATGAACATCAAAAAGCCTAACAAACTGAGCAGAATGTCCGCATGGTTAAAAGGGCAGATAGGGAAAGCTTAGGAGGTTTTTTGTGCATCTATATCTTTTTGTGTTTTTCAGCAACAGAATGGTGAAACAAGGAAGCGGACTAAAGGGGAAGTATCAGGAATTACTTCGTCTTCGAAGTGAAGTAGGACTGTTCCTGTTAGCCCTACAGATGGTTCTGGTAGTATGTCTCCTTATAGTTGGTTTTGGAATCACAGTAGAAAATCAAACAAATGAGGTAGGAGTAGCCTCCTGTTCTGTTGTTGAGAAAATTGTACCAAAAATATGTTACAATCAAACTGTGAATTTTGATGGTACTATATATGGTCCAAAAATGATAAAGAATATGTTTAAAGGATTTATAAAAGATATAGACAAGTCATTCTGGAACTGCACAGGTACTAAGCGTAGGAGTGCCACAAAAGGACCTAATATTTATGGAAACAAGATTGTTAATAATAAAACTAGGTTACGATGGAATTACTTAAAAGGATATAATCAGACACATGTCAAATTACAGGGCCTTAAGTATAATCTTTCGGATGTCTTTAATTTGACGTCTACCATGGTTGTATATAGATTATGGAATAGTCCAATTCTACAGATCACGAAAATGGATGATTGGGATTGTTTGACTAAGACTGTTGTCCCAATAGTGAAGAGATCTTGGCTGGGAAAGGATAGTTCTGAAAAATCTATTGCCATGACAATAAATGATAAAAGAAAGAGCAGAGGGCGGAGTGGAAGATCCGCTTCAGACGGCTCTAAATATTTGATAAGTAAGAATACATGGAATAATATGGATAATCGGAACCCAGTGCAAAAAGGCTATTGGCCTAAGGGCCTAAACCCGTATGTATTGATAATTGGTGTATACAAAAATAGACCTAAACCAGCTTATGTGGAATTAGAATGGGTGACATGTGAGAAGCTCATTATGCCCATTGAAATGTGCGAAAATCACAAGAAATGTCAGTTTCTGAAGAAAAATAAATTCCTAAGTGATATACCTGAGAATCAGTTTTGGTATGACATTGATAAACATTGTATGTCTGCTTATGAGACGACATCTGCATGGGTGTGTTATTTGAATGACACCTCGATATGGGATGATAAAGTTTTTGAGCAGCATGGTGCTAACATTATTAAGCTGTGGCATGAATGGATGGGATTACAGGACCCAGATCATGACATGGTGAAAGCAGAAGGTCAACGTATGACATGGACCATTAATGACACCTTGTGGGCAAACGGGGTAGGAGGCAGTAGACTCCATCCAGTGACTTTAAATTATAGCCCTAGGCCTGGATTATCGTTAGAGTTGGCGAACCATTCGGGTATTATGGACTATATTTTAAATAATATTACTGAACAGCAATATAGATCGGCTATTGTTCTGTATTGTATGGGCTGGTCTAGTGTTCTCCGAGTTACCCATACCAATCAAGGCATCTGGAAGAACCATAGTGATGCAAGTAATAAGGAGACTTTGAGGTGGATTGGCCTATCAAACTTTTTATACAGAGAATGGGACGTTTTTCCGGTTGCGATGGGCCTAGATAAGACCAGCAATCATACGATAACGTGGAGGTCATTTAATAATCATAAAGCTAATGAAGACATATTCCCAATAACATTTTACTATAGACATAATAGAACTGTGGGACTGAACAGTCACAATATAGCGCACGGGTATTGGAGTACTAAGTATTACATACCTATGATGAAACCATCAGAACTGAGATATGGTAATTATAGGGTAATGATGGCCTCGTCAAAATTTGATGTTAAAACATCTCAACCGTTCTCACGAAATAGCCTGAGGCCGGAGATTTTGGATAATGATCAAGGGAAGATTAGATCAAGTTCATGGAATTTTGGTTTGGGCAGGTTTGAATTTAGACGAGATGAGGATGTCAAATATTTATGGTTCCCAGGTAAGGAGCAGTATTGTAGCTCTGAGATGTTTGACTCATGGAAGGTCAAAACTCCAGGAACAAGGTTTAGTCCTAATATATCTTGGATGCATGAGGAAGAACATATATTTTGTACTTTTAAAGATCTAATGAGAATAGGGGCTACGAGGGTTGGTAGCACTAAAGCTTGGTACGACATTAGTTCTATAACTAGTGCGGCTCCATTGATGATGATTGCACAGAATCAGGTCATGAAAAAATGCGCTCTAGCCAGGCTGGTTAATAGCGAATCTGAATTAAAAGGATTTTTCTTTCCAATCGATGATTTTATCGAGGGTTTTTCCGTTGGCCCGGCATGGGTGTATGTAGCGGATCTAAGTGCCCAATTAATTAAACCGAATAAGGGGGATATCTTTACGGTATATTGGAAAATTCAGAAAAAAGCTATTTTATGGGTCGTAGATAATGTGAAGGATTTTGCGGTCTCTGTTTGGGACCTAATAGTACAGTATGGATACTACATAAAAATAGTGATTATCTGCTTAACAATTATCATAGTAATAATTGTCATATTGGTAATGGTGTTTAAATCGACAAAACTGGGGCTGGTGTGCAGGAAACTTTCGAAAGAGTCTGGTTCAGCAAAAATCAGTGAGCAAGTGAGCTGAAGACGGAGGTGTGACCTGTATAGCGAGAGGGGCTATAAGGAGGTCTGTGGGAGTGACAAGATTACAGAACTTGACGGTTGCAGACGGAACCTCGGGCCTTTTCAATTCTAAATCTTTGAGAAATAGTACTTGGGATGATGGCAGGCAATAGCACCAATTCTACATGGCGTTGCGACGAATCTCCAAAGGAGATTGTGAGTATTATCTCTGTAAATTTTTGGTTGATTTCCTATTGGCTTACTGGAATATTGACCAGTCGCATGCCAGAACAAATAGTCTTGATGTGCTTAAGCCTGACCTTATATAATGTTCTTAATGACTTTTCATTAGTGTTAATTTTAATTTCCCAATTACTTCGAAGTTCTCGTTATATTAAAATTTTTGGCTTTAAGGGAATTATCGCAGTTATGATATTTGCCGTGGCCATTGCTGTGTATAACTTGACACAGTGCTATATTAAAATGATTTGGCTTAAATATGTTGGTTTGGGACTGGCATTCCTTACCTACACGTTTTTGGTTATCATTAGCTATAGAAGGAATACAGTTTTAAGACCACTAGTGATTAAGCTAGCTGTACTTTATTTTATTGTTTTATTAATGGCGGGGACTTCCAAAAAAGTGAACGAACCAAAGTTATTTTTTCTGGGTATCCTGGTTGGGATCAATGATTATTCATTAATGTTTAAATTTTTAGACAGATGTAGAAAATAAGTTGTTGGTTCTATAGACCATATAGGATTAGGGGTTCATTTACTTTGAGTTGATTTTTGTTTTGATTTGTTGATCCATCACCATTTTATTTTGTTTACTTTCTTGCATAGATGATCGACAAATATAGGGGAAATGATCCCTAATTATGATCTTGTTTTAAGTTGATCTGATCTTATGATTTTGTCTTGCTTTGTCAGACAAGTTGAAAAAAAAAAAAAATGGAATTTTTTTTTTTTTATTAATTTTTTTTTCACGATGATAATTTTGTTTTATGTTCATTATTATTTTTTGAAAAAAAAAAAAAAAATATTATTATGAATTTTTTTTTTTTTTGGTTTATTCTCTTTCGTTTATAATTTCAAATGGAAGTTACAGAAAGGCAACTTAGTGCCATTTTACATGATTTTAGATTATTTCAAATTTTTTTATGATTTGATTTATTAATCTGTGTTTGTATTTTCTTTTATTTTTATTGAGGATAAAAAGGGAAATATTAAGTTTTATATGTGGTTACTTAGTATTTTATGTGAATTTTGGGGTTACTGTGCCTAAGAGGTAATAACAACAGTTGATTTGCGATTGTTTTATTTTGTGTTATTGCTATAGGGTCCAGGAGACAGGAGACTTGCCAACGGATATGGGATGTATAAAGTGTGTGATGAATGTTTAGAGGTTAAATGTTACCCGTTGAAGATTGAAGCATACAAACGGGGTTGTTTTGAGTTTAAAAACTTCTGTCAATCATGTATAGTTTCCAAGGGTTATTACATGGCCGAAATGAAAACATTTGCTTTTTATGATCGAGGGGCTGACTTTACGGGTCCAGGCTGCACTCATTACTTAACCTATGATGCAATGAGATTTATCATTGCGATGAAATGGCTGATCATCGATTTAGATGACGCACTTGAACTACTAATTGGGAACAGGGAACGTGTGACCAAGACTACGTGCTGTGTTGACATTCAGACCTACCTATGGAAAAATAAGGTGGTCTCGGGGTTTTGTACTAAACAAGCACGTGCTAACGGGCGAATTGTTTATGTAAATGTGATTGATCCATTAGATTTGTCTTCACCGCCTGACACAAGCCCGGTGGGAGCTGAGAGTGTTGGACGAGAGCTTGGCGGACAGTGGTTCCGAGCTGGCTCTGTACCCAGAGGATCTGGTGAAATTGGATCAGGCCCCGAGACACCGGGACTCGTTCAGGTGGAAACCTGTGTCCCAGCGGTGGTTCCGCAGAAGCATGGAGAGTCTGTTGACCCAGCACGGGAGAGTGACGATGGGTTTCTTCCATCGGGAAAGTCAATTAGTATTTAGGTTTCATGAGTGTTGCTTAGACTTCATTATTCCAACGCAATTTGTTTTTAAAGTTAAAATTGATGAACTGGATGTGATTTACCCTAGGAATTTTCTTAGAGAGCAGCATAATGGAATTGACAGGAGGATTGTACATGAAAGTGCCATTGTACGTTCGAGAGGGGGTGTAGCAGGATTTGTGAATTTTAATAGGTATTGCGAACCTACAAATACACTTCCAAACACATATGCACGCACACACATACATAGAAGCCCAAAGCGCAGAGGACGGAAAGGACGCAAGAATACCCATATATGGGAAACAGAGATATCAGCGAAAACCCCCGTCTGAAGCAAGAGACGATTGATGTTGCAAGGCTCAGTCATGAGACTGAGTTCCTCTGGAAAAAACCCAAGAAACTGTATTAGAACAATGTAACCCAGTTCCGTATAAATATGACTGCATTTTGACTGTACGTTGCTGCGTTTTTGATTTTGATGTCGATTGCAACCCTAGAGAGAAATCAAATCTCTTCTAGTTTAAACCTAGCTGAATTTCTTTTGGTTTAATTTTGCTCTGCTGTATTATTGTAACTTGAGAAACCTCGGATGAGAACAAGTTCGTATTTACTCCAATTGCTTGAACTGCTTCAAGGTAATTAGCCTTTGTAATATTCACTCATACAGGACTGCCCTGTTGAGATTGAATAAGCTGAAGTTTTATAACCTGTAACATTTTCTTTTAATTTGCTACGAGTTTTTAATTTTGTGTAACCAGTGTTTTAATCTTTTGTATAAATAAATTTTTATTTCTAAAAGACAATCACTGTTAAGTTTTTACTTCAGCTACTACAAACAGTTCTAAAAAGCAATAGACAGAGCAATTTATTGATCCTTTTCTAAACAAAGAAAACAAGGATTCCAAGAGAGGTTCTGCTGGATGGTAAGCATGATTTTTATTCATATGTCTAGTAATTGATGTTTATTATTGTTTCCTGGGAGTGTAGGGACTACACCTAGATTTACTGGTATAAATTATAACAAGCTAATGAGGGAGTTATATCTATTCTGACCTGACAGCAAAAGACCACCTAGACACAGAGATACCAGGGGTTATTCAGGAAAGTGAGAGTAATACCAGATCTCACCACAGTGAACTAACCCTTAAATATAAGTAGTGTGGGGGTGCCAAACTAGCACTGTGGTCCAGTCTCTTCATGCTGTGGTCCAGTCTGTGGTCCAGTCTCTTCATGCCCTGTCTGTAAAGTGAACAGATTGACTGATGTTACTAATGGTGATTTATTATTTCATAAACATTTAATAATAACAGTGTGACTACTCCATAAATGTTAACCCTTAAGTTATTTAGGCTGTGCTTTCAGTACTATAAATATTAAACCACACAAGATTAAAATGTAGGTTACAAATGTTATACAATGGAAAGGTTTAATAACACATTGTAAAGGATTAGCTACACCTGAAACTGAAAACTATGGAAGCTTATGTGTTGCAATATTCAATTTGAAATGTAATATGCAAAATGACACTGCAATATGTAAAATGGCAATGCATTTCTGAATTTAAATTTAAATTTTCCCATACATTTGTGCAACGTTTGGTGCAAAATGAAAATGAAAATTTGATTATATAATTTACATTTGCCATTTCATACACTAGTTTTAATATGTAAATTGAATATATAATTTAGGGGTGCAACGGATCAAAAAACTCACGGTTCGGATCGTTTCTCGGATCAGAGTCACGGATCGGATCATTTTTCGGATCAGCAAAATTTTATTTAATTTTTTTATTAACACTTTAAAATTATTAAATTAAAATATATAAAATCATCTTAAAGTGCACAAGGCATAATATCTTCTTTTTAACATAATTAATGAAAAACAACTTAAAGTGCAACATAAAAAGGCATCTCCTTCCTTTAAACATGGACCAATGCTTTATGTGTTTCCACTGTCATATAGGGCTGTCAAAATTGCTCAAAAATGACGTTCGAATATTCCCTCTAAAAAACACATATTCGAATTAGTCGAACATCTGGTTGCGCATTTTGTCAATGACGCGCATTAGGCCTATGTCAATAACAGGACAAATTAATACAAAGAGACATAACTACTTGTATATGTAGTTCATTTAAGTTTAAACATATTTGACAACGTATTACCTTGCTCGCTCGCACTCGCAGGCACTCTTTCTCTCTCTCTCTCTCGCCGTCACCCATGCTGCGTTCACACCAAACGCGAATAGAGCGTCTGGCGCGAGTGATTTCAATGTGAAGTCAATGTAAAGACGCGTTTACGCACGTCTGGAGGTTTTGCGGCGCGAATGAGGCGTCACGCTCTCTGCGGTTCATAACGCTCGCCATGACCACGCTGTGTGTGGACTGAACATGCGCACAACTTTTTTTTCATAAATCAATCCGCGGATCACGTGAGTGCCGAACCGAAGATATTGATCCGAACGGATCACGGATCAATGATGATCCGTTGCACCACTAATATAATTTAACGCTTTATATGTTTCAAAATTAAAATTAAAATGTATTACAGAAATGATTAGATATGTTTAACATGTTCATGCAAAAACTGTGGCAAAATTGTAGTTTAAATGTAATTTTTTCTTAATTGCATTTACACTCACAGTTAAGACACTTGCGATTGCATTTCCATTAAGCGTCCCGCAATGAATGTAGCAAAATTCAATGTGCAATTTGAAAATGCATTCTGAGCCGATCACGTGCCCGCCCCGCCCTGTCAATCACTGCGTGAAGGCGTGGCTCGGCAACAGGTAAACATAGGCTTTGGTGCGTATCTAGAGGTGTTGGAAAGAAACAGGGCGGTGGCAGAGCTGATACGAGCGTTAAATTCACTAGCAGATGAAGTGGAGCGCGGACAGAGAAATGGTAGTGTTTCAGAAGATTATTACGCGTCTGCAGGTGATAGAACCAGTACGATGTTGGACCATCTGGGTCTGGGAGAGTGTTCTGCCTATCAAGCGTCGTCGACACACATGCTGCGCTGCTGTTGTCTGATGCTGGACTGTGTTGATGGTTTCGTTTTGTATAAAATATTGTCATTGTCTGATACATGCTTATCTTTATTCTTATTAGCCTACTATTAACTGTAATACCCAATAATGTTGGAGATCCTAGTTTTTCCTTACAAATGCATAGGCCTATTACCCTGTGATCACATAATATGACAAAGCTCCATTGGTATTCGGTATTAATAGCTACCGAAAAATAAATGTGACCGCTCTTTATTTATCTATAACTGACTGTAATGTTCAATAAAGTGACGAATGTGATGTGACCATCTCTGTTTATTCAGCTGTATAATCATAAAATATGAGGCAGATTATGCGAGTCCCTTTCCATTTTATAAAGCATATTGATAAGGTATTACATGTACATGGTCACGGAATCTGACGGGTCAAATTCATCAACCTAGCCTTTTTTGGGTGAATGTGGAGCAGGTCGAGGGCTGGTGGCGTCATCGTCTATAATTCAGTGTCTAATATTTTAAACAACTAAGCAGCACACGAAACTTTAACCGGCACAAACGAGACTATTTTGGGTCAATGTGGAGCAGGTAGGGGGGCTGAGTGACCTCAGAATGACCAATAAATATTATTTTAATATTTAAGAAACCGAAGCAGCACAAAATAAACGTTTATCGGCGCAAATTAGAACAAACATGAGTCTATTTTGGGTGAATGTGGACTATTTTGCCGACGTTTTGCATTGGGTTGGGGGCGGGACCAACTTCACGCAGTGATTGACAGGGCGTGACGGGCACGTGATTGGCTCAGAATGCATTTTCAAATTGCACATTGAATTTTGCTACATTCATTGCGGGACACTTAATGGAAATGCAATCGCAAGTGTCTTAACTGTGAGTGTAAATGCAATTAAGAAAACTGCCACAGTTTTTGCTTGAACATGTTAAACATATCTAATCATTTCTGTAATACATTTTAATTTTGCTACTTATAAAGCGTTAAATTATGTATTCGATTTACATATTAAAACTAGTGTATGAAATGGCAAATGTAAATTTTATAATTTCATTTTCATTTTGCACCAAACGTTGCACAAATGATGGGGAAATTAAAATTTTTATACAGAAATGCATTGCCATTTTACATATTGCATTGTCATTTTGCATATTACATTTCAAATTGAATATTGCTACACATAAGCTTCCATAGAAAACTTCCATCATTGAGGAGAAAATAACATAACGTGCATCAAATTTCTGTACCTGCTAAACTTTTCTAATTTGTACTAATTTGCCATACTATGGAAGTAGGAATATAATACTTTCATTGTATGACAATAGCAGCATTGAGAAAGGTCTTCTGAAGCTTTTATAATAAAATTATAAAAATGTATAAACCAGGGCTTGGCATTAACCCTGGTCTTGTACTTGTCCTTTGGACAAATAAATCGTTCATTCAATTCACTCATTCACACAAAAAAGTAGCTTGTCCAGGAATATATCATTTTTTTGAAGTAAGGTTATTAATCTGTGTGTAACATAAGTTAACGTTATGTGTGCGGCTGTATGCTTAAATTAAAAGAGCACATTAATATAAAACGGTGATTCAACTGACTTACCTGCGAATTAAGCGGTTGCGTGACATTCATGTTAATACTAGGCATGATGGCATTATAAAACCCCAATTTGCCCTCCAGGTGGGCACTCCGTCACATGAAAATTATGAATTAACCATCCAGTGAATACTTTTTAGTTTACATCCATTCACATTGAAAAATTGCCAGCAAAACTTTTACAAAACCTCAAATCAACACATAAGATTAAAAGCCTAAAGTTACAGCTAAAGTCTAATCAACCTAACCTTACCTCTAACGTTAGTTAACGTTAGCCTAAAAGTTGAGATGCTAACGGACTTTTCCCGAAGACCCTAAACCATTTCTATAAAGTAAATATTCAACGGAAGCGTGTCATTTACATGAAAGAATGTGTCAGAAACATTTTTATGTACTATTTGTGTAATGTTGGTGACTAAACTCACTAAACTTACCTGAAATTAGCGAAGACAACAGTGAGAGACGGAGTTGCTGCTTGTCGTCAGTTGAGCTCTCCCCGCCCGTTTCCATGGTAACTTAGTTCAAATCTGGTTCAAATGTAACTGGAGTGCGCGCGCCAATTAAAAGACGTAACGTTAGAAGTCACGCAGAATTTACATAAAAGAAGAATTGATGGAGGGAATTATATGATAATCAGATAAAATATCCTGAAATGTGAGGTTAACATTATTAAGTGTATGCTAGTGGCCATCACCAAACTGTTAACGGAATGAGTATATGAAGCATGAGTGTATGTTTACAAAATCATATAGGTTATAATAGGCTATGATATAATGTAATATGAATATGTAATAGCCTATAATATTATATAGCTTTATAAATGGTTAATGTGGTGTAGAAATAAAATTGCAAAAACATTTATTAATAACTAAACATGATATAGGCTAAGGCATGAATATATTTTGTGAAATATACACAATATGTACACATATTTACAGATGTAACATGAGGAACAATTTAAAAGATGTATGTTCAATGTATTTTTGAAACAATATTTTCAAAATGTATTTCAATATATTTAACAGTGCTTCACATATGTGATAGCATATATATATATATATATATATATATATATATATATATATATATATATATATATATATATATATACATACATCTATCTATAAATTATAGGAAGGTCTGTCTGTCTGTCTGTTAACATTTTCAAACTTGACAGGTTTTTTGCTACGGGCACAAGTAAGTGCAGTGTAAAGTTTGACGTTGTTTGGATTAGAAATGCAAAAGATATTGTTAAATATATCAGTAAAAGAAGGTAATTGTTTAACATTCTGGCATAAACACTCTGTCAGCTACTGCTACACTGTTTACTTCTGAATATTGTATTTTATTCACAGCTTTTCTCGGAGTTCACTGTGTAGCCTGCTCCCTGAATCGTGTAGTTAAATTTTCCTTGGTGCTTTCTTCCATGCATAAATAAAAATGTCACTGAACTTTTGCTGTGTAATTGTAAGAATGAGCACTCAAACACACCAAAACAAAAATTATTAAAAACACACACAAAAACTGATTTTGCACAGGCAGTTTGCCATCATTTGTAGTAACCTATTCAAACTGTTTGCTCAAGCGTAGCGTTTTCTCTGAGTTCACTGTGTAGCCTGCTCCCTGCATCGTCACGTTTACTCATTTGTGCATGTTAACCGAATCTGTAAGTCAGCTATGCTGTTTACTTCTGAATATTATATTTAATCAGATATTATATATATCTGAATATCATTCTGGTGCTTAACATTATCACTACTGTGTAATAGTAGCATGCTATTAACCAACAAAACATATCCTATTCAATGCGTTCACAATCTCTTTCACGGGCATCATTTGTAGTAGCCTATTCACAAACTGTTTTTACTCAAGCGTAGCATTTTCTCTGAGTTCACTGTGTAGTCTGCTCCCTGCATCGTTTAGTTCAATTTTCCACATTTATTTTATGTCATTATTTCAGGATCAGTATTTGCTTTCTACTATACACAAATAAAAATGTCACTGAACTTTTGCTGTGTAATTGTAACATTGAGCACTCAAACACACCAAAACAACAATTACTAAAAACACACACCAAAAAAATTTATTTTGCACAGGCATTTTGCACTAGTTAATATTAATTTATTAATAGGCTATATAGTGCTGGTTTATTGGGGTGGTGTTATAAACTACTGTGATGTTTAAAATGTTTATATGGATATATATATAGTCATTATACAAATCTAGTGATTGTAAACTGTTAAGAAGCAAACAACATGTTCCCAGAACGTTTTATGATAGCCTAAATATAACATTCAGAAAATACTAATAAAATTATAAGGATGTTCTGAGAACGTTGTTCTAAGAACGTTTTCTATCAACGTTATGAGAACTTTCATCAATCACAAATAACATCATAAAGACGTTCCAAGAATGTTGTTCTAAAAACGTTTTCTATCAACGTTATGAGAACTTTCATCAATCACAAATAACGCCATAAAGACATTCCAAGAACGTTGTTCTAAGAACGTTTTCTATCAACGTTATGAGAACTTCCATCAATCACAAAATAACGTCATAAAGACGTTCCAAGAACCTTGTTCTAAGAACGTTTTCTATCAACGTTACGAGAACTTCCATCAATCACAAAATAACGTCATAAAGACGTTCCAAGAACGTTGTTCTAAGAACGTTTTCTATCAACGTTACGAGAACTTCCATCAATCACAAAATAACGTCATAAAGACGTTCCAAGAATGTTGTTCTAAGAACGTTTTCTATCAACGTTATGAGAACTTCCATCAATCACAAAATAACGTCATAAAGACGTTCCAAGAATGTTGTTCTAAAAACGTTTTCTATCAACGTTATGAGAACTTTCATCAATCACAAATAATGTCATAAAGACATTCCAAGAACATTGTTCTAAGAACGTTTTCTATCAACATTATGAGAACTTTCATCAATCACAAATAATGTCATAAAGACGTTCCAAGAACCTTGTTCTAAGAACGTTTTCTATCAACGTTATGACAACTTTCATCAATCACAAAATAACGTCATAAAGACGTTCCAAGAATGTTGTTCTAAGAACGGTTTCTATCAACGTTATGAGAACTTTCATCAATCACAAATAATGTCATAAAGACGTTCCAAGAACCTTGTTCTAAGAACGTTTTCTATCAACGTTATGAGAACTTTCATCAATCACAAAATAACGTCAAAAAGACGTTCCAAGAACGTTGTTCTAAGAACGTTTTCTATCAACGTTATGAGAACTTCCATCAATCACAAAATAACGTCATAAAGACGTTCCAAGAATGTTGTTCTAAAAACGTTTTCTATCAACGTTATGAGAACTTTCATCAATCACAAATAACGCCATAAAGACGTTCCAAGAACCTTGTTCTAAGAACGTTTTCTATCAAAGTTATGAGAACTTTCATCAATCACAAAATAACGTCAAAAAAACGTTCCAAGAATGTTGTTCTAAAAACGTTTTCTATCAACGTTATGAGAACTTTCATCAATCACAAAATAACGTCAAAAAGACGTTCCAAGAATGTTGTTCTAAGAACGTTTTTTATCAACGTTATGAGAACTTTCATCAATCAGAAATAACGTCATAAAGACGTTCCAAGAACCTTGTTCTAACATCGTTTTCTATCAACGTTATGAGAACTTTCATCAATCACAAATATCGTCATAAAGACGTTCCAAGAACCTTGTTCTAGGAACGTTTTCTATCAACGTTATGAGAACTTTCATCAATCACAAATAACGTCAAAAAGACAATCCAAGAACCTTGTTCTAAGAACGTTTTCTATCAACGTTATGAGAACTTTCATCAATCAGAAATAACGTCAAAAAGACGTTCCAAGAACATTGTTCTAAGAACATTTTCTATCAACGTTATGAGAACTTTCATCAATCACAAATAACGTCATAAAGACGTTCCAAGAACCTTGTTCTAAGAATGTTTTCTATCAACGTTATGAGAACTTTCATCAATCACAAATAACGTCATAAAGACGTTCCAAGAACGTTGTTCTAAGAACGTTTTCTATCAACGTTATGAGAACTTTCATCAATCAGAAATAACGTCAAAAAGACGTTCCAAGAACCTTGTTCTAAGAACGTTTTCTATCAACGTTATGAGAACTTTCATCAATCAGAAATAACGTCAAAAAGACGTTCCAAGAACCTTGTTCTAAGAACGTTTTCTATCAACGTTATGAGAACTTTCATCAATCACAAATAACGTCATAAAGACGTTCCAAGAACCTTGTTCTAAGAACGTTTTCTATCAACGTTATGAGAACTTTCATCAATCACAAATAACGTCAAAAAGATGTTCCAAGAACCTTGTTCTAAGAACGTTTTCTATCAACGTTATGAGAACTTTCATCAATCACAAATAACGTCAAAAAGACGTTCCAAGAACCTTGTTCTAAGAACGTTTTCTATCAACGTTATGAGAACTTTCATCAATCACAAATAACGTCATAAAGACGTTCCAAGAACGTTGTTCTAAGAACGTTTTCTATCAACGTTATGAGAACTTTCATCAATCACAAATAACGTCATAAAGACGTTCCAAGAACTTTGTTCTAAGAACGTTTTCTATCAACGTTATGAGAACTTTCATCAATCAGAAATAACGTCAAAAAGACGTTCCAAGAACCTTGTTCTAGGAACGTTTTCTATCAACGTTATGAGAACTTTCATCAATCAGAAATAACGTCAAAAAGATGTTCCAAGAACATTGTTCTAAGAACGTTTTCTATCAACGTTATGAGAACTTTCATCAATCACAAATAACGTCAAAAAGATGTTCCAAGAACCTTGTTCTAAGAACGTTTTCTATCAACGTTATGAGAACGTTCATCAATCAGAAATAACGTCAAAAAGACGTTCCAAGAACCTTGTTCTAAGAACGTTTTCTATCAACGTTATGAGAACTTTCATCAATCACAAATAACGTCAAAAAGATGTTCCAAGAACCTTGTTCTAAGAACGTTTTCTATCAACGTTATGAGAACGTTCATCAATCAGAAAGAACGTCAAAAAGACGTTCCAAGAACCTTGTTCTAAGAACGTTTTCTATCAACGTTATGAGAACTTTCATCAATCACAAATAACGTCAAAAAGATGTTCCAAGAACCTTGTTCTAAGAACGTTTTCTATCAACGTTATGAGAACTTTCATCAATCACAAATAACGTCAAAAAGACGTTCCAAGAACCTTGTTCTAGGAACGTTTTCTATCAACGTTATGAGAACTTTCATCAATCACAAATAACGTCAAAAAGATGTTCCAAGAACCTTGTTCTAAGAACGTTTTCTATCAACGTTATGAGAACGTTCATCAATCAGAAATAACGTCAAAAAGACGTTCCAAGAACCTTGTTCTAAGAACGTTTTCTAACAACGTTATGAGAACGTTCATCAATCACAAATAACGTCATAAAAACGTTCCAAGAACGTTGTTCTAAGAACGTTTTTTACTCAACGTTACAAGAACGTTAATAACGTTGTATGAACGTTCCGAAAACATTATTTTAATAACGTTTTGTGCTAACATTTACACAACTTTTAAAGAACGTTAGTGAAAGTTCTGGGAACGTTCCCTGTTAGCTGGGGAGGAGCAATGATTCTATCTCTTGATATACCGCCACCTGCGGGAACGGGAGGAGATTCTACTTTGATCCAAGAGAAGTTACGATGCTATTTCACAATTCTGGACAAAGCTACCAAAGACAATAATAAGAAAGTGCGAGAAGCTCAACAGCAATGGGATGAAAAACATACCACTACTGACATTCCACACATTCCCGAGTTAGGCAGTTTTGTTATGGTCAAACGTATTGCTAGGAAGGGTTTAAAATCTAGATAGTATGGATCATGTGAGATACTCTTAACAATCGATACAAGTGTTTGCCTTAAAGGGAGATGGTATCATTAGTCACAAGTTAAACCTTGCTTAGTGAATGAACAAAATAATGACGGTTAATGGTCTGATATTGAGCACTGTTCATGCATTAGCTTTTAAGATTGGGAACAAAGAAGTGATGTTTAATTATTTCTCTGCTTCCATTTCAGGAATCAAGTTCATTGACATTGATTAGAGATGGTTGCAAGTTATTCTCGATACCCGACGACAATGGTATGCTTATTTTTAATCTTACTTGGCATTTACCAAGAAAGCCAAGCTTTATGGACTCCTCGAGTTCAAGAAATCACTCGGAATGCAACTCTGAAATCTGGCCAACATTTTACTCTTCCCTTTATTTCCAAATGGGGATTATGGGATTGGGTGCCACGAAATGATAAAGACCTTGCTAAATATCGTGAGGGCATCTATGGTGGATGTAACTTTCATCATCAATGTTATAAAAGCAGAATAATTTGGCCGGTGAAAGATGGGGGGTATTCTGGTAGTGCTCCAAGAAGAGAAATTTGTTCAAAAGAACAATGTGAAATCGTGGGGTTAGACCTCATAACATCTACTAATGTGGAAATGAACTTCATTTTGAATCGGACCCACATGCTTACAATATGGGATTCATTAGCCCAAGGCTGTATCTATCCCATAGTGTTACCATGTGAGGGGTTTCTAAGGGATACTACTTCAGGGACAACAAGATTCAAGGGAAATTACGTAAGAGTTTGGCATTCAGAAGATGCAAATGAATATTGTGAGACTGAACTAGAAACTGGGGAAATTGGACGGTGTTTTAATCTTTCTGCGGAAAAGACAAACAAAGCTAAAACTTGCCCAAGTACAACTACTGCACCAGCTCATGGTATCTTGTTAGCAAAAGAAACCAAAACCTTGATAAATGAAGCACACATGGTGCGACAACGCATTAATTATAACTTGATATCTCTTCTTACTGTTTTTGATCAGTCCTATTGTGGAAATTTCACAAAAATACGGAGTTGGTTGGAAAAAGAAATTAAATATTATACCTCTAAAGATCCTCTGAGAAGTCGAAATCGTAAAACTCGAAGTATATGGGGAGACATAGCGGAGGTATTTGGTTCTGTCAATTCAATTAGTAATACTGCTCAAATGAACCAACTAAGCGAATACACTCAGTGGGTGGGAACAATGACTGGGAAAGGACTCTCTGAGGCTCTTCAAGGTTCTCTACATATTATAGCTGCGGGTGAGCATCTTAATAACGCAGCGAAGGAATTGGCAGATGCATTAACAAAATCGTCTAATTTTGAGACGCATCGTGTGGCGTGTTTATTTCTGGCTCAAAATTTGAAGGATCAAATGGTAGAGGATATTCAAGTTATTAGAATGGGTCAAGTTCCTGATCGAATAGCTGAATCTTTGTTAGTGGTTTTCGGTAACCAACTTAATTTGACTTCTGCTAAACATGTCCCATTAGTTAAAATTGCCATTAATGAAAATTTGTTGTCAGGTTCTGGAACATTACCTTTGTTTATAGTATGGCCTCAATATGGGAAACGCAATATTATGACTGTTAGACGATTCCAATCAATGGGTGTCAGCAGGGCTTGACATTAACACCCGCCAACCCGCCAAATGCGGGTGGATTTTGCTCGTGGCGGGTAACATAGTAACTCCAACTAGCCACTTTGGCGGGTTGAATAATTTTAGTCTTTTCAAAAGGCATCTGAAATAAGTGTGACACTACAACCCCCATGAGTAGGCTATTAGGGCTGTCAACGAATATTCTAAATTCGAATATATATTCGAATAGTTTTAAAAAACAGAATTTCGAAGGTGAAAATGAATATTAATGTGGAAAAACGCCCGCGGTAGCAGAGGCGCGGCTGTCTGCTTTGCGAGTGGGCGCGCTGCCTGAGGGTTCAGGGACAGGGACAGGGACAGGTCATTTTATTTAACGTTAAACAGAAACATTACTAAAGTGTAGGCTGCTGTACTGACTGAATAGATACTGAATGAATAAGGTAGGTTAGATACAGCAGTTTCATGCATAGGCTTCCACTGGTTTGATTATTTACCGTTTCATGCCAAGGAAAAGTTCCATGTTTACCACAGCACAGCTCGCTCGGAGCGTTCGATGTCGGTTATAGGCTACTGTAAAACTTCAATTAATGTTAATAATATTTGTTTCAATCACTGAATGAAGCCTGCTAAATAAGAGTCGCGACCTTAAATTGCTTGCACAAACTCTTGTTGTTGTTCATTTAAACCGTTATGCACAGAGAGCGTGACGCCTCATTCGCGCCGCAAGACCTCCAGACGCGCGTTTTACATTGACTTAACATTGAAATCACTCGCGCCAGACGCTCTATTCGCGTTTGGTGTGAACGCAGCATGAGGGTGAGAGAGAGAAAGAGTGCCTGCGAGTGCGAGTGAGCGAGCGAGCGAGAGTGAGCTCTGCGGTCTTGGCCATTAGTTGATTTACTTGTTTTTGTGTAGGTAATACGTTGTCAAATATGTTTAAACTTAAATAAACTATACAAGTAGTTATGTCTCTTTGTATTAATTTGTCCTGTTATTGACCTAATGCGTGTCATTGACAAAATGCGCAACCAGATGTTCGAATAGTTTGAATAGTTCGAATAAAGGCTATGTGTTTTTTTAGAGGGAATATTCGAACGTCATTTCGAGCAATTTTGACAGCCCTAGAGTATTACATGCACACAGTGTTGCCTTGCGCTTGCGCTCTAGTGAACTACAACACAGAAACGTAGCGACAGCTAGCTGCCCTGCTGGAGTTATGTCGTATGCCGGTGGAGCTATGTGGCGACATATAATACATAATACATGGTTTTATTTTTAAAAGGAGCTTTACACACAACCTTACCAGAGCTAATGATAATGACCTGTATTGTTATATATTTATGTAGTCTTGATTTGGGCGTGTACAGGGGGTTTACATTTAAAAGGGTTGTAAATCTAGTTCAAGTAAATTTTAGCACGCCATAGTCAACTTTTATCAGGTAATTTCACAACAACAAAAATGTGGCTAGTAAAAATGCTGTGTGGCTAGTAACTTTGGAAAACCACTAGCCACATTGGCTAGTGAGCAAAAAAGTTAATGTCAAGCCCTGGGTGTCAGACAAGGAAATTCAGTAATTAGATTAGGAAAGAATGGATATTGGGCTGAAGGGGATACACCAATGATTTCTACCACAGACTGTTGTGTTGAGGAACATGAGTGGGTAATTTGCTCATGCTCTACAATGTTTAGTTTATCTCTTAATGGATCCGCAGTTTGGGAAGTTGTTCCTTTAGATCAAGCCACAGGTGTATGGCAGGTGTCAGAAGCACAGTGGTGTATATTACATGATGGAATAAGTGAAAATATGATATATGGAGGGAAGTTATGTCCAATTCCTCCTGATCCATTTTGCATTGAGATTCTCTATCCTCTTTATTTGGGTGGAATTCATGTTCCACATGTGCAATTGTTGCAGTTAGAGCCACAGTGGTGGAATAATGATTTAGTAGAGGAGAGGAATTATGAACTCTTTGAAATGGTTAAGAGAGTTAAAGGAAGTGTTAAGGCAGCTCAAGAGGAGGGAATTCTAGCAAGGGAATTCTAGTCATGTTATTGTAGCGAATGGAATAGCTAAGTTGATGTCTGAGAGGAAATTAACGCAAATTCCAGGGAATCTGTCATGGTCGGAATGGATAGTTTTGACTATGGTAGGAGTCTTTGTGATTCTGTTAGCAATAAACCTCCTCATATGTGTATATGTACCAAACCTGTTAAATTGGTTATTACTAACCAAATGGATAGAACCAAGGAGGAGACATTTGGTGTGAGATAGGAGATTTTACACATTCTACACTACTACAAAACACAACCTCACAAACAATGAACACCCGCTTACTGATTTTCAACCCCAAGGGTTAGAATCCTTTAACATCAACGTTTATTTTAGTTTGTTGTTTTGGCCAGGAACTTGAGGAGTTAAGTAATTAACGAGTCAAGGCATTGGCGGAAGATTTATTAGTTTTTCTTTTCTTAGATGATTGGGGTTCATTTTTAAATGCTAACACATAGATGTTAAATTAACACATAGTATACGGGGACATGACATGGGGGTTCTTTGTTGTTTTGTTCTTTGTTCTTTTGTTTTCTTTTCTGTTTCTATTCTTCTGTCTCTGTTTTTGTCTTGGTCTGTTTGTACTTCCTTCACTATCGCTTCATTAGGTGGCCACTGGTGGAGTAATGGTGTGGATCTTACTGACGTAGTTCCAGAGGAGGAACTGAAGACACAAATTTCACCATTTACTGTTGTTTTTAGTATTATTATTACTTTTACTGTTGTTTTTAGTATTATTATTACTTTTTATTAATATTCATAATCAGTAGTACTATGTATCTCTTTTATACTTTTTATATACATTCATAATCATTTGTACTCAATGTACTTTGTGAAGATGTGGGGAAGAGAGACTTTGGGGGACTTTGAGTGTGTGCTGGAAAGACTGTAATGTATATTCAGTGTTTATACAAGCATAGCATAAGGGGGTATACATTCCAACATTAATGGAAACCATATGTTCCTCTGCTGAATGTATGTGTTGCTATAGTGATGTAGTTTTTTTCCTGGTCACCATATAAGAACTGAGCCCTTTGTCCGAAAGGCAGAGAAGATGATGAGAAACTAGAATGAGGACGTTGTTTGGTCCATTGCCTCTTCTCCCTATGTTTTATATAATTAAATAAATAAGAGATCTCTTGGCAAAATCACTGGTGTCTGTTTCCATGAAATCAAACAACAGGGGAAAGCACGATTTTTAAATCAACAAAACCATTTTCTCATTAAATGATTTTACAACAACAATTGCAGTGTTTTTCTTTATGCACACACTGTCAATGTGTGTCTTCCAACAAAGCAGCTTGTCCATATAAACCCCAGGTATCTATAAGATGTCACTTGCTGTATCACTGTGTCTTCAGTGATCACAGACTTGTATTCAGATACACTTCTTGGGTCAAGGACCATTTCTTGTGTCTTTTTTACATTTAACACAAGAAAGTTCTTGTCACACCACTGAATGAAAGTATCTATTTCACTGTGGTAGGATGATAGGTCCATATCTCGACGAGACTCAAAGTTTTTGTTTATCAATGTTTGATTATAATTCCTCTATATGGAGGAACAAAATGTTGTGCCTCACAAGACCACCGTGCTACATATACCAGGGTTTAAAATATTCCGGCCGGAGGCCGGATTTCCGGCTTGAGGGCAGGTCCGGCATCCGGCGCAGGCAAAATTTATTTATCAGGCTGCAAATTACAGTCGGAGGCACTTTCGGCGCGGGCGCGCTTGGAAAAAACGAGTGCGTCGCACCGCACGCTTCCATTATGAGCGCGCAAACCGCGCGGCTACATTTGAAATAACGAACTTGAGCGCGCAAAAGACGCGTTATGTGAACAGGCCCTAATCTGACTTGAATAACACACCGGTCCCCTTCAACCTACCACCTTGATTCAAGAGTCAGCGTGCACAGCTGTCACAGCCAATGGGAGCATGATTTTAGGTTGTCTTAGCCAATTGCTAGAGAGGAGGTCTTGTGCAGGAACCAGTTCGCAGTTAGCTTCAGAGCTGCCAACTCTCACGCATTCACCGTGAGACTCACGCAATTGACACTTTTCACACGCTCTCATGACACACATGCATTTTCTCACGCACAGAAAAATCGCGAAGCAAAGAGGACACGGAGACCGACAGACTGGACAGAGCAGGTTACTTTTGATATTAAAATAATCTCAGCTCTCAGATTCTGTCACTTTTATTACGAAATTCAAACAATAAATACCGTTTTGGCACTTGTAAATGTGACGCGACCACTGATCTATATAGAATGACATTATATAGATCAGTGGACACGACAGATCCCTAGCGGCAGGTGAACCGATCATCTCCAGCTAGTAAATAAACACGAATGAACAATGTTGAAAGATACAGTACAACTTACCGAAATGTATATTCCTCATACATAATATCGACCAATCAATCAAACAAAAGGGTCAATAAAACAGCTGGAGAACAATTATGTCACATAACATTTACCTCAGGAAAGCCATTTGATGACCATAATATAGGCTATAGCACGTTAGTTGGCTAGAAAAAAAAGAGCTATAGAGAGTATTTTGCTAAATATGTGTCTTATATTACATATTTATTATATTTTTACTTAAATCATTAAATAAAGTTGTTATTACAATAAAAAACGCATTATATATCTCTCTGTATGTTTACAGCATTAGGTGAATGCTTAAAAATTTCATAAAAAAAATTAATGGCTATCTTGTGTAGCCTACCTAATATTTATTTAAATGAGTCAATATTAAATCAAATCACAATAATTGAATTGAATTGAAAACCAGAAATTGTAGCTTGTACACACGCTATATGGAGAATGGAGTTGCTATTTTCTTGACACAGTAAGCCTAGTACTGCAAAAGTTTCAATTATTTTGGCACAATAGTTGTTAATGCGTTGAAAATATGACTGTGCTGTTGCTCATAGAATTGGTTAATAGAAAAAAACAGTCTTGGTAAAAGTCCTGGTTGAGCCACAGAAAGTTCAGGCTCAGGATTTTTTTTTCACTTTAAGCCCTGATATATAAACATACGGTACTGTGCAAAAGTCTTAAAAGCATGTTAATATCCCAGTATCCCATTAATATATTAAACACTACACCACATCCCCCTTTTTTCACAGCAAACAATACAAGCTATAAACAAGATATATGAACATTTAATTTCCTTCTAATTTATAGCAAACATTTTGTCCATTAAGCAGTTCAAAGCTAGTTCATACAATAGTCCTGAAACCTCACCGGAAGTTTCACAACTCGACCACTCCTGGTGGTTGTGGGACTGCTGTTATGAGAAGATTGCTCTGGCACATACTGTACAGACCGATCCGTCTCTTCATGTGCCTCTGGGACGTGAGAGTGTGCATTGTCATGGGTCTCATCCGCTACTTCAAATGTTTCTGTGTGTTTGTGATTTGTTTTCCTCAGATGGCGCCTGTTGCGACGGAACTGTCGTCCTGCTTCATTGATGACATCATACGATCTTGGCTCATCACGTTTTGAAACAATGAGACCTCGTTGCCACCCCTTATCTGTTTCCATGTGCACAGTATTTCCAGCACGTAGTTCTGGCAGGACTTTTGCTCCCACATTATAATGACACGCTTGCTTCTTTTGCAGATATTGGAGCGCCTGATGAACACCTTTAGGAGTGACTGGTCGCAGAACTTCACTGGACACTGGTAAGATGCTCCTCAGAACTCTTCCCATCAGTACCTGAGCTGGTGAGTAGAACGTACCAGTGATAGGCGTATTTCTCAGTGAGAGAAGAGCAAGATGATGATCCACCCCTGATAATTCTGTCATATTTAACAGTTTTGATTGTCCTTTCCGCCAGGCCATTTGATTGAGGATAGGCCGGACTACAGTGTGTCAGCTTAATCCCCCACTCTGCAGCAAAAGTCTTCATTTCATAGCTAGCGAAGGGCACATGATCGCACACTAGTTCTTTGGGAATGCCATGCCTTGCATACACTGCTTTCATCTTTTCAATCACTGAGCACGCTGTCTTGTCTTCATCACCTCTGGAAACTTTGACATGTAATCGACATTCAACAGATATGACTGACCTCTGATTTCAAAGATGTCGGCAGCTACTTTTAACCAGGGGAGCTCTGGAATTTCATGAGAGGTGAGTTGCTCTTTCTGGTTCCTGAGCTGGAACTGTTGGCATGTTGAACACCTTTCAACCATCTGTTCTATGTGTTTTGTCATTCCAGGCCAATACAGAAATTTTCTGGCATGTGCTTTTGTGCGCTGCATTCCTTGGTGTGAGATATGTAATTTCCGCATCATCTCTGTTCTCATTGACTCAGGAATCAAGATTCTACCTGATACCAACATTATGCCATCCTGCACAGCCACAGTGTGTCTAATAGGCCAGAACTGATGAAGTGAGGGGTTGAGTTTCTTTCTATGTGTCGGCCATCCTGTTTTTTGCATTTTCACAAGCAACTGGAGTGTACTGTCTCCTGCAGTAGCATCTATAAGCTGTTTCAGCATTTCTTCACTGAGAGCCTCTGTAGCCTGAAGTGAATATACAACTCTCTCATCACTGAGATCATCTGTACCTGTGTGTTGGCCTTCAACGACAGCACGTGACAGTGTATCAGCAATCAACATGTCTTTACCAGGCTTATATTGGACAATAAGATCATATTTCTGTAGCTGTAAGAGCATACGTTGGAGTCTCGCCAGTGCTTTGCTCAATGGCTTTTTGAAGATATCCTCCAATGGCTTATGATCCAATTGGACAATGCGCCCGTACACATACTGATGGAACTTTTTGGCCGAAAAAACAATCGCCAATAGCTCTTTTTCAATTTGGGCGTAGTTCTTTTCTGTATCCGATAAAGCCCTGAAAAAAGACGGTATAGACGGTATGATCTGATCTGAATAGACGGTATGATCTGATCTGAATAGACGGTATGATCTGATCCCACCATCATCGAGTCCGTCTGTGATTACATGTTTAAGATGTAAATGTGTTTAAGATGTAAATGTGTTTAAGATGCAAACGTGTTTAAGATGCAAACGGGATGATTGCGCGACACTTACGTGAGACACTGTTGCCGTGTGTGCAAGTAGCAGAAACAACGAGGAATACCAGAGAAAACGTTGAATACGTTTAATTTGAAAAGGTGTGAATGACGTTACAAAACATGAAAAATTATAAAATATAAAAGGAAAACAAAGCAAGAAAACAAGAGTGTCACCAAATCAATTAAATAATCAAAACATAACTATTTCAACCAAACCTCTAAATCTACCTATCAAAAGAAAAATGCAGAAACAAAACCTGAAATCTTCAGCGTATACGCCGCCTTAAATAAACTACGCTGTCTAAAAAAAAACAAATTCAATGCCTGGTGATCACTCTCCAACTAAATAACAGAAAACAATTCTAACTTCTTCAGTTCTGATTTTAACGTCGTGACGTCACATCTCTTATGGGCAACCAATGATCACCACCTAGGAATAATGTATAGAAACACAAACACACACAAAAAAAGAAAAATACACAAACACACGTGGAACGTAACATGAAGAAACTGAGACAGACTAAATCCAGAAGAACTGCGGGAACGAGTCTTTTAGATTAAAGACATCTCTTTGACCTAGCATTCACATAACACATTATAGACTTCTATAATTCAATGTTAGGCTGCATAGATTAGGCCAGCCGGAACTGGGAACACTTCCTATAAATCCTGATGTACTCGTTACATCATAAGAAGAATGGTGTCTATGCTTATATTAGTCTCTCTGTTTATCCGGAGGTTTACCAAAGTCCGTGGGATCCAGATCTGATGAAGGACCTGCGCCTGGACCCGACGCGAAGTGTCAACTAGTCTCTCCCCTGTGAAGGCCTGTTTAAAAAATAAAAAAAATAAAAAAAATTAAAAAAACATTTGACACAATCTGATTCCATATTGATTAAGTTGGGGCCTATCAGGTACAGTACATAAGAAAAAAATCTCTCTCAACTAATGCTGTAAAGTAAACCATAAGGAACCACAAGTTGGTACATCATTCTAATATTTAAGGTTAAAATTGTTTATTTGTAAGCTTCTTTAAATCACACATAAGGAAATTTATATAATGTTATAACACACTTTTAAAGAAACAGCTTTCCTACATTTAGACAGGTGGGCAAACGCATTTTTGTCTCAGTGCATGCATTGTTTTAGTTTGGCAGCGCTACCGCTAGCTTAGCTTAGCATAATGAATGGAATCCTTTGTTGCCAGCTAGCATGTGATTTAAAAAAAAATAAAAAATTCTTGTGGCCTGCGTATTCACGAGTACAAATAGCAATGCAGAATAAGTTTTGGGGCAGACCTGACCTGTTGGAACCCATGACCTTGGCGTTGCTGTTTGAGGTACAGGAAAGCCTAAATGAGTCCACACCGCAAGATTACTGTTATAAACATGAGCATCGTCTGAAACGCAAAGGGGGTGGTGTTGCTGTAATTTATAGTAATATTTTCAAATCCACTAAGAAATCAAGTTTTAAATATACTTCTTTTGAAGTGTTGGTGCTTAATGTAAAAATATATAGTATAAACGATAAATCACGTTTGAGATTTGTGCTGGCTACTGTATACAGGCCACCAGGGCACCATACAGACTTTATCAAAGCATTTGCTGACTTTCTATCAGAATTAATACTGACTGCAGATAAATTACTAATTGTTGGTGATTTTAATATACACATCGATAATGAAAAAGATGCATTAGGTTTGGCATTTAAAGACATTCTTAACTCTATTGTTAGACAACATGTGTCAGGACCTATTTATCGTCGTAATCATACTCTAGATCTAATATTATCACACGGAATAGATGTTGATGCCGTTGAAATCCAGCAGAGCGATGACATCTCAGATCATTATCTAGTCTCGTGTAAACTTCATTTAGCCAAGGCTGCAAAGCCGACTCCGTGTTACAAATATGTTAGAACTATCACTTCTGCCACTAAAGATTGCTTTATTAATAATCTTCCTGATCAGTTTCATCATCTCAGCATCCCGGATAGCTTAGAAGAACTTGATATTGCGACAGAAACTTTTAACTCTCTCTTTTCCAGCACTTTAGTCACAGTTGCTCCTTTGCGCTTAAAGAAGATTAAAGAAAATAGTCCAATACTGTTGTACAACGAGCACACTCGGGCCCTTAAGAGAGCAGCCAGAAAAATGGAGTGCAACTGGAAGAAAACAAAACTAGAGGTATTTCGCATTTCATGGAAGGAGAGCTCGATTGCATACAGAGAGGCTTTAAAAGCTGCTAGATCTGCTTATTTTTCAACCCTATTAGAAGAAAATAAACATAATCCTAGGTATTTATTTGAAACAGTGGCTAAACTAACGAAAAATAAAGCTTCAAGCACCGAAGTTTCCAAGCAGCACAGCAGTAATGACTTTATGAACTCCTTCACTCATAAGATTGATAATATCAGGGACAAAATTATAACTGTGCAACCGTCTACTACAGTATCGAATCAGGCAGTGCATTTAAGTCTTCCTGAGGAAAAATTTGATTCATTCGTTGCTATAGGAGAGGAAGAATTCACTAAACTCGTTAACCCTCTGATGGTCTATATTTATGTCTACACTCGTGTTTTTTGGGGTCTCCAGAGACCCCAGACAATAACATTTAATTTTGTAACAAGATAATAGTTTTTTTTTTTTACAAATGTAATTTTATTCTGTTTGTTAATGTTTTTAGTCAACATTTGTGCAGTTTTTGGAGAATTTATGATATCTTTTAAATTTCTATAAATAAATAAATTAATATTTATTTAAATAAGCTTTTTACAAAAAAACAGCATTTGATGTAAAATTCACTTTATAAAAGACCCAGATTTCTAACTTTCATTCATGGGGATAACATGGATCATTTTAAATGGTTTAATGTAACATTTATGCCCATTTTTTGGAAAATGCCGTTTTAAAATAAAAAAAATATCACTTTAACCACTAGATGGCCATAGAGCTCCACTATATGCTATTTGCTATTTGACTACCTGAAAGATATCTTTTCACAAGTTGGATTCAGTTGGATTCATATCTAAATATTATAAAATCACAATTATAACAAAAATAAAATATTTTTGTCAAAGTTTAGCATTTTTTTGTACTGAACCCACCCCCCCCCCCATAATTTTGACAAATTATAGCCCTACAAATGTTCCTGTGTGTGTGTGTGCATGTGTGTGTGTGTGTGTGTGTCTGTGTGTGCATGTGTGTGTGAGTGTGCACATTTTCAATGTGTCAGTGTCACCAATTTATTTTTGTGGTGGTACTGCATTTTGGATGATTTTATTTGACAAATGATAAGAGAACAGTTTTTATAGTCTCAAAAATGTATTCCTCTATATGTGTGTGTGTGTGTGTGTGTGTGTGCGCGTGTTGTGAGCAAAATAATTTAGCATTGTGGATGTTTTTTGCATTGGTGGAAGTGTGCCACTTTATTTGTGCCATTTCTGTCGATGTGTTCTGCGTTGTTTCTGATTTTGATGATGAATTTTGTCTATTTTGATTGCGGGGTCTCCAGAGACCCCGAAGACCACGAGTGTCACAATTTTTGTCACGCTAACATAAAAACAGATATCATTCCAATTAAAAATTTTTTTTGTAGATCTAGAAAGTGTGAAGAGCCGTAGAAGGTTTCATACCATTTGGACAAAGGGAAATTTTTTTTTAATTTGAGCAAAAGTCATTTGGGGTCAAAAAGACCCCGTAAACCATCAGAGGGTTAAATCATCTAAATCGACAACATGTATGTTAGACCCTATACCGACTAAGCTACTGAAAGAGATGTTCCTGGAGGTCATAGATCCTCTTCTTAATATCATTAATTCATCTGTGTCACTAGGATACGTACCAAAAACCTTTAAGCTGGCTATGATTAAACCGCTTGTTAAAAAACCACAACTTGATCCTACAGAATTAGTCAATTACAGGCCGATCTCAAATCTGCCTTTTCTGTCAAAGATATTAGAAAAGGCAGTATCCTCACAACTGTGTTCCTTTCTTGAAAGAAATGATATCTGTGAGGATTTCCAGTCCGGATTTAGACCGTACCATAGTACAGAGACGGCTCTCGTTAGAGTCACAAATGATTTACTCAGATCGTGGTTGGATCTCTCTATTAGTGTTACTCAATCTTAGTGCTGCATTTGACACCATTGACCACAACATTCTTTTAAATAGACTTGAACATTATGTTGGCATTAGTGGAATTGCATAAGCATGGTTTAAATCATATTTATCAGACCGTTATTAGTTTGTAGCAGTAAATGAAGAGATGTCTTATCGTTCACAAGTTCAGTATGGCGTACCACAAGGCTCAGTACTAGGACCGCTGCTGTTCACTCTGTACGTGCAACCCTTAGGAGATATCATTAGGAAACATGGAATTAGCTTTCACAGTTATGCAGATGATACTCAGCTCTATATTTCTTCAAAACCTAATGAAACTTACCAATTCACAAAATTAACGGAATGCATAGCTGATATAAAAAATTGGATGACTAGTAATTTCCTACTTCTAAATAAAAAAAATAAAAAATAAAAGATTTTAATAATAAAAATAAAAAAAATAAAAAAAAATTACATCATAAGAAGAATGGCATCTACGCTAATTTTAGTGTCTCTGTTTACCCCAAGGTTTTCCGCAGCCTGTCGGATTCAGGCCGTATCCAGATCTGACGAAGGACCGTCGCCTGGAACCGATGACAATGCAGTGCTGAAGTGCCAACTAGTCTTTCCCTATGGAGGATCCCTTCACTCGTCGTTGGGAAAACTCAATTCGCATACCTACCCCGAAGTGACAAAATAAAATAAAATTCTGTATCAAAATTTATCAGGAAAGACCAGTACTTTGTTTAGGCTTGGTTTGTAGGGAATTCCAAACCTGTGCACATACATTCAAACGCACATAACTATAGAACTAATTCTTAATGTGCATGTGAAAGCCATCAGCGTTTCTCACAGGTTCACGTTTAAAGTTGAACTAAG
The DNA here is from genome assembly GCF_965113295.1 of Leuciscus leuciscus. NCBI lineage: Eukaryota > Metazoa > Chordata > Actinopteri > Cypriniformes > Leuciscidae > Leuciscus > Leuciscus leuciscus. Next base: position 10,383,657 of record NC_138725.1, on the reverse strand, counting down.
TAACTTTTTTACCTTCAGAGTCATTGGAATAGTTATATGACTTTTTTCGGGTTGAATGGTAGTCGTCTCGCACCCCCAAGTGCCTGTGAGACGAAAAACCACAACTTTGCAACTTTGGGCCGGCGGACCGCCAGAGGCGATTGACATCTCACAACTTGCACTTTATTCCCCAATCGAACTCGTGTAACTGTCTATCACCCGTTCTACCGTCCACAGCTTTACTTGATAAACAAAAGTAGGATAAGAATGAGCATCACACTGAAATAACCCGCATACATGGGGTGTTCGAGGTGCACATACAATACAGACTGCCGACAGTTCAACAGGGCGCGCGCAGCTCTTAAAGGGGTCACACCTTATTTCCACTCATTACAGCTTCCATCCTACTGAACAAGGTACCGGTATAGAGGGCGGAAGGGATCAGGCCGTGAGTGCAGAGACGGCTCTGCGCGAGTGGTATTTACGACGTTAAATACAAGTACTCCACAGCGACTCTAGGGGTCGCCGTTTGACAAAAGCGGAAAGCTGCATAGTGTGCCTTTAAAGTCTGTGTAGAGAGAATGGTGTCATCTTGGCGGCCCCTAATTTAATAACATATGATCGTTGCGACGGAAGCGAATCAATCAAAACTAACTTTAGCTGGAAAATAACTTTTAAAAGAACCGCTATAAAGCCAAAACAATCTCTGTTACCATAAATTATACGTTTATCTCTGTGAAGCTGCTTTGAAACAATCTACATTGTTAAAAGCGCTATATAAATGAAGATGACTTGACTTGACTTGACTTGACAGAAGGCAATTTCCTAGGCAGATATTGACTTGGGACTATATTGGGGGGGGAGCACAGGCAAAGCACTTACTTGGGCGCAGAGATATTACGCAACACCTGAAAACTTCCGTCAACATACCGGCGTGAAAAGTAGCCGGCTATTTTTCCTACAGTAGACATTGTGAATTGTGATGAACATGGCTGATTTTGTGAGAGACAAAGAGGGTGACCTCTCAGATAGTCAAGATCCAGAACCATACCTCTATGAACCAGAGTTTGAGAAGAGGAGCTGCGCGCTTTGGAAATAGATCGACAGGAGGAGGAGGTTGCGATCGCTCAACAGCCTGAGGACCTGAGGATGAGAGCCAACATGAACTGGTGATGTGAGTGTGGGGGAATATGCCAACTTATGCTGACTGAAATAGAGTCTCCGAGTGGGACAAGGTACTGTCATCGATGACCAGGCTCAATGTGGGGGGGATTTCAGGTGTGGCGTGATATCTCTGGTCATGAGGTCATACACACTTAGGATGACTTGAGGGTAAGTAAATCATGGGCTATTTTTCCTTTTTGGGTGAACTGATTGGTCGTGGCGGAGGTGTTGCAACCATTTATAGAGATATTCTAAATGTTACTCAGAAAACGGGTTATACGTTTATTTCATTTGAAGTACTTGTACTAAATGTTACGCTCTTAGATGTTAGAAAAACATCCCTATTATCTCTAGCCTTGGCTACCGTATATAGACCGCCAGGGCCTTACGCTGATTTCCTAAAAGAGTTTGCAGATTTTCTCTCAGACCTATTAGTCAATGTCAATAAAGCATTAATTGTTGGAGATTTTAACATACATGTAGATAATCCAAATGATGCGTTAGGAGCTGCGTTTACAGATTTATTAAATTCATTTGGGGTCAAGCAAAACGTCACCGGACCAACACATCGTCTTAATCATACACTCGATTTAATTATATCACATGGAACCGATCCAACCGATATAGATATCATTCCACAAAGTGATGAAGTCACTGATCACTACATGGTAACTTGCATATTACGTACTGCTGTAATATGTCATGCGGCGTCGCGTTATCAACCAGGCAGAACAATCCTCCCATCCACCATAGATAATTTCTCAAATTGCTTATCTAATCTGTCTCAGCTGCTGCCTGAACCCAAACAAACAGATGAACTAGAAGAACTAACTAGCACTATGAGCACCATTCTCTCTAGAACATTGGATGTGGTTGCACCTATTAAATTAAAAAAGGTCAGAGAGAAAAATAAAGCACCATGGTATAACAATACTACACATGTTTTAAAGAGAGAAACCCGTATTTTAGAGCGTAAATGGAAACAAACTAATTTAGAGGTCTTTAGAATCACGTGGAAAGACAGTATGTCACGTTATAAAAAGGCCCTAAAAGCAGCCAGGGCTGAGCACCTCCGCAAACTAATAGAAAACAACCAAAACAATCCAAGGTTTTTATTTAACACCGTGGCTAGACTAACAAATAAACAGACGTCACCCGAACAAAATATCCCGTTACAGTTCAGTAGTAATGATTTCATTAACTTTTCAAGAACAATTACAGTGCTTTACAACTATAGAACAAAAAGAGTTAAATAAACTTATCACTTCATCTAAAACAACAACATGTTTATTAGATCCTATACCAACTAAACTACTGAAAGAAGTGTTACCTGTAGTGGAAGAGCCTCTCCTCAATATTATTAACTCGTCTTTATCTTTAGGTCATGTTCCAAGAACATTTAAACTGGCAGTTATAAAACCTCTCATTAAGAAACCACAATTAGATCATAATAATCTAGCAAATTATAGACCCATTTCAAATCTTCCATTTATGTCTAAAATAATAGAAAAAGTGGTGTCCGCTCAACTGGGCTCTTTCTTGCAACAAAATGATATCTATGAAAAGTTTCAGTCTGGATTCAGACCGCATCATAGCACTGAAACTGCGCTCGTTAAAATCACAAATGATTTACTTTTAGCTTCTGACCAAGGCTGTATCTCAATACTAGTTTTACTTGATCTTAGTGCTGCGTTCGATACTATAGATCATACATTACTCTTAGATCGACTACAAAATTATACTGGTGTTCAAGGACAAGCACTAAGCTGGTTCAAATCATACCTATCTGACCGCTACCATTTTGTCTATTTAAATGGAGAAAAATCGATCATAACTCCAGTAAACTATGGAGTGCCGCAGGGATCTGTATTAGGCCCTCTGTTATTTTCCATATATATGATGCCACTTGGAAATATTATAAGGAAACATGGAATTAGTTTCCATTGTTATGCTGATGACACTCAAATATATATTTCATCACGGCTGGATGAAAACGCTAAATTTTCCAAATTGACAGAGTGTGTTAAAGATATAAAAGATTGGATGATGCGTAATTTTCTTTTATTAAATCCAGACAAGACAGAGGTAATACTTATCGGTTCAAAAAACCGCCCACAAAACCTCGCACAATTCAACTTTAACATCACAGGATGTCCTGTTACCTTATCCTCTACAGTAAAAGACCTGGGTGTTATACTCGATTGCAACCTGTCTTTTGAAAATCATATTTCATATGTTACAAAAACTGCCTTTTTCCACCTTAGAAACATTGCTAAGCTACGTAATATGCTATCAGTTTCTGATGCAGAAAAGTTAGTTCATGCATTCATGACCTCGAGACTGGATTACTGTAATGCTTTATTAGCTGGTTGTCCTGCATCCTCAATAAACAAGCTACAGTTAGTCCAAAATGCCGCCGCTAGAGTTCTTACGAGATCAAGAAAATATGATCATATAACACCGATTTTATCATCACTGCATTGGTTACCTATAAAGTTCCGTATTAATTACAAGGTATTGCTACTGACTTATAAAGCCCTAAACGGCTTAGCTCCAGTCTATTTAACGGATCTTCTATCGCCCTATAATCCATCGCGCTCTTTAAGATCACTAAATTCAAGGCTTTTGGTCATACCTAGGATATCCAGAACCACCAAAGGAGGGAGAGCATTTTCACATTTGGCTCCAAAACTCTGGAATAGTCTTCCTGATACTGTTCGTTGCTCAGACTCGCTCTCCCAGTTTAAAACTAGATTAAAGTCGCATCTCTTCAGCCAGGCATTCATATAATCCTACAGTTCAAACTACAATCCGGCCTCTAGCTCATAAATGCCAGAGGAGAACTGGCCCCCGACTGAGCCTGGGTTCTCCCAAGGTTTTTTTTTTTCTCCATTAGGTCACCTGATGGAGTTTTAGGACACCATTAGGTCACCTGATGGAGTTTTAGGACACCATTAGGTCACTTGATGGAGTTTTTCGGTTCCTTGCCACTGTTGCCTTTGGCTTGCTCAGTTGGGGATATTTTGGGGATATTTAATTTAATTTTATCAATCAATAAATTTCTCTTGAAACAAACTTTGTTGTATTATTTTAATTTAATACTGTGAAGCTGCTTTGATACAAACTGTATTGTGAAAAGCGCTATACAAATAAACTTGACTTGACTTGACTTGACTTGACACCGGCTATAGGTGGAGAGGAGAGATTTGGCTATAGGGTGATGTGTGTTGATGTGTCTCACTTTGTTACTCAGCACATGAAAATAAACTACTTACCGTGATCTCAGACTGAGGTGATGTGGTTTTTCTCCAGTGTGGATCATCTCATGTCTTTTCAGAGATGATGACTGACTGAATCTCTTGTCACAGTGTGAACACTTGTAAGGTTTTTCTCCAGAATGGATCTTCATGTGTCGCTTCAGGTGAGTTTTAACAGAGAAACTCGTTCCACACTGATCACACGTGTGCGGCTTCTCTCTGCTGTGGATCCTCTCATGTCTTTTCAGATGTTCAGACAGACTGAATCTCTTGTCACAGTGTGAACACTTGTAAGGTTTTTTCCAGTGTGAATTCTCTGGTGCCGTTTTAAACATTTTGCTGTAGTAAAAGTCTTCTCACACTCAATGCACATGTACTCTCTCACACCAGTGTGAATTTTTTGATGTGTGTGTAAATATTGCAGCAGTGAAAAACTCTTTCCACACACAGAACATGAATGCGGCTTCTCCTTCGTATGAACTGTCAGGTGTGTCTTCAGGACTGATGCACTACAAAATGTTTTGCCGCATTGATCACATGAGAACGGCTTCTCTCCGGTGTGGATCCTCATGTGTTTCTTAAGATTACCTTTGCTTGAGAATCTCTTTTCACACTGATCACACATGAATGGCTTCTCTCCTGTGTGGACCCTCATGTGAACATCAAGTTGCCTTTTGTCAGTGAAACACTTCCCACATTGATCACACGTGTGCGGCTTCTCTCCAGTGTGGATCCTCTCATGTGTTTTCAGAGATGATGGCCGACTGAATCTCTTGTCACAGTGTGAACACTTGTAAGGTTTCTCTCCAGTGTGGATCCTCTCGTGTTGTTTTAAGTCTATCGCTGTAATAAAAGTCTTCTCACACTCAAAGCACATGTACTCTCTCACTCCAGTATGAGTTTTCTCATGTCTATGTAAAGTTGACAGCCATGAAAAACTCTTTCCACACACAGAACATGAATGTGGCTTCTCCTTCGTATGAACTGTCAGGTGTGTCTTCAGGTGTGATGACCTAAGAAATGTTTTGCCGCACTGATCACATGAGAACGGCTTCACTCCAGTGTGTATCCTCATGTGTTCTTTAAGATTTTGTTTGTATGTGAAACTCTTCCCACACTGATCACATGAGAACGGCTTCTCTCCAGTGTGGATCCTCATGTGTTGCTCAAGAATTCCTTTCTTTGTGCAACTCTTTCCACACTGAGTGCAGGTGAAAGATTTCTTGGCTCTTTTCTTTATAAATGTCTTTTTAGTCTTTGAGCGACTCAATGGTTTTCCTTCAGTATTGACATGATGTTCCTCCTCCAATTCACTCGGTTCTTCACTCTCCTCGCTCTCTTCCATCAGATCTTCACTCTCCTCCTCCACTTCACTCAGTTCTTCACTCTCCTCCTTCACTTCCATCAGTTCTTCACTCTCCTCCTCCACTTCACTCAGTTCTTCACTCTCCTCCTTCACTTCACTCAGGTCTGAAATCAAAGAGAAAATTATTAATTTAATTTTCAGTACATCAAAATAATTCAAAGAGAGAAATATAATGTGAAAGGACATGAAAGTGAGCCCTGGTGTAATAAAATCGGCATCACGGTTATAAAATATTATGATAATTTGATGTCTTTTCATAAATTGATTATATGTCCTTGAAACTTTCCAAAAATGGCACGAATCCCATGTTTCTTTAGCAAGAACTATTACATATATTTTGTAAATGACACAATTATCTAACATGATATTAACATTATAATATACAATACTGCCATATTTTGACACCAACTTTGAGATTGATATTTATTTGACAAAAACCGTTAATTATTAATGGCCGTTCACACTAGACTTTTCCTTGCACTGACTTCCATTCATGCGCATGTGAAAGTGGGACACCAGAAACACAAGCTCAAGTGAATTACCCTGTGAGAAATAACACAAACGTTTATTAGCATTACCCATGTCCTACATGTTTCACTCAACCATGTTTCTCCTGACATGATTTTCCTCCTTTCAAAAACAGAGCATTTCTTAAAACTGTGACACACAGGAAGTGACATCATCTGGGCTCTTTCTACTGCATGATGGGAAGACAAGAAAATAATCTCAGTTTTTACACAAACTGTAGCACTGACTGTATTCATCAACCCTGTTACCAAAGTTACTCCAAGAAGAATCTCTATAACTAGGCCTGTCACGATAACAAATTTTGCTGAACGATAAATTGTCCAAGAAATGATTGCGATAAACGATAATATTGTCGTTCTGAGACCATTTTTATCTAATATAATGATAATGGCATAATAATGCAGGTACACCTTTTCAAAGACCTATAAACCTTTATTTCTAAAGAATATTAAACATTGAAAACGGAAAACATTTTAAATATCCACAAAAAATTAACAAAACAACCAAAAACAATAAAAGCAATGGACTCTCAGTGTCTGTTAACAAAAAAATGTACTTGAATAAATAACAAAAACAATAAATAGAATGGATGTAAACAAAATTGCACTTAAAAAAATATTAAACATTAGGCTCAGACATAAATAGTGATACATTCCATAACAGGCAAAACTGCCAGGACCTTTGTAAACAAATAAAAAAGGCTCAACAGGCCATATCACACCATTGTGCACTGTCCTCCTGTTACTTTGTCGACTAAACAAACGCCCAAGTGATTGTGTACTGTCGGGAAGACGGAGACGCACTTTATTGCGTGTATATGCTACGCACTGATAATACTTGGTTAGGATTAGGGGTGAGGAGTGCGTGCGTATCATATGCACGCAAAAACTTTTTTGGGCGTATAAATGGCACAAGAAATAACATTCGTGGTATAGATACGCATTTTCATAAGATCGGGCTCGACATACCGGATCGCTCAGGTTAAGTGGTTCACCACGATCATTCGGTTTGAATCCGAAGTGCTCCCACACCACTCCATTTTTTTTTCTCCAACTCACAACTAGCGTCTTCTCTCTCTCCCGGCAGTCGCCGCAAGCAGTCCCGCTTTCCCACACAAATACCATGCAACTGACAAGAGGGCTCACTCCTCCTATACGCTAAGGAACCGAGAGTGGTCATCCAGTCTCTTTGGTAGAGAGAGAGAGAGAGAGAGAGACGAGGAAAACAAACAAGCATGCAAATGGAATTATCGTGGGCGGAAAAATTATCGAGCTATTTTTTTTTATCGTGCGATTAATTAATTTATTGACTATCGCGACAGGCCTATCTATAACTATGAACAACATATGATATTTGACAAATACAACTTTATTAGTAACTTGGTGTTTACTGATCATGTAAAATAAAAGTTACGATAGTATTTAGCTTGATCTGATGTTGACAATCAATATAAAATTCTCAAACCTTCCTCTACTGACCATTTGTTGAAAAAACAAAAAACAAACCCAGCAGGGCTCCAGATTGTGACCAATTGGTCGCATTTTTGCCTGCCGGTGCGACCAAATATTTATTTAGAACAGACAGTTTTTGGGTCCCATTGACTTCCATAGTAGGAAAAAAATATACTATGGAAGTCAATGGGACCCAAAAACTGTCTGGTTACTGATATTCTTCTAAATATCTTCCTTTCTGTTCAGCAGAAGAAAGAAATTCATACAGCTTTGAAACAACATGAGGGTGAGTATATGATGACAGAATTTTCATTTTAAAAGTGAACTACTCCTTTAACATCAAAAAAAGGTAGGCCGTAAATCTTTATTTACTGTTGGATCACATTTGGCTATATAATATTCTCTACTGCATGCTTATGCTTCTCTGTAATGGACAGTCTGTATTCATATTTGTGGGCATAATTGCCAGGGGTGGTAGTTATGTGTCACGGTTTTGGTCTGGTTTTGTTCTTGTCATGTTTGCTTCCTTGTCTGTCATGTGATCCCTTGTAGTCATGTGATCCTGCCATGTGTCTTGTCATGAGTTTATTGTCTGATTGTTTGATCATTGTTCACAGGTGTCCCTTGTCTAGTCATTAGTCTGTGTATTTAAGCCCTCATGTTTGCCATGTGTCTTTGTCAAGTATTGTTTCCTGTAGTCTGCTGTTGTGTGAAGTTCATGTTCTTGCTTTGGTTTTTTGTTTTCATGCCACGCCATGTTTTTGTTTCATGTTTTGTTTTAGTTATAATAAACTGCACATGGGTTCTCATCTCTCAACTTGCCTCCAGTGGATCCTTTATTACATTATGTTTGAGGCCTATAATAAAATTGTACCTCTTAGTTGTGTGTGTGTGTGTGTGTGTGTGTGTGTGTGTGTGTGTGTGTGTGTGTGTGTGTGTGTGTGTGTGCGTGTAGCAGAGTCAGCGCACGTCAGAGAGAGCTTAAAGTGATATTGATGTTGGTCTCGGGTCGGGTTCGGGCTGAAAAATTGCAGACGTTTTCGGGCAGGGGCCGGATTAGGGCTTAAACACCACGGGCCGGGTCTCGGTTAAGGCTGGATTTTTTGCCCCGTACAGGGCTCTAAGCAGTATGCTAGCTGGAGCCGTTTACCTCCAGTCTTTGTGCTAAGCTAGGCTAGCGGTGGGTGCGTCAGACAGACTTACGGCACACACGGATATGATAAGTGTATGTATGGACTTCTCTAACTCTGGGGAATACGGAGAATAAGCCAAAGTCCCAAAAAGTCAGCGTGTTCCTTTGAAATAAAACTGCACATTGTAAAATCTGTACGTTGTCTATTTATTATTAAAGAATTTGTCAGTAAAAAAAAGTTAGTCTGGAGCCCTGCCCAGAACATTCTGTACCATTTCATAGTTGAACTGTTTATCTAAATGTAATGAAGTGCTTGAATGTTTCTAACATGAATGTTCTTCAGCATCATGAATGAATGAAGAATAAACACCAACCTCTTTGTTCTTCAGGATCTTCAGTGTGTTTCATTCTGCAGGGTTCTGGATCACTCATGTTCTCACTGTCCTCTTTAATAAACTCAGTCTTTGCAGATTTCAGCTCTTCCTGATGCTCTGATGCTCGTCTTCACTTGTAGCTGATGGGAATTTACAGCATTTATTGGAGAATTACTGTGGGAGGAGCTTCACTGATGATGAGATTGCCACAGGAGGAGTTTCACTGATGATGTGATTGCTGTGGGAGGAGCTTTTCTGGACATGTATTCCAGCGTGGGAGGAGCTGATCTGCCAAAATCAAAAAAATCAATCATGCGTTTAAAAAAAAAAGAATTACGACACTTCTAAGAATTTATGTCGGTCTATCTATTTATTAGACATCCATCTATTTGTATTGCTAATCCCAAATATTATTCTGCTTCTTCATTAAAATACAGAAATTAATATAAATAATTTAAATTCTTCCAATTATAAATAATGGTAAGAAAAACAGTTAAAATCATAAAAACAGAAATAAATCTGCATATAGTAGCCAACAAATCCCCTCAGTCTGCTCACACCAATGATAATGAGCTTTAAGTGACAATTTACAGGAGATCTGAAGCCATCAGCATAATAAATGAGGTGAAAACAGGAACTATTGTCATGAAATAAAGAGTGTTTTCAGCAGATCTGTTAATATTGATGAGCCTCAGACTATCAACACTCATTCAACAAGCCAATCAGGATCATCAGCAGATCATCTCACTTTAATCTGAGTGTTAGCCGTTAGAAACACATTATTTGAGTCAGGATACATGATAAAAGCCTGTGAAACTGCTATATTGAAAGACAATACTGTAATCTTTCACAATATGACATGGATAAAACATCAATAACACAAAAACAATCACTAATGACACTCATCTTCATCAACCACTACAGAGAAATAATTACAGCAGCATAATATGTCCACATTAATCTAAATCTAGTTTGATTTTGACATTAATCAAGTACTTAGATCTATCATTAAAATAATATGCGCTGAAACTAACAATGATCATAAAACATTTAAAACTAAAGAGCATCACAAAGCAATATTGTTCAAGAGTAAAACGCTATTAATTTATTAACATGTAGCCTAAGAGTTGATTTAATGTCTCACGTGGCTCATTATAGGCTCAACGTAAAGTAAGAGATCGATTCACATAATTCCCCTCACAGATCTCAAACTTTACCTCTTAACTTGACATTCAGTAACAGTTCTCACTCCAAACATCAAGACAATCACACAAACGAACACAACATCGCTCAGGTCTGAATGAACTCAACATATTCTCCTCATGCTCGCTGCACTAAAGTCGCACAAGTATCAAGTAAGAAAAGACGCACAAGTATCGCTGTGATCGATGAAAACAATACAGAAATGAGCCTGTCGCTTAATCAAACTGTATAAAGTGTGTGTGATGGTTGTGTAAATATGAGAAATACCGTGAACTGCTCTCCTCAACTCAGAAGACTCGACGCTGCGTCCCAATTCGGTACTATCCGCCCTATAGTCTCAGAAAATAGAATTAGTACATCCCAGATCGTAGTAGGCTATGTTGGTTTCAAAGATACCCGGATAGTCTACTATTTCCGGTCAGAATCCATAGTGCAGATCGCGCGTTGGCCGAGGATAGACCTTTTACGCACCGCATTTTCGACCGGAAATACGTCAATGAAGTGTATTAGAACTTCCTGTTGTCATAGCGGCAGATACGAAAAATGGCAGAGTCGAAGAGTCGCAGTTTCTGTTGTGTTCCAGGCTGTTTGTCTTCCAACCAAAAACAGCCCTACCTTTCATTTCATTCTTTTCCTGTGGATCCAAACCTGAAACCCAAATGGATACAGGCGATCCGAAGAGAGGAAGGGCATAGTTTTAATGTAAAAACAGGTAGCACCTATGTCTGCAGCCGGCACTTTGCTCCGGATGATTACAGTGGTGGCTGCGTCGTTCGTCGCCTGAAGAGTGGTGTTGTCCCGAGCCTATTCCCTTGGAACAAATTTACTGCTCCTTTGAGAAGGGAGTCAGTATATGACAGAACCTTCAAACGTCAGTCTATACCGCTAGGCTGTGAAGATAGTGACATGGTGGCTAAGGCAGGAAGGATGGATCACGACTACGTGACACACCCACCTGTAGGTAAGATTGTTCATAATGTGTTTAGTTAACGCTAGTCAACTATGTGTACCGTTATTGGATAAATGCATTTCTACCTGAACAAATTAATGTTTATAATATAAGCTGTTCACGAAATTCAACTAACCTTAGCCTCCATCTGTAACATAGTCTCATGCTGTCTAGCTGTAAGGGGCCAGAGATGGGCAGTAGGGCACAACCTAATGCTTTTTGACTTTCTCCATTTTTGTAAACCTATTTTGGGTTCAGAGTATTTATTTTTCCCAAAATTAATTTTATACCATGACCATATAACAGTTTAAAATGTAATCTGATCTAATCAAAAACATATACAAGAAATCTTAAAATATTTTCTCAATAAAATACAATTAGTAAGTGTTCATATAAAATAATGTCATTTTTTTAAAAAAGTAATGAAACAATTTATTGATGTGGCAGCTAGTAAATACACAAAGTTTCATCATACTAGCATGTGTGGAAGTATTTAAAACAAGTGTGTTACAACTGGCCCTGTGTTAGGTTGTGCCCCGCTCTCCCCTATTTTAATTACATGTATTTAATTACTTTTGAGGATTTTGTATTTTCCTTAACAAAAATAAATGAAATGTAATTTGTAATTAAATACTTAAAATACTTTTTAAAACATGATTACTGTGTTGTGTTGAAAGGTAGCATAAATATGTTAAGACTGGTTTTTAATTTCTTTATCTTTACAGGTGCTCTGGATGAGGCTTTGGATTACATCCATGACTTAGAAGTAAAGTTGCAAAACACTGGTCTACCACCCCCTACTCTCTTCAGCCGATACTGTTCATCAGACGACCAAATCCGTTTCTACACCAAATTTCCATCCGAGAGGGTTTTTACTATTTTTTGGGAGTCGATTGCACCCTCTGCCCTTAGACTGGTGTACTGGACCAAAGCACAGAGGGCAGGTGAGGAAGGCTGCCAAGATCCCAGCCCACCACGCATCATGCCATTAATAGATGAGTTCTTGATGTACTCCATGCGGGTTGCTGTTGGCATGAAGGAGCAGCTCATTGCTGACATGTTTAATGTGAGCATTGCCAGGGTCAGCAGGGTTACCATCACCTGGGCCAATTATCTTTTTATGATGCTGAGCTCACTTCCCATCTGGATAAGCAGGGAAAAGGTTAAGTCCACTATGCCCCTTAAATTCCAGAGGTACTGTCCCAATGTCAGAGTGATACTGGACTGCACAGAAATTTGCCTGGAGACAGCCTCATCCCTGACCTTACAGTCAGAAACATTTTCACATTACAAGAACAGGACGACATTGAAAGGGCTGATTGGAGTAGCTCCCAATGGTTTGGTGACATTCATCTCACCCCTGTACACTGGGTGCATCTCAGATAAGGAGATCACCAGGATCAGTGGAGTCCTTCCCTTGCTGGAGCCAGGAGACGATGTCATGGCGGACAAAGGGTTCCTCATTCAAGACCTCCTTGCTGACGTTGGAGCTAAGCAAAATCATTCCACCTTTTAAGCGTTCAGCTCAATTCAGCAAGGAGGAAACGGCACAAACCCAAGCCATTGCCCGCCTCAGAATTATAGTGGAAAGAGTGATCGGTAGGGTAAAGTGCTTTCACATCTGGGACTCTCCCGTGCCGCTCACACTGATTGGCAGTGTGAATCAGATCTGGCTTAACTGCTGTGTTTTGGCAAATTATCAAGGACCTTATTGTTTTGAAGAGTGAATGAATTAATGTTTTTGTATGTAAATGTGTAATGTGTAAATAGTATGTAAATAATTTAGTGTTCCCACATATTCTTAAACATCAAATTAAATATAATTGTTATATTCTTAATTTTTTCTGTTGAAATGTGACTTTGATTTCACTAAAACATCAAAATTATGCATCATTTATTTTTTTGGTATGTGTAACATCAACTGATTAATAACAACTCAATAAATAACATCAAACATTTACAATAAAAAATAACATTACAGATCATCAACAGTAAGACAGAAGGCTAAACTGATTGGTAAAGACAAGATTAGTGTAATTCAAGGTATGCATTCATGTATGTGCCATAATAATATACATCTAATTTCTCTTTCATTTCCGCTATGAATGAGTCATCACGCCAAATTCTTTCCACAGTTAAAGTTGATTGGGTATCGGTAACAAAGTCACACCATGTCAGTCCTGTGATTGCCAGTTGGCCCTGAACCTGCCAGTAGTACTTATGTGAACGCCTCAGACTGGTGTGGCCTTCCTGCACCTTGAGGTGAGCAACCTGAGATGGTTCAGGTTTTGTGCTGCTCTTCACCTCAACCAGGCCAAAAGGAGGCGACTCTGAAGGGTCATACACCCGACCGTCTGGACTGGCCCCGAGATGTGGTGCGTCAGGGTGAATGATGAATCCTGCTGGTAGCACATTAACTCGCAACAGTTCAGCATAGTTTGCCAGCACTTCAGGCTCCACTAGTAGACCACGCTTCATTGCAGCTGTTTGCTTTGTGGAGCCTCTGATCATCTGAATAGCTGCAGACTCCAGCTCTGCACGACACGCCCTACTACAACAAGCATCCCAGAAATGACTAGCAGTCAGCCTTGGTCGCCGTAGCTGTGTCCACGCAGGACATTTGGACTGCTGCTGAGTTTCTTTTGCTATCTCGCTGGACAGCTGCGGTGACACTTCAAGAGACTGGAGATGCATTAACTGATGCAAGGTCGGGACGAAATGCAACCTGGGAAAAGTGTGCTGCATCAGAGGAAGGGATGGAAATTCTGGAGCCATGTGGTGTAGGAGGAGGTCACTGGACTTCTTGAGTGGACAGTGATAGGACATGGGGGATCCACGAGGGACAGACCCAAATTTAGATGGCGTCAGCTCCATCTCAGAAACCCCATCCAATACAACAGCCATGAGAGGTTGGGGCTGCACCTGGCTTAGTTTGCTTCCAGATGCCATCATATATGGATCTGGCAGTGGTCCTAGACAAGAGAGCAAAGAGAAACACAAGATTATTGGTCACACAAAAGAAAAGTTAGACATGAGTGCTTAACTACATTTAAATTGTATTCATTTTATCTGCGGTAACCATAATTTGGTTAGTCATAATGTCACAGGTCGGGATGGGCCAAGCCGGACTGCGCCCACCCCTGAACCAGGACCACCCTGAGGAGCGTGTCAGAGACGAGACGGAGACAGAATTTAAAGGAATAACAGTTCTTTTTTTATTAAAGTTAAAAATAATTTGAATAACCTAAACTAAAATCTTCCTTTCTTCTTCTTCCCAGGAATCGAGGCAATGCAGTAGTCTCCGGGGCCCACTCCCACGCCGGTGCAAGATTCACAGTGATGGTCAGGGCTCTTCCTCTTCTCACACCGGTGCAAGGTTCGCAGTGGCCTGTGAGAGACAGGTGAGTCTTCACAGGTGGGTCGGTGGTCAAACGGGACGCGGTTGTCTCACCCCGGCAGCCTGGACAAGCTTCCTCGGGGACGAATAGAATGGCGACTTCAAGCAGCGTGCACAGTTCTCACCTTCACTCTCTTGAGAGGTCCACTTTTCACTATGCGGGCAGACTAACAGGCGCGCAGTGAACTCGGGTCAAACCGGTGGGCGGGGCTTTGGCGACGGATAGCAGAGTCAACACCGCGGGTAGAGTGTGCAATTCTCACGTGTGTTGCAGGAAAATGGACACTTCACACCAGACAGGTGGGCTCTGGAGCTGCAGCAGACTCAAAGTCAACTGGCGGAGCAGAGCTTCTTTAGGACAGACAGAATCAGCTTCAACAGCAGTATATAATTCTCACGTGTGTTGCCGGGAACAGATAACTTCACACCATGCAGATGGACCTGGGGCTATAGCAGACTCAAAGTCACAGGCTGAGCGGAGCTTCTCTAGGACAGACAGAATCAACTTCAACAGCAGTATACAATTCTCACGTGTGTTGCAGGAGACAGATAGCTTCACACCATACAGATGGACTTGGGGTTGTAGCAGACTCAAAGTCGCAGGCGGGGCGGAGCTTCTCTAGAACAAACAGAATCAACTTCAACAGCAGTATACAGTGCTCACGTGTATTGCAGGGGACAGATAACTTCACACCATGCAGATGGACTTGGGGCTATAGCAGACTCAAAGTCACAGGCTGGGCGGAGTTTCTCTGGGACAAACAGAATCAACTTCAACAGCAGTATACAGTGCTCACGTGTATTGCAGGGGACAGATAACTTCACACCATGCAGATGGACTTGGGATTATAACAGACTCGAAGTGCAGGCTGGGCGGAGTTTCTCTAGAACAAACAGAATCAACTTCGACAGCAAGTTAGTTTGACTCACGGATGCTGTTCCTTCTAGTCCTCAGCAGATGGGGCCGATCGACATTATCAAGCTCCAGTTACTGACAGTAGACCACCGTGGCACGGGGAGAGTGCACGGCAAAGAGAATAAATCTTCCACACACACACACAGCACTTTCACTCCAAACATGCAACGTGAGGGGGAGAACCGTCAATTTAAGCACTGCAATCCACTTCAATAAGTGCAAATAGGGCCAGCACTCACCCAGAGGCCTCCGTGCCACAAGCAACGAGCTTCAATGTTGGAAAAAGGGTGTCTCGGGGCTTCCCTCCACAGACATAGACAGGATTCACATCACCGTTCCAACACGGGGGAGGAGGATAGGAGATCGCACATTAATCAGTGTATTTCACTCAGTGACGGTTAAATAGCACAATCAAAACACTCCAATCCACTTCAAATTCAGTGTTGAAACATGTAGGTAAGAGATCCAATGGTCGATTACTTATCTCTCTCCCTTCCAGGCGAACGGTGTATCTTCACAACTCTTTCACACTCCTCGAGTCCCATCCAACACACTTGCCCCTGCACACCACAATTCTTCTCTGCAACACTCAAATGAAACGACGTCTCACGGGGGAGAACCCACACAACAGTCTCTCTTCACTAGCTTTTTATATCCTTCTCAATGCCCACATGGCTTCGTCATGGCTCTAGATTAATTCCCCACACCTGATGTCGATTTCCTCATCCCGGTTGGCAAGGCAACGGATACACATTTACACGGGGGTGGAGTGTCCTTGTTATTATACCGGAGGGGACACAATTGCGGCGAACTTTAGTTCCGCCCTCTCATTTGTCACACCGTGACAATAACATAAAAAAAAAAACTTAACTTAGTCTCACAAAGCAACAAAGCAGTTAAATTAATCACCTGTATATGCCTTGTACAGTGTGGACCTCAGACCGTCCTTGCCCACTGTTTTGGGCTTTTGCACCACCAGCTCACTAACCGGTTCAGGATGGATTCCCTTAAAAGTAAAAGACAAAAACCAATTACAGTCTGTAGTCACTACTGGGGGTGTTTTTATAATTATTTACAGTTGTTATAGATACACATCAGTTCTTAAATCATAATGACATGTTTATCACAAACCCACCTGTGTTCTTGGTCTGTGCCATCTTTGTAAGCCACTTGTGCAGGCCAGCGGGGGTGGAACAGCCTGCAGACCCAGCTGGGAATAATGTGCGGTCTGGTACAGGATGGCAACTATGTGATTGCAGAATCCTTTACCAGCCGCACAACTGCAGCAGAAAGCCTTCAGGTTGGCACTTTCTGCCTCCAGTGATATCTAGACACAATAAATTAAATAGGTTACACTGAAGTCATACTTATGTTGCTACATCAATGTTCATAATAACATGAAACTATAACTTTCAGTAGGGTGACCAGATTTGAGTTGGTAAAAAAGAGGAGTGTAGTGAGTTTGTGAGATATTTCATTGAGAGTAATGGGTGTGCAGAGCTCTGTACATAATGAAAATATGATTACATTTCATGTATGTTTTTTCAATGTTATTTTATTATATAGGTATCAAAAAAGAGGACATGTCCGGGAAAAAGAGGACGTCTGGTCACCCTACTTTCAGTAAAATAATAGTAAGTGAAGAAAGTGGCGCAACCGCAGCAAGAAGAGTGAACACGCAAGAACGGGCAACTTTTTGAACTTTTGCCAACCGGCATTCTGTCTATAGTCAAACCTCCAGTTTGTGAGGCTCCTCGCTCTTTCTCATTGACCTGAAGCATCTACCTCTCACTACTACCTGTCCCTGGAGTATATTTGATACTTTAACCGCATGCAACAAGAAAACATTACATGTTATCTCATATAGAAATTCACAACTTTACAAAACAATGTCAGTAATATTTCACATTTACCTACTACAGCTTCACCAAATTACTGGTTGTTGTGTTAATCTCATGCCATCTCACTTAAACATACACACGACATATTCACTGCGATGTGTTATATATTACAAATTCACAACACCTAAGATTTACAGTTAACGTAAACAGAGTTATAACCGGTGATACGGCTTTGGCTAAAGCTAAAGCTAGCTAAAGCTTACCTTGGTAATTGTGGATAAACTCTTCGTGGAAAAATTTATATCCCTTGTCCAGTTTGTTCCCTTTAGTGGACGAATGCATCTCCACACTCTTCACCACATCGGCGCTGGTGAACTTCGGAAGACAACTCAGGCTCGTCGAAAACACTCTAGCTGCCATTTCTCTGCCAAAAAAAACTCATACCGGAACTGGGTTTACGCTTCGTTGACGTATTTCCGGTTTTTGCGTAAATGGTCTATTCGGTTAGAACTACAAACACGAGTGAAAAGTGCTATAAAACTGCAGACATGGAGGACGCGCGAGTCCGGCGGTTATGTAGAGATGTTTAGATAAAGCGGTTTGAGTGATTAATTATCAGTTTCTAACCTGACGAACATGTATTTATTCAATGTTGTCTACATTATATTGCATCTGCAGCAGCATTGTGAACTTTTGTAAAGATACGTTTAGCCAAATGTTCATAAAGGTGATTTTCCGGGTTGGCGTGTCCTCTGATGGTTATACTCTCGCTCGTTACACCATGCAATTTTTTTGTTTTATGCATGTTATGAGTTTCACAGAAAACAACATTTATTATCCATTGTCATTTTGCTTCTCAAATAAATGTCCCTTAATTTAAAGGAGAACTCCGGTCAATTTTAACATTTTTTGTACATTTTTTGTACATTTGGAGTGCTGTCAGTACAGAGAACAACGACAAAAATCGGTGTTGCCTACACCGTGTTATCCTCTTTTTAAAATTTGCACCCTGTTGACTTCAATGGGGCATATTTTAAACCTGCTTTTAGCCTCTAAACATCCTTGATGTGTCATTACAAGTGCCCAGCCAATGTGAGTGATTCCTTTAAAGTGAACACGGGTCAATCTGACTGCAGTAGATGTGAAAAATATGAATAAAAATGAAGTTAATTCGGCCAGCGCTTATACCTGTATTTACATCCTGTTTTCGGTTGAAGTCCAAAGTAGTCGATTGTCGAGTTCACGCGCGTGATCATAGGTAACTAAACATATGCGCGTGAACTCGACAATCGATTACTATGGACTTCAACCGAAAACAGGATGTAAATACAGGTATGAGCGCTGGCCGAATTTTATTCATATTTTTCACATATACTGCAGTCAGATTCAGCGCGTTCACTCTGAAGGAATCACTCACATTGGCTGTGCACTTGTAATGACACACCAAGGATGTTAAGAGGCTAAAAGCAGGTTTAAAATATGCCCCATTGAAGTCAACAGGGTGCAAATTTTAAAAAGAGGATAACACGGTGTAGGCAACACCGATTTTTGTCGTTGTTCTCTGTATTGACAGCACTCCAAATTTACAAAAAAATTAGCTCAATGTTAAAATTGACCGGAGTTCTCCTTTAAGAATATTACTTTAAAAGAATATTGTTCTTTACTCAAATTAGTTCCTAATATAGCTTCTTTTTTAAACTGGCATTGTAGACGATGAATATTGTTGCCTCTATTGTTGTGAATAAAAGCATCTGATAAATGTAAGTTTATTTAGATTCATAACATTTCTGTAGATCAGCAGCAAACACATCATATCCAACAGATATCCTTCTTAATATGTCTATATATATCTTAAAATCTAAAGTAATCATTTTATTTACATAATTTTAGTTGTTGTTTTTAACACATGTGAGCAGCTCAGTTTAGGTAGGGATAGCAAAAAAAAAAGTTAGGGATAACTGTCTTGTCATTTAAGAGCAAGTGATATTGATTTGAATTTTGTGGACCTAAATATCTATTCAGCAACAAAAATATGCCTATCTGGTAGTGTTACTTGAAAACCATATTTGTTTCTTATAGAAAATAAATAGTCAAAAGAAATGGTAATATGGTAATAAACTTTTTTCCTGGACTGAGAAATCATGGTTTATGCAAAGTGCATTTAAAGTAAGACTTTTTAAATGTCACATGATTTCAGCTCAGTAATCCTCCTCAGTTTCGCGGACAGTCGGAAACATACATCGGAAACTACTTTTTCTCTGACACTCTGCATTTTTCGGTTGATATTTGCAGTGGATATTTAAGTGGAGATCTGCCCACCCTTTTTGACGCTCTCAGCCGCTCTCAACGCTTTCTCCGGCCCGCTGTCAATCCCACAATGCACTGCGCAGGCATGAAGCTCGACTTCCATTGAAAACGCTCACTCCGCTCCGTGCCAGTGGACACCGTGCCAGTGGTTAGATGAGCTGTTTCTCTCCGGCCAAAACCGTCCAGCTCCCATGAGGCTTCCATTCCTCCCTGACCTCCGCGCTGGTGAGCGTGTGGCCTTCTCTCATTTCAGAGAGTCAGTGTGTTGAAGCCTGAGCTCCAGGTAGATGATGCTTTCAAGTCCAGGCCTGAGGTAAGAAGACCATCTCATTAATTTCCCTGTAGTGAGTGAAGTTGGTTTTCTAGTGAGCTCATTGAGGCATGATAGCAGTGAGGGCAGTGGCCATAGGGAGTATTGTGAATGACAGTCTAGTGTGTGACCAGAAGGGGTGAATGGTTTTGGGCTTTCTGCTTGAAACTGCCATTGTGCTATAGTCTCACAGCCATTGTTTTGGCATGCGTTCCTTGAGCACTGGGAACGAGACACTGCGTCTTTCGCAGTGTGTCCTCTGCGTCTTTTTGCTGTGTCCCTTCAGAGGAGAAGTGGATGACATGTTCTCTAGGCGCCCTTATATGCTTCCTGGTCACACTAGTATGATGTCATAGGCTGTCGCTGGCCAATAGGATGGCCGTGATTTGACGGTTGCTTCAGATACCAGTCTTGCTGAGGCGTTCCCCATTAGTGTCTCAGGACGCCAGTCGTAACCCAAGATGTTTTTTATTAGTCGGTTGCAGAAGTACTGACAGACTTTATGTAAAGACAGAGCCATCGTTTGTTTAGTAAACCACCGTTAAATTAAAAGAAATAAGACGCAATTTTATGTTTGTTTGTTGTTGTTTTTTTCACTGTGAACCTTGACTTAAAAACAGAGGCATTTAATTTTGTGTAGCGCTACACTGCATTTCACCTCTGCTTTAGCTGGTATCCTATAGCTTTCTAACAAATCTGTCTTTATGTTGTATGAATATCACTGGCTCTGTGTAATTAATTGATTGAGATTTAATTGAATAAATGTAAATTAAGCTGCTGTTCATGTTTTTAATGTTGTTTATTCACTAGTTGTTTTGTTTTTTTGGAGACATGTCTCAGTGTTTTTTGTCCATACAGTGAAAGATGTGACGAACTGGAAGTTGTCACCAAAAATGGTTGTGATGTCCACAGGAGGGCGATGTTGTCACAAAATGATTTGAAACAAAATGAAAGCGGAATATAAAAAGTCTAGGTCTTAAGTTATATGGGAAATCTCTTGAAAGAGTTAGGGTCTTCAAGTTTCTTGGGGTTCAAAATTAAAAGCTCTGGGTCAGCTCTTCCTTCAATTTCTTTGTTAGCAGAGAGTTGGGAGTTTAGGAAGGGTGAGAGTAGACTTAATAGATTCAGTGTTTTACATTCTGTTAAGACATACGCAGAGGAGGGTTTCCGTTGTCCAGTAATTGCCGGACATTGGCCGGAAAAAAAATGAAATTGTCCGATTAAAATTGTCCTAACTAACTACACGAGACGCGACACGCGATAAAAGGTATCTTTTCCATGTTAATCAGAGTTTTTGTCCTAACCAGACGCGACGGCGACACGCGACATTTCTCATTTAGAAACGCTTTCTATTTTTCTGCGACGTCGCGCTGGAACATCAAACACAAAGTGTGGCGATGATAATCTCTGGTAGGCTACTGTTTATGTGCTTTATTTAATGTTAAAAGCGTGAAATGTGACTTTGAATATCATTTAGTGCTCCAGCTTTGAAGCTGTAAAAGCAACACTGGATATAATTCACCTCAGATCTTGAAATTAAACAAATGGAAACATGAACGTTAAAACTGTGAACAAACAAGTGTATTCTTTGACAAAGAATGTTTTAGTAACTCAGTAGCCTATGTATTTTTTTAAATGGTGTAATATTTGTGAATGTTATTATGTAGCTACTTATCCATTTTCTTGCGAGTGCCTCAAGTTTACTCTCTAGTCGGTAGTCGGTTAAAAAACAAAGTGATCTCTAAATTAGGCTATTATAGGCAGTGGACTAAACGCTACTACAGTTTTAGCCATCTCATTCCAAGATCTTTTTGTGTGAAGTGAACAAATCCCTCACACTCAATTTTTCATAACTGTCACAACGAACCAGCAAAAGTAATGATTATGAATATGTAAAAAATTGCAATGAGACATTTTAATTGTCTATTAATAAACAAGTGTTTTCTGTGTCGGCTGCAAAGATGAAGTCTGACTCACGATCTTCGCAGTAGTGAACGCGCCGGAGAGAGATACACATTTCATACGGATCACATCGTTTTATTTTGTTTTGAATGGTTCTGTTTAAAAGTAGAGATTTCTCTAGATAATATATATATATATATATATATATATATATATATATATATATTTTTTTTTTTTTTTTTTTTTTTTTTTTGTAGGTGTGTGAGGCGAGTAGGCTACCTTATACGTAAAATTTCGGTTCATGGATGATAGCTTAACGTTAGCTTCAGTTCAGGCGCTGGCGCCTCCATGTCATGATTATTTATTGTCTGCTATATTTACTTTTTATTTATTAAATCGAGAAAATTGGATTAAAATTAAGATACAATTAATACAAAATGAAATTTGTTTTAAAGAAAGGCTTTGTGCTTTCTGTTTGAGGTCTCTGTGGAAGTTTTAAAGCAGTCTTTTAGTGCCGCTTTGGGCGGTCGCGTCCGTAATGGAGAACTGTCACGTAAGATGGTAATATTATTATTATAAATAATAAATCGTATAATAATCCCGCCCCCCTAATTAAGAGGCGATATCTGACTGGCATATCATCAAAAATGTCCGGAAAACGAAACCTCTGTCGGTCACTTTGACCGGCACCAGTTTTTTCGAGCGGAAACTCTGACGCAGAGGAGCTTAAGCTTAATGAAAGGAAAATGGGGCCTTCTGTCTACTGGCCATCTATCCCTCATTGGTTACTGCCTGAGGCTGATGTAGATCTATTAAAAAATGTAATAAAGGAAGGAAGTGTAGGAAATGTTGCTCAATATGTACAGGAGCACCTTAGGAATTTATGGAATAGCTACATAGATATTTATACAGATGGATCTAGAGACCCTGAGAGTAGGGCTGTAGTACTCGAGTCCGGTCTTGGACTCGAGTCCGGACTCGAGACCGCTTTTCTATGGTCTCGGACTTGTCTCGGACTCGCTGGTATTCGGACTCGGACTTGTCTCGGTCTCGGCCGCTGGTCTTGCCAAATATGGCTTTTGGTCTCGTCCGAGTCCAGGTGTCTTTATTATGTTCCCAGTAATCACACATACGTCGCCGTGATATTAAAACAAAATATTATTGGAGGGAAAGTGAAACACTGCTGGCCACCTAACTATGGGCATTTCGGCTCTTTTTCGTGAGCCGGCTCGTTTCACTCAGCTCACTGAAAAGAGCCGGCTCTTTTGACTCACAAACGGCTCTTTAAAAAATAAATGTTTAAATAAACTCACTGAAAGTCCACCGCTAGTGCAACGTGAATATTCACATTTTTAATTGTCCATATAACACCCCGAAAACTAGCCTGCTTGCCTTGCACATCTAATTAATGGGAAAAGTTTTCCGACTTTTTTTCTTACCTTTCTTTCTTTGCCTATTCCACGAGTGGTAGGCTCCAATGACTGGCTGTTTTAAAATATAGCTAATATCGAAATAAAATAACCCAGCTCATAACTTGCAGGTTTGCTTGGTGGCAAACTTTTTTCATTTGATTGCTTCAGCCGCCACCCGCCCGAATTTAATTAAAATATTTTTTTTCGTCACGTCATCCGCTCGATTCGCGGTTTATCCGCATCTCTTGTGTGTGTGTGTGTGTGTGTGTGTCTGTGTGTCGGCTCGGCCTTCCCTCGTGCAGTTTAATTGGTTGACATCGCGTGTATGATTGACAGGAACATAATGTAAGGCTGATCAGACCGTCGAAACGAATGTGTGTGCTTATTTAGGCCTATATAATTATAATTTTTTTGTTGTTCTTTGAATTAGTCAATTATTTTAAATAAAATTAAAATTATTCATTATTTCATTATTACATAATGACTTCATTTCTATAGGCTAGCCTATATTTTTTTAGCAGACTTTTTTTTTCCTGTCCTGGACTCGGTCTTGACTCGGACTCGAACCTTTTTGGACTCGGTCTTGACTTGGACTCGAAACTCTTTGGACTCGGTCTTGACTTGGACTCGACTAGTCCTGGTCTTGGACTTGACAAAGGTGGTCTTGACTACAGCCCTACCTGAGAGTAAGAAAGTGGGCTTTGGTTTATATGTTCCGCATTTCCATGTTAGACAGTGTCATAGATTGCCTGATGGTCTTTCAATCTTTACAGCTGAACGTGTAGCAATCATATGGGCTCTGAGGTGGGTGGAAGAAGGCGGGGTGGAGAAAGCCATCATGTGTTCTGACTCGCTATCTGGCTTGATGGCGATAGGGGGAGAAAGAGGAGGGGCTAGGTTAGATTTAGTCGAGGAGATCTTAACAAGTGTTTATAGATTAGAGAGGCGGGGGTGTAGTGTGGGTTCCAGCACATGTGGGGGTTGAGGGGAATGAGGCTGCTAGGGCAAGTTTAGTTAGGGGAAATGTGGAGGTGGAGGTGCCATTTGACAGACTGGAGTGCCGTAGCATCATTAAGGAAAGACAGACACTAATTTCCTGCCGACTCCTCATCAGCGATCTGAACCGTTCATCCCAGAAGTTCACGAAGAACTGACAAGTCGTGGCGCTACACGGTCGTGATGTCCTATATAACACGCGCTGAAGCCCAGCGAGTTTCCGGAAGAAAATATTTTAGTTTTCTACAAATTTTGACTAGGATCCGTTTATGGTTTAAATATGTTTATTTTATATGCTTAAGATAGTATTTTTGGGAGGATACGGGGTAACATTTTTTTAAAGAAAAAACTAGTTTTTCACTCAGATCTCAGTGACTGACGCTGGATTTATTTTCACACAGTCACATGAACTCTCAACTGTCATAATCAATTCAGCCGATCCAAACAACGACACGACAGTCATAAAGTTATACAGTTTTAGTAAAGTTACAACTCTGCACTTTTATGCTCTGCATCGGTCATTTATACTTTGGTATTTTTGTGCAATAAAACATAATCATAAGATACTATAAGATAAAGTAAACTAGTATTTTTTTTTCTATTGATCTATTTGGCTACATTTGTTGCCCTATTAAAAATCTTTTAGACTAGACTATTCATTATGAATATTTAGTTTTGAATAATTCGACTAATTTGTAACACAAATAGGAGTTTGTCTTTGCATTTTTATTATTATTAATGTTTTCCCAGATTTTGCAGTAACGTCAATTACTTTCACTTTCATTATTTCATCAGTGACAATAGCGCCCTCTTGTGCCCTACATATTTAAATAATGTCATTTCTGCATGTCATTGTTTTGTTACAATTTATATGAGTTTCTTCTGAACTGTGATGCTTTCTGGGAGGAAAAGATTGAAATTAAGGTTATTTGTTGAAAACTTCATATTTTAAGGGGTAATTTTCACTGGTTTAAATGCACATCTCTACACATTTTCCACATGTTTAAATGTTTGTTCTACAACACAATATTAATAAACTGCAGTCATTTGGTTCTTTAAAACATTTCTCTCCTGTTTTCAGCACTGAAACATGAACAGACTCAATAAAACATGTGCAGAGATTCAGACTGACGGCGGGTTTGAATACAGACTTCAGTCTAATATACTGAATCTAACCAATATTCCCGACTGTGATCAGAGCTGGTATTCAGAGGTGTGTGTGTGTGTGTTTCTGTCCTCAAACTACACCATTATACACACACTTTAAGGCTTTACAATAAGGTTTCATTAATGTTCCTGGCACCAAGTTTACTTCACAAAAGAAAGTAGTCCTGGAAATATTTTAAAATGAGGATGTTAATTTTTCAATATCCAAAACTGAAGCCTTCAGTTGAAATACATTTTTTGTATGACTATCAGTGTGCATTGAAACAAATCTTTATGCATTTCATTTGCAGGAAGACCTACACTTTGGGTATTTAAGGAGGAACTGACAGACATTTGATCAGGCGACCCATGGACTTGGGCCTGGTTTAATGGGAAGCACATTCAAGTTCAACGTCTCCTGTCTAAAAGTTAATATTCAGTTAAATGCTTTCTAATACATGTTACGTTTCTCTCTATTCTACTTTTTTGCTTACAAAATGACCTTAACATTCAGTGTGGTATTTTTCCTTATAAACCATTTTCTCAATAAATGATTTTACAACAACAATTGCAGTGTTTTTCTTTATGCACACACTGTCAATGTGTGTCTTCCAACAAAGAAGCTTGTCCATATAAACCCCCAGGTCTCTATAAGATGTCACTTGCTGTATCACTGTGTCTTCAGTGATCACAGACTTGTATTCAGATACACTTCTTGGGTCAAGGACCATTTCTTGTGTCTTTTTTACATTTAACACAAGAAAGTTCTTGTCACACCAGTGAATGAAAGTATCTATTTCACTGTGGTAGGATGATAGGTCCATATCTCGAGGAGACTCAACGTTTTTGTTTATCTGTTTTCTTATAATTCCTCTATATGGAGGAACTAAATGTTGTGCCTCACAAGACCACCGTGCTACATATATAAACATACAGTAAAGTGCAAAAATATCCCAGTCCCCCCCCCCCCCCCCACCCAAAAAAAATGTTACGTCAGTTATTTATATCTTTTGCTGTAGTGTGTCAGTAGGAAATATCAGTTTACTTTTCCAAACATTCTTTTTGCCATTAATTGTAATAATCCAGTGAGATTTGTGTATGCACAAGGAGTCTGACAACAGCCGGTATGATCTGATCCCACCATCATCGAGTGCATCTGTGATTACATGTTTAAGATGTAAATGTGTTTAAGATGCAAACGTGTTTAAGATGTAAACGGGATGATTGCGCGACACTTGCGTGAGACACTGTTGCCGTGTGTGCAAGTAGCAGAAACAACGAGGAATACCAGAGAAAACGTTGAAAACGTTTAATTTGAAAAGGTGTGAATGACGTTACAAAACATGAAAAATTATAAAATATAAAAGGAAAACAAAGCAAGAAAACAAGAGTGTCGCCAAATCAATTAAATAATCAAAACATAATCCACATAACTATTTCACCCAAACCTCTAAATCTACCCATCAAAAGAAAAATGCAGAAACAAAACCTGAAATCTTCAGCGTATACGCCGCCTTAAATAAACTACGTTGTCTAAAAAAAATAAAAAAATAAAATCAATGCATGGTGATCACTCTCCAACTAAATAACAGAAAACAATTCTAACTACCGTGGTCTTTAAAGATGGAACACACACACACACACACACACGCACTACGGACGTCTAGTGTTCTAACTCTAAACAGTGCATTCCATCGGCAGTAATACTAACAAAGGAATGTTCATCTCTAAACACTTGCATAAGCAAAAACAAAAAACAAAAACAATCATAAACGTAATCATGGTTTCAACAAACAACTCCAGGCATGGGAAGTTGTCTGAGATCTGGCGCTGACCTCCCTCGCTCTTGGTCACTGGGCCTTTTAAACCCACAGAACGTCTGTGGATTGCTGGAATGTCATGGGCAACCAATGATCACCACCTAGGAATAACGTATAGAAACAAACACACACAAAAAAAGAAAAATACACAAACACACGTGGAACGTAACATGAATAAACTGAGACAGACTAAATCCAGAAGAACTGCGGGAATGAGTTTTTTAGATTAAAGACATCTCTTTGACCTAGCATTCACATAACACATTATAGACTTCTATAATTCAATGTTAGGCTGCATAGATTAGGCCAGCCGGAACTGGGAACACTTCCTATAAATCCTGATGTACTCGTTACATCATAAGAAGAATGGTGTCCATGCTTATATTAGTCTCTCTGTTTATCCCGAGGTTTACCACAGTCCGCGGGATCCAGATCTGATGAAGGACCTGCGCCTGGACGCGACGACAGCGCAGTCCTGAAGTGTCAACTAGTCTCTCCCCTGTGAAGGCCTGTGAAAAAAACAAACAAAAACACATTTGACACAATCTGATTCCATATTGATTAAGTTGGGGCCTATCAGGTACAGTACATAAGAAAAAAAATCTCTCTCAACTAATGCTGTAAAGTAAACCATAAGGAACCCCAGTTGGTACATCATTCTAATATTTAAGGTTAAAAATTATTTATTTGTAAGCTGCTTCTTTAAATCACACATAAGGAAGTTTATATACTGTTATAATACACTTTTAAAGAAACACCTTTCCTACATTTAGACAGGTGGGCAAACGCATCTTTGTCTCAGTGCATGCATTGTTTTAGTTTGGCAGCGCTACCGCTAGCTTAGCTTAGCATAATGAATGGAATCCTTTGTTGCCAGCTAGCATGTGATTTAAAAAAAAAAAAAAAAAAAAAAAAAAAAAAAAAAAAAACTTCTTGTGGCCTGCGTATTCACGAGTACAAATATCAATGCAGATTAAAGGGTTAGTTCACCCAAAAATGAAAATTCTGTCAGTAATTACTCACCCTCATGTTGTTCCAACCGCGTAAGACCTTCGTTCATCTTCGGAACACAAATTAAGATATTTTTGATGAAATCTGAGAGCTGATCACTTCTCCGTAGGCTGCTAGGTGGCCCAAACTTGCTGGCCCAGAAAAGTTATTAAAGAGATCGTTAATATAGTCCAAGTGACTACAGTGGCTCAATCTTAAGTATATCAAGCGACTAGAATACTTTTTGTGCGCAAAAACAAACAAAAATAACGACTTTATTCCACTATTCATTTCCTTCTCTCTGGGCCTCTAGTTGGTTCACGTAGTGTTTTTGCGCTGCGCGTCACACACACGACCAGCGTCGGCCAATAGTGAGCCTACGTGGTGACGTGTAACACAGACGCGCTGCGCAAAAACACTACGAGGCCCAGAGAGAAGGAAATGAATAGTGGAATAAAGTCATTATTTTTGTTTGTTTTTGCGCACAAAAAGTATTCTCGTCGCTTGATATACTTAAGATTGAGCCACTGTAGTCACTTGGACTATATTAACGATCTCTTTAATAACTTTTCTGGGCCAGCAAGTTTGGGCCACCTAGCAGTCTATGGAGAAGTGATCAGCTCTCAGATTTCATCAAAAATATCTTAATTTGTGTTCCGAAGATGAACGAAGGTCTTACGCGGTTGGAACAACATGAGGGTGAGTAATTACTGACAGAATTTTCATTTTTGGGTGAACTAACCCTTTAAGTTTTTGGGGCAGACCTGACCTGTTGGAACCCATGACCTTGGTGTTGCTAGCACCAACGCTCTACTGTTTGAGGTACAGGAAAGCCTAAATGAGTCCACACCGCAAGATTACTGTTATAAACCTGAGCATCGTCTGAAACGCAAAGGGGGAGGTGTTGCTATAATTTATAGTAATATTTTCAAATCCACTAAGAAATCAAGTTTTAAATATAA
Source organism: Leuciscus leuciscus (assembly GCF_965113295.1). NCBI lineage: Eukaryota > Metazoa > Chordata > Actinopteri > Cypriniformes > Leuciscidae > Leuciscus > Leuciscus leuciscus. Next base: position 10,354,255 of record NC_138725.1, on the reverse strand, counting down.
GATATATCCAGTATACAGGCCACCAGGGCACCATACAGACTTTATCAAAGAATTTGCGAACTTTCTATCAGAATTAACCCTCTGAGGTCTGCAATCACGACGGCGTGATTTGCTCGGTTTTTTTCTTATCAGTTCAGTCGAGAGTCCAAATACTCTGTTGACTTTGATCTTACAAACCAGTTTCATACATCAATCGATCCTGTTAAGATTGTATTATTTTTGTGTATACTCACAATAAAAACAAAGTGTTGTGCTTTTTGCCAAATAAAGAAAAATAAACATGATGTGAGTTCTGCCTCCTCTCTGTCAGTGAAGTCCATTCTGAAACGCGTCCGAAAATGAACTATAACTCAGCGAATACTCAGTCAAACAGGCATACAGACACACAGGCATGAAGCTTGAATTCTCTTCTTTTAAATTAAGTAATTTTTATAAAAAAACTAATATTCTCAGTTTATGTAATATGTATGAAAAGAGAGAGATGTCCGTCGTTCTCATCTCAGCTCATTAAGTTTTAATGTGACTCCACCCACGGAGAGCGCGCGCTATTCAAACGCAAATGATCTGAGGTGATCCACGCAAACCCGTGAAAGCCCACATCAGCTGGATAACACACCACGAGTTAACAGAGTCATGTACTTTACGACGCTGTGAGGAATAATACTATCTTAATAATAATCCTGGAAAATGTACCTCAGAAGTGCTGGAAGTTTCACTTCGAGGAGCAAAGGGATCCGGCTGAGGAATAGGTCAGTTCTATATCTGCTTTGTTCTAATCACAAGTGTCTGTACACGCTGAATGAATGAACGCACTAGGGATGGGACGGTATGAACATTTCATTATTTGATTGATTGTTTTAGGCATGCTTTTTGGAGCTATACGCATATATGTTTGTGTGTTGAGTTTGTGTGTTACTGATGGCCATATCAAATTCCTGTGTATCTGCTGATGCATTTGGCGAATAAAGTGATTCTTCTTCTTCTTCTTCTTCTATAAAAGTCTCGTGGAACTACCAGTTCATTTGCACTGTCTTGTATTCTTCATCTGGGCAGACTTCAAACTCTCTGACAGAGTCAACATCACCTGACCTCATTTTCTCATGGCTTTTTAGCTACAACAATTGTGCTTTATAAACACACATTTATAGCAGTCAGAGAAAATTTGACATTAAAAAGTCAAGGGTCAAGAACACAACTAAAGCAAACACTAACCACCATCATGGTGACTTTAAAATGCAAAATATGATTTCATTAAACCGGAAATTAAAGTAAATCTGGTTAGTTTTAAGCGAAGCTGGTAATAAGTGTACGGCCATGCATTTCACCTTTTTGTTTGGCAAAATGACATCAGCAGAGGTCAAAATCTTGATATCAAATTGACATCGAAACTTTGACGTCAATATGACTTTCATTTTTGACCTATTTTGTGACGTAATTTTGACATCAATGTGATGTCATATTGATGTTAAATTGACATCAAATGCCCACTGTCAGGCTACATTTTATCGTGGTTTATAGTGAAACCGGTAATCGTCCCATCCCTAGAACGCACAGATGCGTGCTGTTATGTAGCTACAGCTGGCAAAAAGACTGTTTAAATATGAATCGCGTTTCTATGTATGAATGAATGAACAGCTTTTACCAAACTCTATTGCTATACTGAGATGAGTAAAAATCGGATAGATTATAAAGTTTTTACTGCAAAATACTGCCACATCAAATAAGCTTATGTTGCCAATTTCTGCTCATGAATTGAATTACGTATGATAAAATGTATACTTTAGTTTTTACAAAGAAAGATTACACTAGAAATATTGTTACAATTTTAATTGTTGTTGTAATTGTATAATTCAGAACATTCTGATGAAACATAAGACTGCAAATCGACTCATCATACATGTGGGGAAGAATGATATTCATAAAGAGCAGTCAGAATTCCTTAAGGAGGATTTCAATGAACTTTTTGAAACACTTAAAAGACTGACAGTTCTGAAACACTTAAAAAACTGAAAGTTCAAACATTCATCAGTGGACCTCTTCCAGCAAGAAGAACAAATAGGTTTTCACTGTTACTTGGGCTTAATACGTGGCTGCAAAAAACCTGCAATATAAAAGGAGTGAACTTCATTGACAATTTCAATCTTTTCTGGAGTCAGAGACAACTGTTTCATCGGGATGGCCATCACCCAAACAAACTTGGTTCAAGAATGTTAAAGGACAATATCTACTTCTTCCTCAATCATCCTTCTGCAGTGTGCGCCAATCCACTCAAACTGAACGGCACACACACACCTGGACACAGTATGAATGACCACAGGACTTCACTTCAGCAGCAAAATGGACATGCGGTTGACATATCACACAAGGACAATGCTAACACCACTCCGCCACAACAACCTCTGCTCACGGACACAATCTCAGCTGAGCCCTGCCCACAGAGCTCACCACAGAGACATATCAGAACTGCTCCAAGATTCAACACCCAAGGACGACTTCCTGGAAAACAGCCAGGGAAGCCAGGACAGCATATTACAGCCTCCGATAACACCAGAGCAACAGCCTTTCACCAGACACCTTTTCCCTCTCTCCAGCATCGCCACTTCTGTGCTTCTCACAGAAAATGGAAGAACTGGTGTATGCTGGAACCAAACTATCCCACTCTTTTGCTGCAAGCCCCCAGATACCAACCAAAAAACGGCAGGCACCTCAACCACCCGCACCAAAGCCTGCGGGCCCAGCTCGCCCTCCTCCTCCTCCTGTGAGAGCTCTTCGGCCTCTGCCACAACGCCAGGGCCCACACCCTCCTCCATCTGCTCGAGGTGAATCAAAAACAACTGATACCAGCTCTCAGTGATATGTGTTGGGTTCCCGCTATGATAACAGTAACTTTCTCAAATGTTTACAAAACAAGCAGGAACCCAGTGTGCCTGTATCTTTATCTATTGCTGTTCTATTACATGATAGAAAGTTAAAGGCCTTCAATAGCCGTACAGCAAACCCAACTAATCTGGTGCCTATTACACGTCAAACTAATATTGCTGTGGGGAAAAGTAAGACTGTTAAGTTAGCACTTTTTAACATTCGGTCACTTAAAAATAAATCACTTCTAGTCAACGACTTAACCACAAACAACCTGGATTTTATGCTTCAAAATGAAACCTGGCTAGAAGACAGCTGCAGTGCAACAGTCCTCAATGAAACAGCCCCTCCTAACTTTACTTTTATGAGTGTCTGCAGAGCTGTTAAGAGAGGTGGGGGTCTAGCTGCTCTTTTTAAAGATATCTATCAATGTAAGCAAATATCATTTGGGAATTATATTACCCGTCTTTCGAATATCTGGGTATTGTGTTAAAAGGTGCTCCACACATTTTACTTATTATTTACAGGCCTCCAAAATACTCTCCAGCCTTTGCTGAGGACTTTACAGAACTGTTATCAACAATTACCTCAGAGTTTGACTGTTTTGCCATTGCTGGAGATTGTAACATTCACATAAATATTGCAGAAAACAATATGGCAAAAGAAATCAAAACTGTTTAAAAAACTTTTGATCTGACTCAGCATGTACATGGACCCACACACAATCATGGACACACTTTAGATTTACTTATCAGTAAGGGTCTAAACATTTCATCGATTGTTATTAAGGATGTAGCACTGTCTGATCATTTCTGTATTTTCTTTGATATATTGATCTCTCCTGCCACTGAAGCTAGATCTGTGTCTGTCAAGAAGAGATGCTTAAATGAGAACACTAGTGTACTATTTATGAAGGCTATATCCTTAACACCAAGCATATCTGCTGACTCTGTTGATTTTCTCCTTGATTCTTTTAACTCAAAAGTTAAAAGTGTAATTGATGAAATTGCTCCTGTTAAAGTCAGGAAGAAGAGTGGCAGACAAAAAGCTCCTTGGAGAAACTCAACAGCAGTGCAAAATATGAAAAGACAATGCAGAAAAGCAGAGCGCATGTGGCGGAAGACAAAACTTGTAGTCCATTATAACATCTACAAAGACAGCCTACATGCTTTCAATATGGAAGTAGGCAAAGCTAGACAGACTTTCTTCTCAAATATTATAAACAGAAATTTAAACAACACACACACTCTTTTTGCTACTGTAGAGAGACTGACAAACCCCCCAAGCCAGATTCCCAGTGAAATGCTCTCAGACAGCAAGTGCAGTGAGTTTGCTTCTGTGGCAATAATATCAGAAAGGTGATCAGCACATCCTTGAGTTGCGCTGGGGTCAGACAGATCAGACCACCTGTGAAAGTAGTTACTATGTCTGATTTCAAAGAAATTGATGGCAAAATTTTGGAAGAAACTGTACAGCACCTTAAAACATCAACCTGCACTATTGACACACTTCCCACATCTTTTTTCAAAAGTGTGTTAAACAGTTTAGAAGCAGATCTTCTAGAAGTGGTAAATGCCTCACTTCTCTCTGGGAGTTTTCCAAACTCCCTGAAAACTGCAGTTGTCAAGCCCCTCCTGAAAAAGAACAATCTGGATAAGACCATATTAAGCAACTATAGGCCGATTTCAAATCTTCCTTTCATAGGCAAGATCATTGAAAAAGTTGTCTTCAATCAGCTGAACAAATTCTTATGCTCGAATGGATACTTTGACAATTTTCAATCTGGTTTCCGACCACACCACAGCACAGAGACAGCGCTCATAAAGATAATAAACAATCTTCGCTTAAATACTGATTCAGGCAAATTATCAGTGCTGGTACTACTCGACCTCAGTGCTGCATTTGACACTGTCGATCATAACATACTTCTTGACAGGCTGGAAAACTGGGTGGGGCTTTCTGGGATAGTCCTAAAATGGTTCAGGTCATACTTAGATGGGAGAGGTTATTATGTGAGTATAGGAGACCATAAGTCTGAGTGGACATCCATGACATGCGGAGTCCCTCAAGGCTCAATTCTTGCGCCACTCCTGTTCAACCTGTATATGCTCCCAATGAGCCAAATAATGAGAAAGAACCAAATTGCTTACCACAGCTATGCAGACGACACACAGATCTACTTAGCCCTATCGCCTAACGATTACAGCCCCATTGACTCCCTGTGCCAATGCATTGATGAAGTCAACAGTTGGATGTGTCAAAACTTTCTTCAGTTAAACAAAGACAAAACTGAAGTCATTGCGTTTGGAAACAAAGATGAAGTTCTCAAGGTGAACGCATACCTTCACTCTAGGGGTCAAACAACAAAAAAATCAAGTCAGGAACCTTGATGTGACACTAGAGTCAGACCTTAGTTTCAGTAGTCATATCAAACCAATAACTAAATCGGCATACCATCATCTGAAAAATATTGCAAGAATTAAATGCTTTGTTTCCAGACAAGACTTAGAGAAACTTGTTCATGCTTTCATCACCAGCAGGGTGGATTATTGTAATGGACTCCTCATTGGCCTTCCCATAAAGACCATAAGACAGTTGCAGCTCATACAGAACGCTGCCGCCAGGATTCTGAGCAGAACCAGAAAATATGAACATATCACACCAGTCCTCAGGTCTTTACACTGGCTCGTCATCTTCGCAGTGAACGCGCCCATAGAGAGAAATGCACACTTCATACGGAATGCATATGCTAGTCGGTTTATTTTCGTTTTGAATTGTTTTGTTTAAAAGTAGACAATTCAAGCATTCTATAAGGAATAACTAATGGAATATTTTTAAATTCTCTGATAATCGGGTGTCCAGATCGCAAACCAGAATTCAAAGCCGACAAAGTTTAAATTTATGGGCTCAATCACACAACTCTCTCATTCGTCATGAATTCAAACTTTTCCATGGCTGTGATATAACATTTAATTGCTAACCTATTATTTCTTTTGTAAACAAAGCTTTGTGTGTCATGATATTAATGTAAAACAGCATTCACAAACAAAATATTTTTTGGGCGAACCACCGGCGGTATTACTCAGCCACCGCGGTGGTGCGGTTGTCAAGTTTACTGGCACAGCCCTTATCACAAGGAATAAATGTTGGTGGCGTTAAAATTCTGCAGCAGAGTGATGACATCTCAGATCATTATCTAGTCTTGTGTAAAATTACATTTAGCCAAGGCTGCAAAGCCGACTCCGTGTTATAAATATGTTAGACCTATCACTTCTGCCACTAAAGATTGCTTTATTAAAGGTGCATTGCGCAACATTTCATGTTAAAAATACCCGTTTTTCTAATTGCCTGATGGGCTGAATGAGCCCTGCCCTGATCACTGCGATTGCCTCTATAATCCTGTACAGTAAAATAAATAAGAGGGATTCGGGACGGAATCTGAGACTGGGCGTGACGTCATGCGCGTTCACGCTCATCTGGTAATGTCTGTCTGGCAGGTTTGTGTATTCGCCGCGCCGCCGCCATTCTCCGTATCAGCGAAGACAACTCGACTGACAAAACTTTAGTCAACTTTCGACAAAAGTAGAAGATGGATTCAAAGAGACCGGCTTGTAGTTCATTCCAAACTCCACGTAAGACAAAGAAAAGCAAACTTTTGTCTAGTGCCACAGGCGTCGGAATAAGACGAGAGTCAACATCGGGAAGGCTTTCAACAAATGGAGAGATCTCCGGTCTACTCTGCACACACTAGGAAGCGCCCGCGCCCTCAGATCACTTGGACGTGACAGTGTACAAAAGGTAAAAACGATATAAATACTGTTCGTTGGAATCTCCGGTCTGCTCTAGGGCTCAAACGGGATCCTCAGTTGGCTTTTTTCTTGATAAAACGGCAAGATATAGCCCAGTCTCTAATGTCTGATAGGGCAAATCTATGACAACAAATGATGTAACGTTAATAATCTATGAATATTACCTTGAGACATTTGAGTGTACTTTGTTGACCAACTGTGTATGGTATGATTATTATTTTGAGCTTTTACAAAGTAATAACAAAGTAATAACTTATATTGTTCATGAACGTGTTTCCATAATAATACAATCATAAGTGGATACAGCAAACACATAAAACAGTTCAACATGGTCGATAGATGGAAACAAAAACCGAAGTTTTCTACTACCCCCGTTTTCCCCTCACACATACGCTAGTGTGTAATTTACTCAAATGCCTTTCCTTTCACATATTTAAAATGACTTGCAGATTTATAACTTTATTACCTCTGAAGACATTATGACTGTAAACAAAAGATTTGTGTGGCTGATGCTCCTTTGGTTATGAACAGCTCGTGCTCGTGCAAGCGTGAGTGTGCGTGTGGTCCATGAGCGTGCACACCTCTGGCTGAATTTACAGGCATGTCCCTCTTTGGCTAACGTAGTTGCAAGATGGAGGGGCAACATGGCGACCGGCATTCCGTATGGCAGATTATAAACTTCCGTACGGCAGATTATAAACTTACGAGAATACTTTATTACTTGAAAGAAGTAAATATACATTAATGAGCACATATTTTTGAAAGAACTGTTTCTTCTGAAGAAAAAGAAGTGTTTTTTGCTAAGAATCAACTAAAAAAGTTACACAGTGTAGCTTTAAGCTGGCTATGATTAAACCGCTTGTTAAAAAAACGCAACTAGATCCTACAGAATTAGTCAATTACAGGCCGATCTCGAATCTACCTTTTCTGTCAAAGATATTAGAAAAAGCAGTATCCTCACAACTATGTTCCTTTTTAGAAAGAAATGATATCTGTGAGGATTTCCAGTCCGGATTTAGACCGTACCATAGTACTGAGACAGCTCTCATTAGAGTTACAAATGATTTGATCTTATCATCCGATCGTGGTTGTAGCTCTCTATTAGTGTTACTCGATCTTAGTGCTACATTTGATACTATTGACCACAACATTCTTTTAAATAGACTTGAACATTATGTTGGCATTAGTGGAATTGCATTAGCATGGTTTAAATCATATTTATCTGACCGTTATCAGTTTGTAGCAGTAAATGATGAGATGTCTCATCGATCACAAGTTCAGTATGGCGTACCACAAGGCTCAGTACTAGGACCGCTGCTGTTCACTCTGTACATGCTACCCTTAGGAAATATCATTAGGAAACATGGAATTATCTTTCACTGTTATGTCAACGATACTCAGCTCTATTTTTCTTCAAAACCTAACGAAACCTACCAATTCACAAAATGAACGCATTCCTACATCTAAATTCTGAAAAAAACTACAGATTTTAATAATTGGACAAAAAAAACATACATCATAAGAAGAATGGCATCTACACTAATAGTAATAATTAGTGTCTCTGTTTATCCCAAGGTTTTCCGCAGCCTGCCGGATTCAGGCTGTATCCAGATCTGACAAAGGACCTTCGCCTGGACCCGATGACAACGCAGTGCTGAAGTGCCAACTAGTCTTTCCCTATGGAGGATCCCTTCACTCTACAGATAAATCGTCGTCGGGAAAACTCAATTCGCATACCTAATGCGACTAAAGTGACAAAATAAAATAAAATTCTGTATCAAAATTTATAAGGAAAGACCAGTACTTTGTTTAGGCTTGGTTTGTAGGGAATTCCAAACCTGCACACATATATTCAAACGCACATAACTATAGAACTAATTCTTAATGTGCATGTGAACGCCATCAGTGTTTCTCACAGGTTCCCGTTCAAAGTTGAACTAAGTAACTTTTTTACCTTAACCGAACAGCTTCGGAGTCATTGGAATAGTTATATGACTTGTTTCGGGTTGAATGGTGGTCGTCTCGCACCCCCCAAGTGCCTGTGAGACGAAAAACCACCCTTGCAACTTTAGGCCGGCGAACCGCCGAAGACTTAAAGACTCACGGAGGCGATTGACATCTCACAACTTGCACTTTATTCCCCAATCGAACTTGGCCTTTGGAATTAAAATAGCCCCACATCATCACACAGCCTTCACCATACCTAGAGATGGGCATGGAGTACTTTCCATAAGATCATCTCTCAATGCAAATCAAACCAGCTATTAGGCTAACTGAAATAATACCATGCCAATCTCTAGGTATGGTGAAGGCTATGTGATGATGTGGGGCTATTTTAATTCCAAAGGCCAAGGGAACTTTATCAGGATGCATAGTATCCTGGATCCATGAAGTAACTGGCCTTTAAAAATAAAAATCTGACTATGCACACTGTATTTTAAGTAAGAACATTTATGTATTTACAATACAGTATTCATTCACAAAGAAAATTGGTGTCCTTAAAGGTTGGATTTTTCCAAATTTTTTTAATTAAGGCATTAAGTTCAATTTCCAAAAGATGATTTTTTTATTCCTCTTTTTAGTCAACTTTAGCATGGGTGTCTAAACTTATGCATAGCACTGTGTATAAATGAAGATGACTTGACATAAGGCGATTTCCTAGGCAGATATTGACTTGGGACTATATTGGGGGGGAAACACAGGCAAAGCACTTATTTGGGCGCAGGGATATTACGCCACACCTGAAAACTTCCGTCAACATACCGGCGTGAAAAGTAGCCGGCTATTTTTCCTACAGTAGACATAGTGAATTGCAATGAACATGGCGGATTTTGTGAGACGAAGAGGGTGACTTCTCAGACAATCAAGATCCAGAACCATACCTCTATGAACCTCTAGTTTGAGAAGAGGAGCTGCGCGCTTTGGAAATAGAACGACAGGACGAGGAGGTTGCAATCGCTCAACAGCCTGAGGACGTGAGGATGAGAGCCAACATGAACTGGTGATGTGAGTGTGGGGGAATATGCCAACCTATGCCAACTGAAATAGAGTGTCTGTGCTGTGGCGAGTGGGACAAGGTACTGTCATCGATGACCAGGCTCAAAGTGTGGGGATTTCAGGTGTTGCGTGATATCTCTGGTCATAAGGTCATACACACTTAGGATGAGTTGAGGGTGAGTAAATCATGGGCTATTTTTCCTTTTTGGGTGAACTATCCCTTTAAAATGCTTTCTCAATGGATCTCCCAGCTTGGTGTAGTAATGTTGTTGCGTGATCGAGTTCGGCTCATGAGTAAACCGCTGTCAAGTATTGCTCTGAGCTGATAAACTGTTTGCGCTGCGCAGCTCAGACGAGTAGCGTGGTTTCACTCTGCTTTCGTTTGCTGTGATGTTTCTCGTATGCAGCAGAAATGGCAGCTCTCTCTTATAAAAAGTTCGCAAAATGTGACCATTTAGTCTCAGTCTAGAGCCCTGTATAGTGCTGTATTTCTGCTTTACATGAGCGCCACCTACTGTCAGAGAGCAAATTTGTGTTTTTTTTGCCTTGATTTGAACTGACAAATTAGACATTCCTGTTTAGTCCAGGAAAAGTAACGTTTTATGACAGACTAATTGTAAAAAAAAAAAAAAAATCAGAATAGATCATTTCTATGAGGTGTCCAGAACAACATACTAAAAGTCCTAAGAAATCCTAGTTGAGGAAATATGTTAAATTCTCATCAATCCGAGATGTGTGCCAATAAGGCCAGGCAACAATACACCCCAATGGGGCTATTTTTTTCCTTTACTCCTATCAAAATGAAACTTTACACAATGAAAGTACCCATGAAAAGTAAAAAATGTTGTATTACAAGTTTCTTTGAAAATGAATTTTAATATACAAATGAGCTATAGACTAATCGAATATGCCCAAAATACACCCAAGTAGGCTTAATTTTTTACTTTACTCCTAACACAATAAAACTTTACATAGTAAAAGTATACATGAAAAGTAACTTTTTTGTGTTACAAGTTTCTTTTGAAATGAATTAGAATATGCACATGAGGGCCACACCTATTGAATATGTCCTAATTTGCATATAGGCAGAAACACCATTCATATGTATGACAAATACATCGGCCCAGTATTCATCCAATCATCTACTGCCAATGGGTGATGCCAATGCTGCTTTTAGACTGGCCTCTAACCTGAAAACTGCCTGGCTTGGTAGTACCTGCCAGGGGTGTAACCCCCGCCGGTATAGTCTTCAGGGTCACGGAGGCACACAAGCCTCCCCATCACGACAAGGTAGCAACAATAGGGGAGGTTTCTTTCTGGTGTTTTTTTTTTTTTTTTTTTTTTACTAACTAGATATTGCTGTTGCTAGCTTCTCATAACACTGCAAAGCTACTTTACAAACGGTGGAAGTCTGATGTGTGGCCCGCCTGGTCTGAAATACTTGCTGACTACAAAAAGAGAAGCAGTTTTGGTGTCTGGCAAAATTATTGTAAAGAGCTGGAATGTCTGGAAAGTGTGTCTATCTGGTTTTTCATCTGTCTTCTGTGTGAGAGTGAATCGTTTAGTTGGTAAGAATGACTTCTGCCTGTAATCTCGTAATCTTACCAACAATACCAATCACTTGTAAATCTACCAGCCCAAAATGTAATCTCACCATGTTACTAATGACTAAAATGTCTATTCTAACTTCCTTATGTTATCTGTAGGGGGAATGTGGAGGTAAGGCTTGTTCGCAAAAAAAAAAAAAAAAAAAAAAGAATTTAGAAAGCAACTGGAGGCAAGCTTGTGCAATCAATTCTTAAGGTCAAAATAAGTCTTTTTGTGGTAAGTGACCCAGGTAAGTGTGGCAAGTGACTTTAAAGGATTAGTTCACCCCAAAATGAAAATTTCCTAATAATTTACTCACCCCAATGCCATCCAAGATATCCATGTCTATCTTTCCTCAGTAGAAGAGAAATTATGTTTTTTGAGGAAAACATTTCTGGATTTTTCATCTAACAATGGACTTCATTGGTTACCATCGATTTTAAGTCCAAATCAATGCAGTTTCAAAAGTCTTTGAAGTGTTTAAACGGGCTGTACGCGATCACAGCTGAAGAAGAGCTTAAAAATTGATGGTAACCAATGAAGTCCATTGTTAGACGAAAAATCCAGAAATGTTTTCCTCAAAAAACATAATTTCTCTTCCACTGAGGAAAGAAAGACATGGATATCTTGGATGGCATTGGGGTGAGTAAATTATTAGGAAATTTTCATTTTGGGGTGAACTAATCCTTTAAATTGATCGTGTTTATGCATAGGTTAACTTACTGAATGGACATGAATGTGTTAGTTATTTGACCCCTGTTTTTTCTACTTGTGACTTTATGGTATCTTGGCCATACAGTAAGTCAATTAGGCCTAGTGTTGAGCTCATTTGCATATTTAAAATAGATTTTTCAAAGAAACTTGTAAAACAAAAATGTTACTTTTCATATATACTTTCACTGTGTGAGGTTTGATTGTGATAGGAGTAAAGGAAAAAATAAGTCCATTAGGGTGTATTCTGGACATATTCGATTAGTATATTGCTCATTTGCATATTCAAATTCATTTTCAAAGAAACTTCTAATACAAAATGTTTTACTTTTCTTGTAGACTTTCATTGTGTAAAGTTTTTTTTTTTTTTTGTGGTAGGAGTAAAGTAAAAAATTAACCCTATGCAGGTGTATTTAGCCTATATTCGATTAGTGTATAGCTCATTTGCATATTCAAATTCATTTTCAAAGAAACTTGTAATACAAAAAAATGTTACATTTCATGGGTACTTTCATTGTGTAAAGTTTCACTTTGATAGGAGTAGAGGAAAAAAATAGCCCCATTGGGGTGTATTATTGCCTGGCCTTATTGGCACACATCTCGGATTGATGAGAATTTAAGATATTTCCTCAACTAGGATTTCTTAGGACTTTTAGTATGTTGTTCTGGACACCTCGTAGAAAAGATCTATGCTGAAAAAATTTATTTTACAATTAATTCTATTTTTGGCTCCAAAATGAGTTACTTTGCCTGGACTAGCTGGTTAAAAATGAGTTAACCCTCTGGGGTTGGCAAACGCGCCCGTGCGTTTTGCTGGATTTTCTTCACATTGTAGCACAATAAACTTAAATTACTCCGTCATTTATGGTCATACAGAAAAAAGAAATATGAAAAAAGAATCTGTGATATTTCTACTTTTGTATGTGTCCACTTACAATCAAATCAAAACATTGTGCTTTTTTAAAATAAAGAAAATAAACAGGGTGTGCTTTCTTCCTCTCCGCTGAACTTTTCTTGAGCACGTCTATAAACTGAAACAAAACTCAGTGAATACTTTTTCACACATTTATGAGCCATATATCTTTATAAACATTTAAGTGTGTACTTTTAAATGTCGCATTGAAACTGAAAACAAATATTCTCTGCTTAAGTAATTTGTATAAAACCAAGATGTCCAGTTTCACAAGCGCTTGCTCATTATTTTTTATTTGACCACGCCCACTCGCGCAAAAGAGATTGACATGCAAATCTCCACCTGGAATACGAACGCACTCGTTACCTCAAAAACAAAGCACCAAACTTCAGCAGTTCTCTGCTTTTCGTCAAGTTTGGAAGACGTGCCGTGAGCTTACATTGGATATACCTCAGAAGAAGAACGGAAATTAAAAACGTCACGATACCTAAATTCATCAGTATCGATACTTAAAAAAAAAAACCCGCCTCCCTATGGACGTCTGTGTTTTTTTCCTGACGCACGCAGCAAAGAAGCTGCCGCTGTCAGTGCCATGTGACAAAACACTACAGCGAGATGGCTGCACGTGCGAGCACAAGTGGTCACGACTCGTAGAAAAAGATGACGCGAGGAGTGACATATGGAAGTACGTTGACTACCTTGCTCTGTTGCACGATGCACCGATACTTCAAAAGTAAACCGGAAATTAAAAACGTCACGATTCCTTAATTTATTAGTATCGATACTTCTAAGAATGACCGCGTTCCAGATTTATAAGGCCGGCGACACACTGGCTGCGTGTCGTGTCCATTTTTATTTCGGCTCCCATGTTAACTGCCTGCGTGACACACGGGTAGTTGACGTGACGTGGCTTTTTCACCGTCACAGAAGATAAAAAATAATTTATTTCACATTTTCATCATTTAGAATACTATAAATGGTTAAACATTTTCTTGTTTTACATGAATTTGTTTAAATACCCGAGTTATTATTTTTTTTTTTACAACTTTGAGCCAAATCTCAAAATCGTCCTATGCTGTGACGGTAGACAACATTATTTCATAAATATTAACTTTTATAAATAAAGAAAATAATGTTTAAACATCTTAATGAACATTCCTGGCATAATTGTGCAAGTGTCTATTTCACTAAGTGGCCATCACTTTTCCTATACATACATTTCTAAAAGTGTAGGAATTTAATAAAGTTTGTCACAGAAAAAAATGTCCTTTGGTGTTATGCAATAACCTGATATTAAGTTGGGCAATATCATGGACAACTAAATTTAGTTGAAAGGCCCCATTCAAGGTCATGTGACTGAAGACCCCTATGAAGCCCATGAGCAGTGCACATGGCAAGTATTTCTCTCAGAATTGTTCAAATTTTTAACTATGTTTTCAGACCGTGTTGCCGTGTTTTAAAATTTAACATCGCTAATTTCCAGCATATCAGAAGCTCTTTATCACTGGAAGCAGCAAAATCGTATTTACAGGCAATGATTATATCGCATATATTGTACTGTATGTCATCATGGTCTCAAGCCAAACAAACCGTTTTAAACCCCCTTAGATCATTACATAATCAGGCCTTGAAAATCCTCTATAAAAAGCCTCGGCGGTACCACCACTGCAATATACTTGAAAAGTACAGTATACTAAGCTTTGACAACCTGATCAGGTATTCTGATATCCGTTTGGTTCACAAAATCCTTAATGATGCTGCCCCACCCCCTTTAAAAACATATGTACAGCTACGCTCTGAACTAACAAACAGAGCGTTGAGGTCTGTATCTAGGGGTGATTGCAATGTTCCCAAAAGAAAGTCTGCCTTCTCTCAATCTGCCTTTTCCTATAAAGCCATCAAAGAATGGAATGGGCTTCCAGACAATCTAAAGAACAATGCAGATTTTCACAGCTTCTCACGGGCAGTTAAAGACTGGCTTTTAGACCACCAGTCCTGCTCACACTAAAAGCACCAGACGGGTATCGAGACATCAGATGATACCCTTGTGGGTACCATTTGATGGCTTTTACACTGTATTGTGTTTTGTGTGTTATAAAAAAAAAAAAAAAAAAAACCTGTTGCACGCCATATATTTAGCACATTTAGCATAACATTGCAACTAATTAATTTTGCACACAAATTGGTAATTTGCACTTTATATATTGTACCTTCTTAGTAAACTGCCTTTTTATATTGTATTAACCGTCTTTGTTAATTGTCTTTGTTATGTAATTTTAACTTTGTTATGTACTCTTAATTGTGTAGGACTACAGATGGAAATTAGCATAGTGCTAAATCTGGTGCAGCCATCTTTTTAATGTAACTGCACATTGTCCTGATATAAATAAACTAAACAAAAAAAAAAAAAAAAAAAAAAAAAAAAAAGACCACTGATATTGTTAAGTTTTTTTGTCCTTTAGTGTGACACTCCTAAATATAATTTAATTAAAATTAATATTTTTAACAGCAAGACTCTGTAATATTATGCAAATGTATCATGCCAATTGCTAATAACAGTTCAGCTAGTATTAGCATGGTTATTAACTGCCACAAAAGCTCAAATGTCCTTTGGTGTGAAAGAAAATGTCACTGGAAATGTCCTTTGGTGTGACACTTTGGCCTGTCACACCATAGGACACAGATGTCACACCATAGGACAAGACCTCCTTAAGAAGCTTTTAAGACGAATATATAAAGTTTCAACAAAAAAAACTATGTCCTCCTTTATTATTGTTACAATAAACACTATATATTCTGACTCTTTTTATGCAATGACTATCTTTGTCCTTTAGTGTGACGTTTTGTCCTATGGTGTGACAAACATAAAACAACAGAAAAATATACTTATTTTAAAATATCTTTAAAAAAAAAAGAGTCAAGTTTGGCATTAGGGGAGTTACAATAATATCTCCTCTTAAATGGGTACAATTTCAAACAGTTTTGTAAGGTTGGCAAAAAAGTTTTATTGACATTCGTAGGGAAAAGTTTATCAGGTTCATCTATCCATGGTGAAAATGATTCCAATTAGTACTTTCATGTAAAATAAATATCACTTTAAGAAAATAATGTTTTAATAATGTTAACAATTCTGTCTCAAGTATTTTTTATGTTATTTAATATAATTTCTTAGTACTTTTTAAATGTCACACCATAGGACACATTTACAGTACTGTTGAGTGAAAACGTGAAAAAAATATGTGAAGTCATTGACAAAATGAGTGACCACTACTATTTTCTGAAACTGCAGTTTTCATACTCCTTAAATATATGTATTTTTTCTTAAAAAGTTATGTTTTCCAAAAAAAGTACTTTTTCTTGGCCATTTGTCAACTACCCACACGCGTCTGGGCGCAGCTCGAGACGCACGGAAAACGCGTGCATGCTAGAAATAGAACCGGCACCTATTTTTCACGCGACACGCAAGCGTATTGGAAGCGTTTCCAGGCAAAATAGAATAGGAAATGTCATTTTGACACGAATATATTAATCAATGACATTTTGATGTTTGAAAGTTTTGACAAATACAATAGGGCTATAGGCTAAATGTAATTTGAAAAAATATTATCGATTTTCAAATATTGCACCTCTCAATACAGAACGAATTATACTGTAGCCTATTTTGCCGTCAACACTGCCGACGTTGTCTTTGCTGATATGTTTAACATGAAGTATAGGCCTTCCACAACTCAAGCCTCATTGGTGATATATTTGACATATGGGGAGAATCATATGTTACCAATATTAAACATTGTTTAATATAAATCGCGTTTCATATTTTTATTCAAAGTTCAGAATCAACATAAAGCAAATGAGATAATGCTGCTTTTTACCTTGAATGCCTTGAATGTCAATGCCTCTAATTTATTTTTTATATTTTGATATTTCATATTTTGTTCAAATGTTTAATATATCTGCTGTTCATATGTTAATTTATTAGTATGTTATATGATTAGAATGTTGTCCCGCAATGATATTTGAAAGTGTTTCTCCCTTTTCAGGAAAAGTATAGAAAAAGTATCGAAATCGCAATACTTGACTTGGTATCGGTATCGAAACAATAATTTTGGTATCGTGACAACACTACAAGAGAGACTTTGTTACACAGCACATGAAAATAAACTACTTACCGTGATCTCAGACTGAGGTGATGTGGTTTCTCCACTGCATGGATCTTCATGTGTCACTTCAGGTGAGATAGAGAAACTCTTCCGGCACTGATCACACGTGTGCAACTTCTCTCCAGTGTCGATCCTCTCATGCGATCTCAGATGTGCTGGCTGACTGAATCTCTTGTCACAGTGTGAACACTTGTAAGGTTTATTTCCAGTGTGTGTATTTTCATGTCTTTTCAGAGATGATGATTCACTGAATCTCTTGTCACAGTGTGAACACTTGTAAGGTTGTTCTCCAGTGTGGATCCTCGCATGTGTTTTCAGATGTGATGACACACTGAATCTCTTGTCACAGTGTGAACACTTGTAAGGTTTTTCTCCAGTGTGAATTCTCTGGTGCCGTTTTAAACAGTTTGCTGTAATAAAAGTCTTCTCACACTCAAAGCACATGTACTCTCTCACACCAGTGTGAATTTTCTGATGTGTGTGTAAATATTGCAGCACTGAAAAACTCTTTCCACACAAAGAACATGAATGCGGCTTCTCCTTCGTATGAACTGTCAGGTGTGTCTTCAGGACTGATGCCCTAAGAAATGTTTTGCCGCATTGATCACATGAGAACGGCTTCTCTCCGGTGTGGATCCTCATGTGTTCTTTAAGATATCGTTTGCATGAGAATCTCTTTTCACACTGATCACACATGAATGGCTTCTCTCCCGTGTGGATCCTCATGTGAACATCAAGTTGCTTTTTGTTAGTGAAACAATTCCCACATTGATCACACGTGTGCGGCTTCTCTCCAGTGTGGATCATCTCATGTGTTTTCAGAGATGATGACACACTGAATCTCTTGTCACAGTGTAAACACTTGTAAGGTTTTTCTCCAGTGTGAATTCTCTGGTGCCGTTTTAAACTGTCCGCTGTAATAAAAGTCTTCTCACACTCAAAGCACATGTATTCTCTCACACCAGTGTGAGTTTTCTGATGTGTGTGTAAATATTTCAGCAGTGAAAAACTCTTTCCACACACAGAACATGAATGCGGCTTTTCTTTCGTATGAACTGTCAGGTGTGTCTTCAGGTGTGATGCACTAAGAAATGTTTTTCCGCACTGATCACATGTGAACGGCTTCTCTCCAGTGTGAACTCTCATGTGAACATCAAGACTATGTTTGCTTGTGAAACTCTTTCCACACTGAGTGCAGGTGAAAGATTTCTTGGCTCTTTTCTTTAAAAAAATATTTTTAGTCTTTGAGCGACTCAGAGGTTTTTCTCCAGGTTTGACATGATGTTCCTCCTCCAATTCACTCGGTTCTTCACTCTCCTCCTTCACTTCACTCAGTTCTTCACTCTCCTCCTCCACTTCACTCAGTTCTTCACTCTCCTCCTCCACTTCTTATCGCATCCGGATTATCGCATCCGGAGGAGTTTTTTGTTGTTTTTTTTTCCCCTAGATTGTGTGATTTGGTGTTAGTTTGTGGCGTGCTGTTCGATGCTAGCTGCAGGCTGCTGTGTTCTCCCTTCTGATGAGTATCTGGTGAGTATAGTGTCTGAGTGCTGTTGACTTGAAATATTTGGTGATCTCCCTAGTGAGTTAGGGAGTGTGCTAGCTGGGCAGAGAAATCTGTCCTTCCATCTGTGCACTCATTTGTTATTTTGCCTTTTTTATTTTTTAGATAACTCTGGGTGGAGACATGTTTCTCTGTTGGGGGCAAGCATTTCAGGTCCTTGGTTCCTGAAGTTTTGCTTTTAAAGACGCCTCGAGCCCGGCACGTCTCAGAAGATACTTAGGTTTCAGTGTATGATAGGCAGGTACCAGGGGGTTTGCTTTAAGGGTTGTCAGTGCACTCGGGGGGCTTGCCTGCAGTGCTCATCAGAGGGTGATTTTGATAAGTTAGGTGAGTTAGAGGTGCTCTAGTTTATGGGTACCATTGTGGTAATGTGTCCATGATCCTAGCTTTGTGTGTTATGCAGCTTTTGTTTGTCAAGTAACTGTGACTTGACTTTGTGTAGGCTAGTTCACCCTGAGTTAGTAGTTGCCTTAGTTGATTGCCAGCAAGTTCCATTGTGGTAGTGGTATTTGTTTGGGTAATGTTCTGTGCTACATTAGTAGTTTGATGGGTTGGTTATAGTCCTACTTTTGTGATTATGGTTTTGATAGCCATTAGGTAGAGAGAGCATTAGTGATTTAGCTGCTTTTGAAATATTGTACACTTTGTGTTGTGTGTATGGTGCGCACTGGTTTCATGTTGAAACTTTCTGTAAAGGCTTCAGGTGCAGTCTTGTTCAGATGTAAGAAGGCTATCGAGTATGGCAACGCTTGATGACTTTGTAAGTGCACCTTCAGAAGAGTTGCTTGAGCAACTTACTAAAGATCAGCTTCTAAAACTTGCCAGTTATTATGACATTGAGATTGCCAGTAGTGAGAAACGTTTAAAAGAGAATATTAAGGAGTCTATTAAAACTATCCTAATAGAGCAAGGTATCCTCAAGTCTGTGCATCCACTGGCACCTCAAATGTCACAGAGTGCTGTTGAGTTGAGGTTGAGAGAATTGGCTTTTCAGGAACGGCAACTAGAAGAAAAGCAGAAGGAGAGACAGCTAAGAGAGAAGCAAATGCATTTAGAACATGAACTGTAAATGACCGCAAAAATATGTATGTGTGTGTTTCCCTTTAAACGTGTTGTGCGCGCGCACGCACGCTCTCTACGTAACGTAAGCTGTAACTCAGAAAGAAGAAAGAGGTGCGGACGAGGAGCACATTGTGGTTCTCACGTGGTGTTTACAAAAGTTTGAAATATATATTGTAAAAAGGTGGATGCACTTTACGTTTGGTTCTTTTAGTACCCTTTGGCAAGCGGAGCGAGGTATGTGTCTTTATTGTGTGTTTGCATGTTGTATTTTAAAGTAATATATAATTTCGTATGGCACGTGTTATTTGTCGAGCTCTTTTGGTTAATTTCTCATGCATGTAATAATTTATTTGCCTTTTGGGTATGTGTATTTGTTTAAGTAATCTGTCATTTGTACATACGTTTTATTTATGAGTATATTGTTTCTTTATGTAGTTTCACGGTGCTACAACACAACGTTTATCGAAGTCACGGTTAATGGCGCTCAAAGCGAGCGGAATAAAGAAGATTAAGCACCCGTCGAAACTCTGTCTCGTTTGTCGACGCCGAGGGGCTGCTACAGTGAAACTCGACGCTTATCGGGACTCTGCATCACTTCGCTGCTGCCCTGTTCGAGAGAGTTCATCAAAACACCACACGAGGATCAGCACGGCGCTGCGGACGTCTGCGCAGTCACAGCGGATCGTGACGTCATTATAACTGCTTAAAGGGAAAGATCGCAAGGTGGTAGCAAGGCACCGTTTAACATTACAGATGAGATTGAGACTGTGAGTTAAATCGTATTCCCACGTGAGCTGCATCCAATTTTTTTTGAACTATTAAATTGAAGGATAAGACTACAAGAGACATTTAAATTGAATTTAGTCAAATCTCAAGAAAATATTCAAGTTTACTTGATTATTTAAAGACTATAAAAAACTTGTGTGTTAAATTTGAACGTCGATTGTTGAAGATTTATCTTGGACATTTAAAAAGTCATACACAAAGAGTATAGTTAACTTTATTACTGTTTGTAAACACTGAAATTTCTGATCTATTACAAGGGAAATATTTAAACGTTAAAGGTGTTTACAGTTATGCATTTGTGTTGATTCTCGTTGCTAACATTTTGAGTGCTTACATTTTAGAGGTCTGATGGAAATGGTATCACTTATAGCTTAAGCTGCCCAGTTTAAAGAAGCAAACAACTTTAAAGAGGCCATGGAAAACCCACCTGAAAAGGAAGTTGAATCAGTTGAGAAGATGCCACTTCCAGCTGAAGAAATAAGTAACCCACCAGTGCAACAGATCAGAGCAAGCTCACGTGAAAGAAGCTTAACAGAGAAAGGTCGAGAGCTGCATGAGCTCGAAGCAAAGAAACAGGAAAGGTCCTTCCATAAGACATATGAGTCCTGGAAGCAGGCTGCAAGAGAGGCTAGATCAAATTTGAAAACGTTCTGTACACGTGAAGACCTGGAGCAAATACAGCAGGACATTCAAGGCAGACATGATTCAGTCTATCAGCGTTATGAACCGATTCTGCGTAACCACACTACTACTCCAGACATTGTTAAACGTATGGATGCCTGTGCTGCACTAACTGCAGAGATCACTGATCTTGTCAGTAAACGACTGGAAACATTTAATGAAAGTTACAACGAAGAACTTGTGAAGGAAAGAGTAAGGCAGGTGCTGAATAAGGATGAATATGGATCCGTCTTTGGATGTACAGTAACAAACACAGTCGTTTCAGAGTCATCACTGGGATCCGATAACCAATCAAAGACTTCTAAAGTCTCAAGTAAGCGTGCTGATGCACAGGCAGAATTTGCAGCGAAACTAGAACAAGCTAAAGCTTTACAAGAAATTCACAATCAACAAGCTAAGCTTGATAAGATGGAGCATGACTGGAAGCTTTGTGAATCGAGAATGTTAGCGGAGATAAAGCAGAAGGAGGCTGAAATGCAGTTAAGGCTAGTTGAGGAAAAGAAGCGGCTACAACAGCTACAAGTTGACAAAGAAGTTAAAGTAGCAGCAGCTCGTGTCAAGGTGTATAACGATTTGGAAGGCAACCTTCATTGCTGTGAAGATGACGAAGGCCCTAGCATTCACACTGGCTGCCAAAGGACAGAGCTTACATCTCAACTGAACCCGGAAGCACAGTTGTTCCTACCTCAGCAAGCATCATGTGAAGGATATGAAGTTACATCACCTCAGGAAACTGCAGATCTAGCTCAAGCAATAGCAAACTCACTAAGCACACATCGGCTGCCAGTTCCAGAACCCACTGTCTTTGTTGGTGACCCTTTAAAATTCATAGATTGGAAGATGTCATTCATGGCCCTCATCGATCGAAAACCTCTTCCTTCTGGTGAAAAAATGTTCTATCTGAAGAATTACCTTGCTGGGGAAGCTCGCAAAGCGGTGGAGGGATATTTCTACAGAAATTCTGAGGATGCGTATCAAGGTGCCTGGAAAGTGTTACAGGAAAGGTACGGGAACTCGTTCGTCATCCAAAGAGCGTTTCGAGACAAGCTGATGAGATGGCCCAAAATTGGAGCAAATGACCCACTGGCATTACGAGATTTCACAGATTTCCTACAAGGTTGTGTCGAGGCAATTCCTCACGTAAAAGGATTAGCCATCCTAAATGATTCTGAAGAAAACCACAAGCTGTTAAAGAAACTCCCCGAATGGATTGTGAGAAAGTGGAACCGAATCGTGGTGGAAGAGCTAGACGCATCAGGTGACTATCCAAGTTTCAAATGCTTCACAGAATTTCTGCAAAAGGAAGCAAAAATAGCTTGTAACCTTATAACCTCTGCGCTATTTGTGAATCAAAGGAACACAGATGCAAGGTTCCCCAAACGTGCTAAGGCTCTCAGTACAAAGGTCCAAGTGAACGACTTAAGCTCAAAAAGACCAGAGATGTACATTTCTAAGCCAAAGACATCGTGCCTTTTCTGCAAGGATGAAAAACATCACATTGCTCAATGCTCTACATTTGCTGGAAAGACTAGTGAAGAAAAGAAAGCCTTCATTCATGAAACCCACCTCTGTTTCGGATGTCTCAGAAAGGGACACATGAGTAAAGACTGTAGAAGAAGACATACATGTGATGTACGTGTGGTCGAAGTCATCCTACCTGCTTACATGAAGAAAGGGATAAAGCTCCTTCAAAGGACCCTAAAGGGGCATCTACGAATGTTCAAGCAAATGAAGAAGTTCATAAAGTCATGACCCACGCACTCACTCAATGTTCTCCTGCTACTTCCAGCATTGTGCCAGTTTTCATCTCTACAGTGGACGAACCCCAAAGAGAAGTACTAACTTATGCTCTACTTGACACCCAGAGCGACTCAAGTTTCATCTTGGAAGACCTTCTTGAAAGTTTGAATGTTGTCTCACAACCTGTGCAATTGAGGCTCAGCACCATGACAGCTGCTGACACGATCACTGCCAGTAAGAGAGTCTGTGGACTTAAAGTAAGAGGACTACAATCTGCAAGTTCTATACCACTACAGCAAGCATACACAAGAGACTTCATTCCAGTGGACAAGTCGTATATCCCCACCAAGCACACAGCGCTTCAGTGGAGTCACCTCAGACACTTAGCAAGTCAGCTATCACCACTTTTGAACTGTGAAGTCGGACTTTTAATTGGATTTGACTGCCCATCTGCTCTAGCTCCCTTGGAAGCCATTACAGGTGGTGAAAATGAGCCTTTCGCGCAAAGAACTGTGCTTGGGTGGAGTATTATAGGCCTGTCTAATCCACACCTTGACCGACAAGGAAATCAGAGTTTTGTCCACCGTGTCGCAGTAAAGGAAATACCTGTCCCATCGCCCAATGAGATCCTGAAAATTCTTGAGTCAGATTTCAATGAGAAAGCTTATGAGGATAAATGTGTGTCACAAGAGGATGTTCGTTTCATACAGCACCTCAGTGCCAATATTCATCAGAAGGATAATGGACATTACGAGCTTCCTCTCCCATTTAAGTGCAGCAGCCGACCTTCACTACCCAACAACAAAGGGCTAGCAACTGCTCGACTACAACACCTAAAGAAACGGCTCAAGTCCAATAAACAGTATTATGATCACTACAAGGCTTTCATGGAAGAGATGATTATCCAGGGTGATGCAGAACAAGCTCCAGCTATACTAAGTGGAGAGACAGTGTGGTACATCCCACACCATGGAGTGTACCACCCTCAGAAACCAAACAAGCTGAGGGTGGTATTCGATTGTTCAGCAAAGTTTCGTGGTATATCTCTAAATGACACACTTCTAACTGGGCCTGATCTAACCAATTCCTTGGTGGGAGTGCTGTGCCGTTTCAGAAAGGAGCCAGTTGCAGTTACCTGTGACATAGAGAAGATGTTTCACCAGTTTCTCGTCCCACCTGATGAACGCAATTACCTGAGATTCTTATGGTGGGAGGGTGGAGACTTGGAGAAAGAGCCTCAAGAATATCGCATGGCAGTCCACCTCTTTGGCGCCACGTCTTCACCTGGGTGTGCCAATTTCGGCCTAAAGTATCTGGCACAGCAGCAAAAGGTTAACTATCCTTCAGCCTCAGCATTCATTGAGAAGAACTTTTATGTGGATGATGGTTTAACCAGTGTTCCCTCAACCAGTGCAGCCAAAGAGCTAATAATGCAAGCTCAAAGAGTGTGTAAACATGGAGGTTTACGGCTTCACAAATTTAACTCAAATAAGGAAGACGTTCTGGGTTGTTTAAACCCGTCAGAAAAGGCAACAACATCAAAGCCTCTTGACTTTAATCTTGAAGCAACACCAGCTGGACGTGTACTCGGCATTCAATGGTCAACAAAGGATGACACATTCAGTTTCAGCATTGACCTTAAGGATCAACCATCGACTCGCCGTGGTATTCTGTCTATTATAGCCTCTCTATATGACCCTCTTGGGTTTGTCGCCCCATTTATTCTACAGGGAAAGTGTATCCTACAAGAACTGTGTCGTAGAGGTACTGAATGGGACGACGAACTTCCTGATGACTTGCGTTCTCAATGGGTGGGTTGGAAAAACGATCTTCTGAAACTCAAGGAAGTATTGATACCAAGATGTTATCACCCACATACCTTCAGTGACATAGTCAGAACAGAGTTACACCACTTCTCTGATGCGAGTAATATAGGATATGGTGCTTGTTCCTACCTCCGCTTCAAAAATGACAAGAGTGAAGTCCACTGCAGTCTGGTGATGGCTAAAGCCCGGGTCTCACCTACAAAGGTCATAAGCATTCCCAGGTTAGAGCTCTCAGCCGCTGTCATATCTGCCAGAATGAGTGTCATGCTGAAAAATGAGCTGGAAATGAAGATTGACCAAGAGTTCTTCTGGACAGACTCGCAGGTCGTTTTAGCATACATTAACAACGAAGCCCGTAGGTTTCATGTTTTTGTCGCAAATCGAGTGCAGCTGATTCGAGATGTCACAGATCCTAGTCATTGGTGTTACGTAAATACAACAGATAACCCTGCTGATTATGCATCTAGAGGGCTTAATGCGTCTGCCATCTCTACATCAATGTGGTTATCAGGACCCAAATTCCTGTGGGAACAGGAAGTAAATGCAACACCATACACACCTGTGAACCTGCTTGTCGGTGATCCTGAAGTTAAATTAGTCCAAACCTTCGTGACCTCAGTCAGAGACGGAGCAGACATCCTCAGTCGCTTAAGTCGATTCTCTTCTTGGTCTATGCTTCTAAGGGTGGTTGCAAGAATAAACAGATTGGGCCACAAACAGATGTACAACGGTGATCATGTGACAGTTGAAGAACGTGAGAGAGCTGCTAAGGTGGTCATCAAGCTTGTACAGCAGCAAGCATTCTCAAAAGAAATGCAAATAATTGAAAGAGGAGAAGCTCTACCAAATTCAAGTGCACTGTACCCTCTGGATCCTATTTTGGACAATGGCATCCTCCGTGTTGGTGGGAGGCTAAAACAGTCATCTCTCAGTCAAGATCTAAAACATCCTGTAATACTTCCAAAAGGTAACCACATCACTAAACTAATTCTGTCATATTACCACACCAAAGTTCGTCACCAGGGAAGAAGCCAAACTCAAATGGAGTTAAGAATGAATGGATTCTGGATCATTGGAGGCAGTAAGTCCGTCGCCAATTTCATACACAAGTGTGTGCAATGTCGGAAACTCAGACGACCAGCTGAAGAACAGCGTATGGCAGAACTTCCCAGAGAACGTGTTGAGGTTTCCGCTCCATTCACGTACTGTGGTATGGACTGTTTCGGGCCATTTATTGTGAAGAGAGCTCGTAAGGAGCTTAAGAGATATGGCCTATTATTCACTTGTCTATCATCTCGTGCAGTCCATATTGAAATGATTGAGGACCTATCTACAGACTCCTTTATCAATGCCCTAAGGTGCTTTATCAGCCTCAGAGGAGCAGTTCGCAAACTTCAGTGTGACCACGGCACTAACTTT
This sequence comes from Leuciscus leuciscus, assembly GCF_965113295.1. Lineage (NCBI taxonomy): Eukaryota > Metazoa > Chordata > Actinopteri > Cypriniformes > Leuciscidae > Leuciscus > Leuciscus leuciscus. The sequence continues at coordinate 10,328,141 of NC_138725.1, read as the reverse complement.
GTCGGAGCTAAAAATGAATTCGCAAAATCACTGAAAGAGATTGACACCAACGCCTTAGAGATCTTTCTTACAGAAAGGCAATGCGAGTTTGTCTTTAATGCTCCTTCTGCAAGCCATGCTGGAGGTGTCTGGGAGCGCCAGATACGAACTGTGCGAAATGTACTCAATGCCACACTTGCTTTATGCCCAGGCAGGCTTGATGACGCATCACTCTAACGGTAGATGGGATTAATGATCCAAATTCACTCGAACCATTGACCCCAAACCATCTGATAATGATGAAGTCTGATGTTGCTCTTCCACCTCCAGGAGAGTTTGTAAAACAAGGTGTATGCCACTAAAAGATGGCGCAGAGTTCAATACCTAATCGAACAATTTTGGAGTCGTTGGAAGAAGGAATACCTTCTCAACATTGCAGCACGTCAGAAATGGCATATTCCTCGCCGTAACCTTCAAGTGAATGATGTTGTAGTCATCAAAGACGATATGCTTCCCAGAGGTCAGTGGCAATTAGGCCGAGTGGTGGGAACCAGTGAAGGAAGTGATGGTCTTGTAAGGCGAGTCAAGTTGCAGTTAGGGGAACGAAAACAAAATCAACGCTCCAAGCCTACAGTCATTGAAAGGCCCATCCAAAAATTGGTGGTACTTATTGAAAATGAGCAATCAACGACTGCTTTGTGATTCCATTGCATCAGACCATGTAATTAAGTTCTATAAAACCTAACATTTTTAGACTTCGCATGCATATAAACTGTTTGAAGGCGGTCATATTGATGTTCAGAAATCATGTTCTGATTCATTCACAGTTTGTCCTGTTCTTTCATCATTTCATAATTGGTGGGAGTGTAAATGACCGCAAAAATATGTATGTGTGTGTTTCCCTTTAAACGTGTTGTGCGCGCGCACGCACGCTCTCTACGTAACGTAAGCTGTAACTCAGAAAGAAGAAAGAGGTGCGGACGAGGAGCACATTGTGGTTCTCACGTGGTGTTTACAAAAGTTTGAAATATATATTGTAAAAAGGTGGATGCACTTTACGTTTGGTTCTTTTAGTACCCTTTGGCAAGCGGAGCGAGGTATGTGTCTTTATTGTGTGTTTGCATGTTGTATTTTAAAGTAATATATAATTTCGTATGGCACGTGTTATTTGTCGAGCTCTTTTGGTTAATTTCTCATGCATGTAATAATTTATTTGCCTTTTGGGTATGTGTATTTGTTTAAGTAATCTGTCATTTGTACATACGTTTTATTTATGAGTATATTGTTTCTTTATGTAGTTTCACGGTGCTACAACACAACGTTTATCGAAGTCACGGTTAATGGCGCTCAAAGCGAGCGGAATAAAGAAGATTAAGCACCCGTCGAAACTCTCTGTCTCGTTTGTCGACGCCGAGGGGCTGCTACATGAACGTTTTCTTAAAGACCTGGAATTCAAGCATGCTTCTCTGGTGAGCTCTCCTAAAGTTGAGTCAGCTGGGTTTGATGCAGTTAGAAATATTCGACTGGTTCCCCCTTTTGTGGAGAAAGATGTTGAAAAGTATTTTCCTCATTTTGAACGCGTGGCTACAATTTCAAAGTGGCCTGAGCATGCCTGGACGTTACTTTTGCAGAGTGTTTTGGTGGGAAAAGCACAGGAAGCTTACTCGGCTTTAAGTCTTGAGGAAAGCAAGGACAATGAGGTTGTTAAAGGTGCCATATTGAGAGCTTATGAGCTGGTTCCTGAGGCTTACCGCCAACGATTTAGAAGTCTCAGTAAGCTTGACAAACAAACGTATGTTGAGTTTGCTAAAGAAAAGGAGACCCTTTTTGGTAGATGGTGTAAGTCCTTGAAAGTAGAAACGAAGGAAGATCTTCATCAATTAGTTTTGCTTGAGGAATTTAAAAATTGTTTGCCAGATGTTGTTCGTACATATTTGAATGAACAAAAAGTGACCACTATCTGTAAGGCTGCTGTGTTGGCAGATGAATTTATGTTGATGCATAAGCTTGATTTTGATAAAGGGCAGGGTGAGCAAAAGGGTGGCGTTGTATTTCATAGACCTGGTACTGTGAAGCATATTCCCACAGTTTCTGTCCCCTTTGCCAGAAAGTCGGCTACTGGAAATGTTGCTTTTGATAAGGCATGTTTCTATTGTAAGAAACTTGGTCATCTTATTGCCGACTGTCCTGTCTTGAATAAGAAACATAATTCTGTTAAGCCTGTAGCCTTAATTAAAACTGTGAACACAGCTGCGATTCCAGATATCAGAGAGCATCCAACTCGAAAGGTAGAGTTGGTTGGCTCTTCGTCTTTCCTTATGGATGGTTTTGTCTCTCTTGCTTCTGATCCTACAGCCAAGCGACCTATTAAGATCTGGAGAGATTCTGGAGATTTTCAGTCTTTGATTCTCCAGGATTTTCTTCAGTTTAATGACCAGTCTGCATTGGGCTCCAATGCTATTGTTCAAGGATTTGGTGGCGGTTACATGTCCTTACCCATGCATACTCTTAACCTCCAAACCGCTCTGGTGTCTGGGGAGGTTGTTGTTGCTCTTTGTCCTCATATTCCTATTGAAGGTGTGTCTTTCATTTTAGGCAATGACCTGGCTGGTGGTAGAGTGCTTGCTGCTCCGGAGGTGGTTCCTTTCCCGGTAACATCTAAAAGCCCAGATGAACTTGAAAAGCAGTTTCCAGATACGTTCTCTGTTTGTGTTACTACTCGTGCTAGGGCAAAGAAAAACCAAGCCAAAACTTGTGATTCGGAGATTGTAATGTCTAACCCTGAAAAAGATCTAGCCAAAACCTCTGACTCTGAGATTGCGCTGTCTGACACCTTCATGGTAAATTTTGACACATTAGGGTTTGGTACAGTGTTCCCCTCTCGTGAAGAGTTAAAAGTGGAACAAGGACAAGATACAACTTTGGTTTCCCTCTTTGAAGAGGCTGTTTCTGAAGATGCAGTAATTGCTGTTTCTTGTGGGTACTTTGTGAATGATGGCTTGTTAATGAGAAAGTGGACTTCTAAGATGTCTTGTCATGACGAGTGGAGTAGTGCGTTTCAGGTAGTCGTTCCTAAGGCTTATCGCTCTGGTGTCTTGCAACTGGCTCATGATCATTGTCTTGCAGGTCACATGGGCATCAAAAAGACTTTAGATCGGGTGCTGAGGCATTTTTTCTGGCCTGGGGTCAAATCTGACGTTGCACAATACTGTAGAACTTGCCATGTGTGTCAAATTGTTGGTAAGCCTAACCAGAAAATCCCCCCTGCGCCTTTACATCCTATTCCAGTTATTGGAGAACCTTTTGAGCGAATCTTGATTGATTGTGTTGGTCCACTCCCTCGCACTAAATCAGGTAACCAGTACTTACTGACTATCATGTGTGCGGCTACTCGGTTTCCTGAAGCTATTCCTTTACGCAGGATTACTGCTTCAGTAGTTTCTAAGGCCATGATTAAGTTTTTCACAACATTCGGTCTTCCAAGAGTTGTTCAGACTGATCAGGGGTAAAATTTTATGTCCCGTGTGTTCTCCCAGGTGCTGCAGCAGCTGTCTATTCAGCACTGTTTTTCTTCTGCCTACCATCCAGAGTCTCAGGGAGCCCTGGAGAGGTTTCACCAGACTCTAAAGTCGATGGTGCGAGCATACTGTAGAGAGTTTGAAAGAGATTGGGATGAGGGAACCCCTTTACTCCTCTTTGCGGCTAGAGAGGTGACCCAAGAGTCCCTTGGTTTCAGTCCGGCTGAACTGGTGTTTGGCCATACTGTGCGGGGTCCACTGAAACTTTTGAAGGAGAAGTGGTTGGAAAATCATCCTTCTCCTACTAACCTCTTAGACTTTGTGTGTAACTTTCGGTCTAAGCTTAACAAAGCATGTGAACTGGCCAAGCAAAATTTGGAGGGAGCTCAAGGGAGGATGAAGGGGTATTATGATAAAAAGGCAAAGCATCGAGTGTTTAATCCAGGTGATAAGGTCTTAGTCCTTTTGCCCCTTCTGGGATCTGCTTTGCAGGCTCAATATAGTGGACCATATGTGGTAGAGCGCCCGGTTGGTGAATGTGATTATTTGGTTAGGACCCCAGATCGGAAGCGTAAAACACGTTTATGCCATGTTAAGCTGTTAAAGTCCTATTGTGAGAGAAATCAGGCTGTGCATGTAGATGTGAAGGCTGTTGCTGTATTGAATATTCCAATCCATGTAGGTGAGAAGGACGTTGATGTTGTTGTCAATCCAGAAATGTCTCAAGGTAGGCTGCTAAATTCAAGAATTATGGCCAGCTTAGATGATCATCTTTCTTACCTGGACCCTCCAAATCGTTTTGGCATCATGGAAGTAATTCACCAACATCCTGACCTTTTCTCTGATGTGCCTACACGCACCAATGTTCTTCATCATGATATTGATGTAGGTGTTGCTGGTCCAATTAAGCAACCTCCTTACAGAGTCAACCCTGTTAAGCGTCAGCTTTTACGTAGGGAAGTAGACTATATGCTGCAGCATGGCATTGCTGAACCTAGTGCTAGTTCATGGAGTTCCCCATGTCTGCTTGTGGATAAGTCAGATCATACACCTCGTTTTTGCACTGACTTTCGCAAAGTCAATTTTGTAACCAAGCCTGATTGTTACCCTCTTCCAAGATTAGATGACTGTATTGACAGAGTAGGATCTGCAGCATTTGTTACAAAGTTAGACCTCTTAAAGGGTTACTGGCAGGTCCCTCTCACTCAGAGGGCCTGTGAAATATCTGCTTTTGTAACACCAGATGATTTTTGCCAGTATCGGGTTATGGCTTTTGGGATGCGGAATGCACCAGCCACATTTCAGCGTCTGGTAAATACGGTGTTAAAAGGAGTTGTAGATTGTGAGGCTTATCTTGATGATGTGGTTATTTACAGCTCTACCTGGTCTCAGCATGTACTCCAGCTGAAAGAGGTGTTCCATAGGCTGGTTGCTGTAAATTTGACTTTGAACCTTGCCAAATGTGAATTTGGACAGGCCACAGTAACATACTTGGGCAAGGTTGTTGGACATGGAAAGGTTTGTCCCATCGGCGCTAAAGTAGAGGCCATTGTGAATTTTGGTGTGCCAACGACTCGGCGTGAGCTGAAACGTTTTCTTGGGATGGCAGGCTATTATAGGAGCTTTTGTAAGAACTTTGCTACCGTTGTTGCTCCCTTGACTAACCTTCTCAGCCCAAAGGTCCCGTTTGTTTGGTCCAGCTTGTGTCAATCTGCATTTGAGAACTTGAAAGCATTGTTAGTAAGTGCTCCTGTTCTTGCTGCCCCTGATTTTGATAGGCCTTTTAAACTAGCTGTTGATGCTAGTGATGCTGGTGTTGGGGGTGTTTTATTCCAAGAGGATTCAGAGGGAGTTGAGCATCCTGTATGCTATTTTTCTAAGAAGTTTGACATGCATCAGAACTATTATTCTACTATAGAGAAAGAGGCCTTGGCCCTTATTCTAGCTCTGGTTCATTTTGATGTTTATACCTCTTCTTGTCAGACCCTAGTGGTCTATACAGACCATAACCCTCTTGTTTTTCTCAGTAGGATGAAAAACTCCAACCCCCGGCTAATGCGATGGAGTTTATTTTTGCAGGGATTTAATTTGGACATCCAGCACATCCGTGGAAAGGACAATGTATTTGCAGATGCCCTGTCTAGGTCGTATATGGAGTCAGTTTAGTTTTGTGTTACTCTGTGTGACATTTAACTGAGCGGTTGCTTTAGAGCAACCTACTTATGGAAGGAGGTGTTATGTCCAAAGTTATTCTGTGCCCTGTTTTGCAGGTATCCTGGAAGCTCCTCCCATCATTTCCCTAATTACTTGGGTCTGCTGGTCAGCATTTAAAAGCCCTGTCTAGCTCCACCCATTCTCTCTCTCACACTGCAGCCTGGAGCAGTAGCATGGATAGCAGCAGCCACCATTATTCTTTGTTTCATTTCGTTTGCAATAAACCTTATTTTGGTTATAATAGACGTTTGTGACTCCTCTATGTTGCCTCCCTTGAGTCAGGGTCGTAACACAAGTGAGCCCTGATGTAATAGTAGAAAGTAGACAACTGTTATAAAATATTATGATAATTTGATGTCTTTTTATAAATTGATCATATGTCCTTGAAACTTTCCAAAAATGAGGAAAATTTATCTTCCAATTATTTTAAAAACATTATAGAGATAAATCCCATGTTTCTTTAGCAAGAACTATTACTAAAACCGACTAAAACTAAAACTGTTAATTATTAATGGCCGTTCACACTAGACTTTTCCTTGCACTGACTTCCATTCATGCGCATGTGAATGTGGGACACCAGAAACACAAGCTCAAGTGAATTACCCTGTGACAAATAACAAACGTTTATTAGCATTACCCATGTCCTACATGTTTCACTCAACCATGTTACTTTTGACATGATTTTCCTCCTTTTAAAAACAGAGCATTTCTTAAAACTGTGACACCCAGGAAGTGACATCATCTGGGCTCTTTCTACTGCATGATGGGAAGACAAGAAAATAATCTCAATCCTTTGTCTCAGTTTTTACACAAACTGTAGCACTGACTGTATTCATCAACCCTGTTACCAAAGTTACTGTATGAAGAATCTCTATAACTATGAACAACATATGATATTTGACAAATACAACTTTATTAGTAACTTGGTGTTTGCTGATTATGTAAAATAATAAATATCGTAGAATCGTGCATTTTATCTGTCCTGGCGCCTCTGTCCCAACATACTGAACAACGCGACGTATATTCACATAAAATGTTAACGCAGCGGAACAGGACACTGCAGTTCACAAAAGTTCATAATTTGCATGTGCTTTAATGCCTTGTCGGTTAAACATTTAATTTGCGTGCTGATGCGCTGTTCTAACGTGTGCGTTTCTCAGCATGTGCGAAGCTCACATGCACTAAAAGCCTGTCTACCAGCGCCTGGATACTGGACTAAGTTATCTTTCGAGTCTTAATGTGCTTATACTGTTAAATACACACAAGGTTTACATAAACAAAGTCGGTTATGTCTAAAGTGAAAGCAAACTAGAGAAAATTGAGAGAAAATCTGCTTGTCAAATGCGTGTATATTAGACGCGTTGCGTGCAACTCTTAAAGAGACAGTAGCAATAGTAAACACGCTGCCGCTTGTCCTTAAAGAGATAGTTTACCCCAAAATAAAATTTCTCATCATTTACGCACTCTAATGTTGTTCCAAACCTGTATTAATTTCCTTCTAATATTAATATTTTGAAGAATGTGGCTATTCAAACAGTAGCTGGTCCCCATTGACTTCCATAGAAGAAACATACTATGGTAATCACACTGGGGTACATCAACTGTTTTGGTCACACACAATCTTCCAAATAACTTTTATTTTCAACAGAAGAAAGAAACTTATTCGAGTTTAAAACAACTTGAGAGAGTAAATTATGATAATTAGATTTTTTAGGAGAACTATCCCTTTAATGTTAATAAAACAACAAAAATGCAAAGAGAAAGTCACTCACTGCTCTTGACTGATAACTTTAATAGTAGCTTTAATAAGTATCAATGTATAATTTATACAGTGAAGTCTGTTTTGTTTTATTTTCATATTTGTTCATTTAATTACTTTCTTCAATGCTACTGTTAAATACACCTACTGTAGCTGAAAACAAAGCACTGTTTAGCCCATTTAATTTGTATATTAAGTTGTGTATGTGTAATGTGTATCTGTGATCTTAATATTTAATAACAAAGAAAGTAATGACAAAAATTTGTATCTTCGCCCGTCTGCCATATTTTTTTTTTTTTTTGTTACCTAAGGCTTTGTTTTTAAAATATGGACATTAGATTGGCTGTAATGCTAAGTCACAAAATAGTAAAACCAACATAAAAAGAATCGTGATAAAATCGTGATTTTCCTGAAAAAAATCGTGATATGATATTTTTGCCGTATCGCCCACCCCTACTTACAAGTACTACACATCTTTTTCCAGCACTTCAAAACTATAATATCATGTGTTATTTTTAATGTGATAACACATTTTGTTCATCCTTCAAAGATTCCCCTAAAACTAAACATTTTAAGATGAAGGAAAACTCTTATTTAAACACTAAATTACCATTGTAAACAGTAGGATGATTATTGGCTATTTTCACTCCCTAATGTCAATTTTTTCACTCATTTTGCTTTTAATTAATATTAAGACATTATGAATGATAGTAATTAAAGTTAATGTCATCTACACCCTAAATTAAGCTTAGTGCTTTATTGTCAGCCCCAACACCACCAGATACTCTCTGCAGAACTCAGTGGATCCGGTGTCGCGGCCCTCAGATGCTAGTCTGGAGCCTGTGAACTTAAAGGAACATGCCGACTTTTTGGGACTTTGGCTTATTCACCGTTTACCTCCGTTTACCTCCAGTCTTTGTGCTAAGCTGTGGCTAGCGGTGGGTGCGTCAGACAGAGTTACGGCACGCACGGAGATGAGAAGGGTATGGACTTATCTAACTCTGGGGAATACGGTGAATAAGCCAAAGTCCCAAAAAGTCGGCATGTTCCTTTAAAATAAAACTGCACATTGTAAAATCTGTACGTTGTCTATTTATTATTAAAGAATTTGACAGTAAAAAAAGTTAGTCTGAAGCCCTGCCCAGAACATTCTGTACCATTTCATAGTTGAACTGTTTATCTAAATGTAATGAAGTGCTTGAATGTTTCTAACATGAATGTTCTTCAGCATCATGAATGAATGAGGAATAAACACCAACCTCTTTGTTCTTCAGGATCTTCAGTGTGTTTCATTCTGCAGGGTTCTGGATCACTCATGTTCTCACTGTCCTCTTTAATAAACTCAGTCTTTGCAGATTTCAGCTCTTCCTGATGCTCTGATGCTCGTCTTCACTTGTAGCTGATGGGAATTTACAGCATTTATTGGAGAATTACTGTGGGATGAGCTTCACTGATGATGTGATTGCAGAGGGAGGAGTTTCACTGATGATGTGATTGATGTGGGAGGAGCTTCTCTGATGATGTATTCCAGCGTGGGAGGAGCTGATCTGCCAAAATCAAAAAAATCAATCATGTGTTTCAAAAAAAATAAAAATTACGACACTAACAATTTATGTCGGTCTATCTATTTATTAGACATCCATCTATTTGTATTGCTAATCCCAAATATTATTCTGCTTCTTTATTAAAATACAGAAATTAATATAAATAATTTAAATTCTTCCAATTATAAATAATGGTAAGAAAAACAGTTAAAATCATAAAAACAGAAATAAATCTGCATATAGTAGCCAACAAATCCCCTCAGTCTGCTAACACCAATGAAATGAGCTTTAAGTGTCAATTTACAGGAGATCTGAAGCCATCAGCATAATAAATTAGGTGAAAACAGGAACTATTGTCATGAAATAAAGAGTGTTTTCAGCAAATCTGTTAATATTGATGAGCCTCAGACTAACACTTATTCAACAAGCCATTCAGGATCATCAGCAGATCATCTCACTTTATTCTGAGTGTTTGCCGTTAGAAACACATTATTTGAGTCAGGATACATGATAAAAGCCTGTAAAACTGCTCTATTGGAAGACAATACTGTAATCTTTCACAATATGACATGGATAAAACATCAATAACACAAAAACAATCACTAACTAGAAAAAAAAGTTTGTTGAGACAAACTTTAAGTTGGCTTGAGAAAGCCGGACCAGAGAGTTTGAAGAAGTTTAAAGTAGTTAGAAGTTTAAAGTAGTTAGAAGTTTGAAGTAGTTAGAAGTTTGAAGTAGTTAGAAGTTTGAAGTAGTTAGAAGTTTAAAGTAGTTTAAATTTTGATTGATAAATTAGTGAGAAAGAAAGAATAGTTAGAAATAAAGATACATTTAAAAGAAAGATTAGTTTGAAAGATAGATTAGAAAGAAAAAACAGATAAATTAGAAAGAAAGAAAGATTAGTTTGAAAGAAATAAAAAGAAAGATAGAAAGAAAGATTAGATAGATAGATAGATAGATAGATAGATAGATAGATAGATAGATAGATAGATAGATAGATAGATAGATAGATAGATAGAGGTTTGAAGAGTCTATGGGATTTTTATGGTTTTTAATATTAATTTTTAAGAAAACTGAAAGTCAAATCAGTCTGAAAAGATATAGCACACTAAGTCTGAACAGTCTGAAGGTCTGACCCGAGTTTGGAGTATGTAGAGTTAAAGCTCTAGGAGGAGTTAGAGTCAGATTTTTCAAGTTTAAATAGGATTTCAGTAATTTGGCTTTCTCAAGCCAACTTAATGACACTCATCTCCATCAACCACTACAGATAAATAATTATAGCAGCATAATATGTCCACATTAATCTAAATCTAGTTTGATTTTGACATTAATCGAGTACTTAGATCTATCATTAAAATAATATGCGCTGAAACTAACAATGATCATAAAACATTTAAAACTAAAGAGCATCACAAAGTAATATTGTTCAAGAGTAAAACGCTATTTATTTATTAACATGTAGCCTAAGAGTTGATTTAATGTCTCACGTGGCTCATTATAGGCTCAACGTAAAGTCAGAGATCGATTCACATAATTCCCCTCACAGATCTCAAACTTTACCTCTTGACTCGACATTCAGTAACAGTTCTCACTCCAAACATCGAGACAATCACACAAACGAACACAACATCGCTCAGGTCTGAATGAACTCAACATATTCTCCTCATGCTCGCTGCTGCTGCACTAAATGTTTATTTCAGAAGGAAGACGCCAGAAAAGACGCACAAGTATCGCTGTGATCGATGAAAACAATACAGAAATGAGCCTGTCGCTTAATCAAACTGTATAAAGTGTGTGATGGTTGTGTAAATATGAGAAATACCGTGAACTGCTCTCCTCACCTCAGAAGTCTCGACGGTGCGTCCCAATTCGCATACTATCCGCCCTAAATAGTATGTTGGTTTCAAAGATACCCGGATGGTCTACTATTTCCGGTCAGAATCCATAGTGCAGATCGCGCATTGGCCGAGGATTCGGTTAGAACTACAAACACGAGTGAAAAGAGCTAAAAAAAACTACAGACTTGGTGGACGCGCGAGTCCGATGGTTATGTATGTTTAGATAAAGGGGTTTGAGTGATTAATTATCAGTATCTAACCTGACGAACATGTATTTATTAAATTTAGGCTATATTGCGTCTGCAGCAGCATTGTGAACTTTTGTAAAGATACGTTTAGCCCTTAACTTTTAAATGAAAATGTTCATAAACAATGGTAATACACTCGAGATACATTTTCCTCCCTCAGCGCTGGCCGGGTCATTATTCATTCAAATGCTAATTACTAACGAGGCTGGAATGAGGCATGGAATCAATTCTAACATGGAGACAGTAATCATTTCAGTTTATTTTGTGGAAACTGTGTTGTTTAGAGTTCATAGTAATTGTTCTGACTTCATGAAGCCTCATCGTGTGAATGAAACATTAAACTGACTAGAACAAGTAACCTTAACCAAACAGCAAAGGACAAAAAAAAAAAAAAAAAAACTCACTGCTCTTAAACTTTAATAATAATAATTTGTTACATTTATATAGCGCTTTTCTGGGTACTCAAAGCGCTTTACATGGAAGGGGGAATCTCCTCAATGTGCAGCTCCACCTGGATGATGCGACGGAAGAACACACACACACACACACACACACACACACACACACACACACACACACACACACACACACATTAGCCTACTTTATTAAATTGCGGTACCTGAAAACTATGAGACCTGCTTGAAGAGCACTGTTTATTTCATTGGTAGGCTATGTATTGTATTTATTTGTGCTTTTGCTTTTGTAAGCCCGCCTAAATCATAAAATCATCAGTTAATCATATCATAACAACAATTCAGAAATAGAGGAATTTGTAGAAATGATTACCTGGCAACAACAATTACACACAGCGGTCGTGTGGGAAGTCAACCTACAGACTCCTCGTACCTTTCTGCTCCTTTTCCTTACTTAATATTCTTCCCAAATGAATTAGATTTTGGTCCCCTATTGAGGGGTTCACAACTGTGAGATCAGGATTTGTACTTGAATGTGCTCTTGTTTTACACACAGGAGGTACAGTCTGAATGGAGGATCTGGGGGAGGGAACACCTTTAAGGGACACATGACTTTTCTCATATTTTATTACTTCTTTTAGCTTTTCATTTCATTTTCATTTAGGCGCACTGAGACACTTTAAATGATACCAAACATGCATATTTACTTTTTGCACATCCTTGACATTGCGTAGGTTTTCAGCGAGTTCTAGGTGAGGAGGAGAAGGGGGAGATTGTCCAAGTGAAGTGTGAGCTGCGTCTCGGGTGTTGCTTCAGATGTTAATTCCTGTGAGCCTTCTGTTCTCTCTCGAGGGGGAGCCCAGACTTTTGGCACCACTTTCAATTTGATTGTTCTTATTTTATTACTGACTGTTTACTTGTTTACAAAATGTAGGCTGTTAAATTCATTTTAGTTAAGCTAGAAGTTTTAGCTTTGGTAGCGAAATTGGAATAGAGTATATGAATTTTCACAAGCATCTAAAGTTTTGGTGTCATACCTGGTGTCATGGCTGGTAAAAAAAAAATCTTTGCCCAGTACATTTTCTTAAGTCACCGGCCTTATCTGACGGGTATCTCTCTCTTGCTGATCCTGTATGAACCGTTGAAACATCCGCTTAAGCTCCAGTACATCATCCTCTGACTCGGGTAATCTTAGGGTAATAGGGCTGCATTATCATCCAAATTTAAGCTGGAATCATGAATTGGCTCAGCATTATGAAATCACAAGGTCTGAATAAAATATTCATATGCGGAGTGTGTTTCCCTGAATTCCAGGAATGGGGTTTAGAAGCTCATAATAGCAGAATATTTCCACTGTTTATGAACCCCTAATCCAGAGACAGCCATGAAATCCCAAACCAAGAGCCATAAGACCAGGAAAACGCTCAGAGATGCAGTGTAAACAACTAACAAGACTTCGCAGGGAATGAGTAGCAAGCAAGCAAGCAAATTTTATTTATATAGCACTTTTCCAGACAAGTCAATGCAGTTCAAAGTGCTTTACAGGCACACACACACACACACACACACACACACACACACACAAAAAAAAAAAATATATATATATATATATATATATATGTATATATATATATATAAATACAAGTACAAGTAAAATACAAAAATAAAAAATGTATGAAAATGTAGGCTATTAGAATAAAGAAAAGAAGAAGAACACTGTAAAAAATTTCGAACCCTCCCAAATCAAAAATTTCAAGTGACCGATAACATCTAAATTGTTCAATTAGCCCAAGTGAAAATCTGTAAATTTTATTTTATAATTTACAGAATTTCCCTTGGGCCAATTGAAAAATGTAGATGTTATCGGTCACTTGAAATTTTTGATTTGGGAGGGTTAGAAATTTTTTACAGTGAAGAGGAGATTATAGGATTTATAGGAAGGCCAGGCTAAAGAGATATGTTTTTAATTTAGACTTAAAACTATTTATATGTCTAGCACGTCTTACTAGAGTTCTCAACGGGTCGGGTCGGCCCGACAAACCCGACGGGACCCGCGGGTTCGGGCCGGGTTCGGGTCGAAAATATAAGCAAATGACTCGGGTCGGGTCGGACCTCGGGCTCAATCTTTTCCGCTCAGTAAAAAAACAAAACATTTATTAATCATCGCTGCTGTTCACCGTAAAGAAAGTCTGGCTGCTGCGTGCAACATGGAGAGGGGCGGGGGCAGACGCCGCTGCGTGCACGCCTTTTGCCTGGAGAAGAGGATGGAGTTGGTGAAAAGTAAACTTGCCGCAGGTGAATTCACCGTCGCTACTACAGCCTATTTATATATTTAAAGTTTATTGTTTCAGTTGTTTGTATTGTTAAAAGGCGTGAACATTAAAGGTTGATTTGAATTCGCGTCTGCTGGTCATGATAATACGTGTATGAGAAAAAAAATTCCGACGCGGCGTCGGGCCGCGGGCCGGGTTCGGGCAGATAATTCATGTTGATGTGTCGGGTTACATCGGGTCCGGGCTTTAAAAGCCACGGGCCGGGTCGGGTCGGGTTGTAATTTTTAGGCCCGTTGAGAACTCTACGTCTTACTTCTTCTGGAAGATTGTTCCAGAGGCGAGGAGCGTAGCGGCTTGTAATTCTTTGGTAGACCAGAAAGGAGGGCATTACAATAGTCAAGTCTGCTAGTTATAAATGTATGCATTTAATTTTTCTGTATTGCTCAAAGAGAGAAATGGTCTTATTTTAGAAATGTTCTTTAAATGATCAAATGCTATTTTTGTAATATTACTCACATGCGCTTTAAAATTTAAATCAGAGTCAAACACTACCCCTAAATTTTTTGCCACTTTGCTTGGGTTTAATCCCAGGATATTTAGTTTAGGGGTAAATTTTTCTCTCTGAGCTTTTGATCCAATTATCAAAACTTCTGTTTTGTCTTTGTTTAGTTGTAGGAAATTTTGCGACATCCAGTCATTTATGTCTTGGATGCAGTTTGCAAGTGAATCAATGTGACCAGTGTCATCAGGAGATACGGCTACATATAACTGTGTATCATCAGCATAACTGTGAAAAGATATACCATGTCTCCTGATGATACGACCAAGAGGTAACATATATAAATTAAAAAGTAGTGGTCCTAAAATTGATCCCTGAGGAACACCACAGATTACCTCATAATGTTCAGACAAGGTATTATTAATAGATACTACAGATGTTCTTCCGCTAAGATATGATGAAAACCAACTAAAAACGGTTTCAGATAGGCCAACATACTCGCTTAATCTATTTAAGAGAATCTGGTGATCAACAGTATCAAACGCAGCGCTCAAGTCAAGCAGCACCAGAACTGAAGGCCAATTTCTATCTAAGTTTATTCTTATGTCATTTACTACTTTTATAAGAGCTTTTATCTCTGTGCTATGATGTTTTCTAAAACCTGACTGAAACATCTCTAATATTGAATGAGTATTTAAAAATGTATTTAACTGATTTAAAACAATTTTCTCTATAATTTTACTTAAAAATGTGAGATTTGAAATGGGTCTATAATTACTAGGAGTTAACATATAATTGAGTTTCCCTTTTTATGTACAGGTTTCACTAGGGCCAATTTAAGATCAGAAGGAAAAGTGCCAAGCTGTAGGGAGTGATTTACTATCTCAAGAATGTCATTAGATATTGAGGTAAAGATACATTTAAAAAGAGAGGTAGGAATTGGATCAAGAGAACAAGTGGACGGTTTCAGTTCTGTTACTACCTTTCTTAAGGTCTCAACATCAACCAAAGTAAACCTTTCCATTTGGATAGTGTTATGTGCGCTAGGTAAAGGAGAGAGCATCGTAATCTTGTTTTTGTTTACACAGCAGATTCCTGATCTAATATTTATAACTTTATCTCTGAAGTAGCCAGCAAACTCTTCACATTTGGTACTTGGTAACGCAGAACTGTAATCAGTTTTGTGATTTATTAGTGAATCTATGGTACTAAATAGGAATCGTGGGTTACTAATATTTTCATTTATAAGATTTGAAAAATAAGCTTGCCGTGATTTTTGAACTTCTTTGTTATAGATTTTCAGTGAGTATATTAAGGTGTATTTCTAATTTTGTTTTTCGCCATCTTCGTTCAGCACTTCTACAGTTTCTTTTCATTTTCATGGTCAGATTTTTCTTCCAAGGAATAACACTTTTATTAGTGTCCCTTTTTGTTTTCAGTGGAGCAACTGCATCAAGAGCTGTTCTCAATTTATTATTAAGCTCATCAACTAAGACATCATTGTCATGAACTGCTCCGAGACACGAAGGTTTAGATCCAAATGCAGCTTTTATTATGGGCAATCCAAAGGCGTAATCCAAAGTACAGGCAGTGGGTCAAAAACACAGGTAGGCAGTCCAAACAAACAAACAAACAAACAAACCAGGCAGGGACCAGAGGCAAGAGAACAATCCACGGAACAGGCAAGAAATCCAAAAAACCAAGAGACACGAAACCAGGGAAAACGCTCGGAAATGCAGTGCAACAACATATAAAACTTCGCAGTGAGTGAATGAATGAACATGGTATAAATAGACTGAGACTAACAGGATGATGAGACACATGTAAATGCAATCAGTGAATGGTGAATGTGATCAGTGATCAGTGATGATGAGTCCGGGCAGTGAGTTATGGGAAATGTAGTTTGTGAGTGATAATAGTCTTATGTGAAGTGCCCTCTGGTGGCTCTCAAGGGCACTCCAGCTGGTGACCGTTACAATCATAGGAACGAATGTAAAATATTCTTTTCATAAGTCGTATAATGCATTGTGAAATTTCATGCTACTTCAGAGGTAATAAAACGTTTTTTTAACAATACGTTCAGTTGTGTAAGGCACAGAAGAATAAATACTATTACCGGTAAAGAAAACACAAAAAGGATCGGATAATGCCAAATCAACAACAGAAGTTATATTGATATTTAAACCATATGATATGACTAGATCCAATGTGTGACATCGATGTTTGTGGGTAGGTATGTTTACATGCTGTTTAAACGACATACATTCTAGCAGTTACAAGAATTCATTTGCTCTGATATCTGACAAATTATCAACATATTAAAATCCCCAGTTAAAACACAATTGTCATAATTCATATGAATAACAGATAACATGTCAGAGAAATCCTTAATGAGTGGAGATTAGGGGTGTGCAAAGCAGCCGGTATTTGTATCTGTATTTGTATTTGTTGAGAGAGGAAAAGTATTTGTATTTGTATTTGTATTCGAGTAAATTTCAAAATAGGTGTAAAAATCCATTTTTTTGCGTTACACTTCTAATTTACGTTATAGTGTAAGTATTCTTTAATTATATATCAATTATAATAATTATGGATATGCAATATTGGTTGATGTTTTTCCATAAATCCAGCAATGAACATGTAACAAGGAACGTCATTGAAAAGAAAATAACATAACAGCCATTACCTACGTTAATGTTACTCTGTCAACAGCATATTGTCTAAATTACCAAGCTAACAGAGCTACTAGTGTTGTCACGGTGCCAAAATTTCAGTATTCGGTACCAATACCTGTGAACATCCACGGTTCTCGGTAACAATTTCGGTAAAGCTTAATTTAGATTAAATTTACATATATTAAAGTTTATATCACGGTTACAAAGATGGAAACTGTAGTATTAAAAACACTACATTAATATTACATTTGTTAGATAACAATAGATAAAATGACCTAACAATAAACAATAGTTAGGCTATATACTGTCGCAATTATTCTCCTTGGGGTTCATTTAAAAATACATTTTTAAAATCAAAAGTTAACATTATTTATGTTAACATTATTTAATGCACAATGAATGAAGTGAACAAACATGACCAATCAAGTGTTTGTATTAAATAACATTCACAAACATTAATGTTGTAAAAATATATTGTTCACTCAATGTGTTGATGTTAGATGCGCATTAAGTAATGTTAATGAATGGTATCTTATTGTAGTGTTACCAAACAGGAGATAAAACATGTTTTATTTGACTTGACTGTACTTATATTTAATCCAAAACTGCATTCATATTTAATTTTAAAAGAGCTTTTTAAACCTGCTAAGAGTTATCCAGCCAAGAATAAGCCTAGAACTGCTTTTCTGACGGACTGATATTAATGACAAAATGACGGCTTTTTTATTTCATTTCTCATCTCCATAAATATATCTAAAGCTAATGCAAGGGCTAGAAATCAATTAATTCTTTGCTGATACTTCGTAATCATGAAGAGCGCAGTTCGCACGCTTTCTCCTTTCCACAAGCGCTTGCCCTCCCGTGGCGTCTGTCGTTGCTATGCAGCGCGCTTGCCGCGCGCCTACATTTGAAATCTGCACGCGCAAAAAACGCGCTATGTGAACTACCCCTTATGACAACGTGACATTAGCCTAATCCAAAATATTTCAGCCACCACATCAGCAGCACCGCCGGTCGCCATGTCTCATGAGGAAACGTAGCTTTTTGATATAAAGTTTTTCTTGTTCCCGAATACAAATATTTTTAAAAGTATTTGTTCGAAATAAGTATTCGTAAAAAACACATTATTTGTGCTTTCCGAATACCGTATTCGGGTTCGGCTCCACCCCTAGTGGAGATATAGGTAATTTTGGAGATCTGTATAGTGTCACTGCAAAAAAGACGTGGTTGGAAGTTTAAAAGAATAGCATTATATTCAAAAGTAGTAAATGTACCAAGGTCGATGTCCCTTCCCTTTAGGATTTCTCTGTAGATTACTGCAGTCCCTCCGCCTCTTTTTCCAATTCTAGTTGAAAATGAATAAGTAAAGTCGGGTGGACAGGTCTCAATCAGTGTGGCCGGTGCATCTGTACCAAGCCATGTCTCAGTAAGAAAAAGACAGTCCAAATTAAAATCACTAATGAGATCATTAATACAAAATGATTTGTTTGTTAATGCCCTTACATTAAAAAGAGCCATGTTAATTTCTGTTTGTTTTGTTTCCATAAGTGATAATATGCTGGAAGTGGGAATTTTCAGTAAATTGTTCATATTTATTCCAACTGTGTTTTTCTTAACAGTAGTGTGACCACCAGGCTTATATGGGGTGAGCTAAACAAGGTAATGACACACAGGTGGACGTGATCATGCTGATTGGTCTGGGCAAAGCATCATGGGAAATGTAGTGTGGGTTGGCGTGTCCTCTGATGGTTATACTCTCGCTCGTTACACCATGCCATTTTTTGTTTTATGCATGTTATGAGTTTCACAGAAAACAACATTTATTATCCATTGTCATTTTGCTTCTCAAATAAATGTCCCTTAATTTAAGAATATTACTTTAAAAGAAGATTGTCCTTTACTCAAATTAGTTCCTAATATAGCTTCTTTTTTAAACTGGCATTGTAGACGATGAAAATTGTTGCCTCTATTGTAAGTTGTTGTGAATAAAATCATCTGATAAATGTAAGTTTATTTAGATTCATAACATTTCTGTAGATCAGCAGCAAACACATCATATCCAACAGATATCCTTATTAATATGTCTATAATATAAATATAACTTAAAATCTAAAGTAATAATTTTATTTACATAATTTTAGTTGTTGTTGTTGTTTTTAACACATGTGAGCAGCTCAGTTTAGGTAGGGATAGCAACAACAACAAAAAAAAGTAAAGGATAACTGTTGTGGGATTACAAATTGATTAAAATGTTTAATTTAGGTTTACATTGAATTTAGCATGTTAAGGTTAACTGTCTTATGTCATTTAAGAGCAAGTGATATTGATTTGAATTTTGTGGACCTAAATATCTGCATTTCACCTCTGCTTTAGCTGGTATCCTATAGCTTTCTAACAAATCTGTCTTTATGTTGTATGAATATCACTGGCTCTGTGATCAATTGATTGAGATTTGATTGAATAAATGTAAATGAAGCTGCTGTTCATGTTTTTAATGTTGTTTATTCACTAGTTGTTTTTTTTTTTTTGGAGAAATGTCTCAGTGTTTTTTGTCCATACAGTGAAAGATGTGACGAACTGGAAGTTGTCACCAAAAATGGTTGTGATGTCCACAGGAGGGCGATGTTGTCACAAAATGAATTGAAACAAAATGAAAGCGGAATATAGAAAGTCTAGGTCTTAAGTTATATGGGAAATCTCTTGAAAGAGTTAAGGTCTTCAAGTTTCTTGGGGTCTGGGTAGATGAGAAGCTAACGTATAAAGAACATGTATGTAGAAAGGTGAATAAATGTGGAAAGGTTATTAATATTTTGAGGTGTTTGGTGGGACGCTCTTGGGGTGCAGACAGGAATCTTATGCTGATGATTTATAAAGCTATGATAAGATCAGTTTTTGATTATGGGTGTCTTACATATGGATCAGCAGCTATAGGTCCACACTTAGTAAGTTAGATGTGGTTCATTCTAGGGCTTTGAGGATATGTACTGGGGACAACGCCGATTCTGTCGCTGCTGGTGGAAGCAGGGGAGGTTCTGCTGAGGCTGCGACGTGCAAAATTGGCATTAAATTATTTCGTCAAAATTAAAAGCTCTGGGTCAGCTCTTCCTTCAATTTCTTTGTTAGCAGAGTGTTGGGAGTTTAGGAAGGGTGAGAGTAGACTTAATAGATTCAGTGTTTTACATTATGTTAAGACATACGCAGAGCAGGGTTTCCGTTGTCCAGTAATTGCCGGACATTGGGCGGAAAAAAAATTAAATGTCCGACAAAATTAAATCTCTCCGGTCAAATTGTCCGATTAAAATTGTCCTAACTAACTACACGAGACGCGACACGCGATAAAAGGTATCTTTTCCATGTTAATCAGAGTTTTTGTCCTAACCAGACGCGACGGCGACACGCAACATTTCTCATTTAGAAACGGTTTCTATTTTTCTGCGACGTCGCGCTGGAACATCAAACACAAAGTGTGGCAATGATAATCTCTGGTAGGCTACTGTTTATGAGCTTTATTTAATGTTAAAAGCGTGAAATGTGACTTTGAATATCATTTAGTGCTCCAGCTTTGAAGCTGTAAAAGCAAAAATGGATATAATTCACCTCAGATCTTGAAATTAAACAAATGGAAACATGAACGTTAAAACTGTGAACAAACAAGTGTATTCTTTGACAAAGAATGTTTTAGTAACTCAGTAGCCTATGTATTTTTTTAAATGGTGTAATATTTGTGAATGTTATTATGTAGCTACTTATCCATTTTCTTGCGAGTGCCTCAAGTTTACTCTCTAGTCGGTAGTCGGTTACAAAAAAAGTGATCTCTAAATTAGGCTATTATAGGCAGTGGACTAAACGCTACTACAGTTTTAGCCATCTCATTCCAAGATCTTTTTGTGTGAAGTGAACAAATCCCTCACACTCAATTTTTCATAACTGTCACAACGAACCAGCAAAAGTAATGATTATGAATATGTAAAATATTGCAATGAGACATTTTAATTGTCTATTAATAAACAAGTGTTTTCTGTGTTTTTTTTTTTTTTGTAGGTGTGTGAGGCTACCTTATACGTAAAATTTCGGTTCATGGATGATAGCTTAACGTTAGCTCCAGTTCAGGCGCTGGCGCCTCCATGTCGTGATTATTTATTGTCTGCTATATTTACTTTTTATTTATTAAATCGAGAAAATTGGATAATGAAACACTGATTAAAATTAAGATACAATTAATACAAAATGAAATTCGTTTTGAAGAAAGGCTTTGTGCTTTCTGTTTGAGGTCTCTGTGGAAGTTTTAAAGCAGTCTTTTAGTGCCGCTTTGGGCGGTCGCGTCCGTAATGGAGAACTGTCACGTAAGATGGTAATATTATTATTATAAATAATAAATCGTGTAATAATCCCGCCCCCCTAATTAAGAGGCGATATCTGACTGGCATATCATCAAAAATGTCCGGAAAACGAAACCTCTGTCGGTCACTTTGACCGCCACCAGTTTTTTCTAGCGGAAACTCTGACGCAGAGGAGCTTAAGCTTAATGAAAGGAAAATGGTGCCTTCTGTCTACTGGCCATCTATCCCTCATTGGTTACTGCCTGAGGCTGATGTAGATATATCTATTAACATTTTTATAAAGGAAGGAAGTGTAGGAAATGTTGCTCACTATATACAGGAGCATCTTAGGAATTCATGGAATAGCTACATAGATATTTACACAGATGGATCTAGAGACCCTGAGAGTAAGAAAGTGGGCTTTGGTTTATATGTTCCGCATTTCCATGTTAGACAGTGTCATAGATTGCCTGATGGTCTTTCAATCTTTACAGCTGAACGTGTAGCAATCATATGGGCTCTGAGGTGGGTGGAAGAAGGTGGGGTGGAGAAAGCCATCATTTGTTCTGACTCGCTATCTGGCTTGATGGCGATAGGGGGAGAAAGAGGAGGGGCTAGGTTAGATTTAGTCGGGGAGATCTTAACAAGTGTTTATAGATCAGAGAGGCGGGGGTGTAGTGTGGGTTCCAGCACATGTGGGGGTTGAGGGGAATGAGGCTGCTAGGGCAAGTTTAGTTAGGGGAAATGTGGAGGTGGAGGTGCCATTTGACAGACTGGAGTGCCGTAGCATCATTAAGGAAAGACTGACACAACAATGGCAGCACGAGTGGAGTAAAGACATTAGCGGGAGCAAGTGCTATGACATAAAACCATTAGGCAACCCTGGGAATTCAATTATCCTGCCATAACATGGGGTAACATTTTTTTTTTAAGAAAAAACTGTTTTTCACTCAGATCTCACTGACTGACGCTCGATTTATTTTCACACAGTCACATGAACTCTCAACTGTCATAATCAATTCAGCCGATCCAAACAACGATACGACAGTCATAAAGTTATACAGTTTTAGTAAAGTTATAACTCTGCACTTTTATGCTCTGCATCGGCCATTTACACTTTGGTATTTTTGTGCAATAAAACATAATCATAAGATACTATAAGATAAAGCAAACTAGTATTTTTTTTTCAACTGTATCTATTTGGCTACATTTGTTGCCCAATTAAAAATCTTTTAGACTTGACAATTTATTATGAATATTTAGTTTTGAATAATTTGACTAATTTGTAACACAAATAGGAGTTTGTCTTTGCATTTTTTTTATTATTAATGTTTTCCCAGATTTTGCAGTAATGTCAACACTTAATTTCACTTTCATTATTTCATCAGTGACAATAGCGCCCTCTTGTGCCCTACATATTCAAATAATGTCATTTCTGCATGTCATCGATTTGTTACAATTTATATGAGTTTCTTCTGAACTGTGATGCTTTCTGGGAGGAAAAGATTGAAATTAAGGTTATTTGTTGAAAGCTTCATATTTTAAGGGGCAATTTTCACTGGTTTAAATGCACATCACTACACATTTTCCACGTTTAAATGTTTGTTCTACAACACAATATTAATAAACTGCAGTCATTTGGTTCTTTAAAACATTTCTCTCCTGTTTTCAGCACTGAAACATGAACAGACTCAATAAAACATGTGCAGAGATTCAGACTGACGGCGGGTTTGAATACAGACTTCAGTCTAATATACTGAATCTAACCAATATTCCCGACTGTGATCAGAGCTGGTATTCAGAGGTGTGTGTCTGTCCTCAAACTACACCATTATACACACACACGCACACACACACACACACACACACACACACACACACACACACACACACACACACACACACACACACACACACACACACACACACACTTGATCTTCTTGTGTCTGGTGTGTTCAGGACCAGCGTGTGATAGCAGATCCATCAGATCCTGAAAAACTGAGTGATCCTGTTATTTCAGTCTCATCTGATCGTCTCGTCACGTCTCGCTGTGTGGAGGAGCTTCATCATGAGATTCAGTGTCATTCTAGTGGAGTAAATCAACTCTCTCTCTCTCTCTCTCTCTCAACATTCCTGTTTTCATATAGAGTGGTGCAGGAATGACAAGACAGGGGAACACAGACAAGCAGAAATACAGCACTATACAGGGCTCTAGACTGAGACTTAGCCTTTTTAACCACGCTACTCGTCTGAGCTGCGCAAACAGTTTATCCGCTCATTAGACAGAGCAATACTAGAGTCGTGAGTCGAACTCGATCACGCAACAACATTACTACACAGAGCAGAGAAATGCTTTACAATAAGGTTTCATTAATGTTCCTGGCACCAAGTTTACTCCACAAAAGAAAGTAGTCCTGGAAATATATTTGAAAATGAGGATGTTAATTTTTCAATATCCAAAACTGAAGTCTGCAGTTGTACATTTTAATATGCCAGTCCAGTCAGTTCTGATTTTAACGCTGTGACGTCACATCTCTTATGGGCAACCAATGATCACCACCTAGGAATAACGTATAGAAACAAACACACACAAAAAAAGAAAAATACACAAACACACGTGGAACGTAACATGAAGAAACTGAGACAGACTAAATCCAGAAGAACTGCGGGAACGAGTCTTTTAGATTAAAGACATCTCTTTAACCTAGCATTCACATAACACATTATAGACTTCTATAATTCAATGTTAGGCTGCATAGATTAGGCCAGCCGGAACTGGGAACACTTCCTATTAATCCTGAAGTACTCGTTACATCATGAGAAGAATGGTGTCTATGCTTATATTAGTCTCTCTGTTTATCCCGAGGTTTACCGCAGCCCGCGGGATCCAGATCTGATGAAGGACCTGCGCCTGGATGCGACGCGAAGTGTCAACTAGTCTCTCCCCTGTGAAGGCCTGTGAAAAAAAAACAAAAACAAAAAACATTTGACACAATTTGATTCCATATTGATTAAGTTGGGGCCTATCAGGTACAGTACATAAGAAAAAAATCTCTCTCAACTAATACTGTAAAGTAAACCATAAGGAACCCCAGTTGGTACATCATTCTAATATTTAAGGTTAAAAATTATTTATTTGTAAGCTGCTTCTTTAAATCACACATAAAGAAGTTTATATACTGTTATAATACACTTTTAAAGGAACACTCCTCCGTTTATTTAAAACAACATTTCCTACATTTAGACAGGTGGGCAAAAGCATCTTCGTCTCAGTGCATGCATTGTTTTAGTTTGGCAGCGCTACCACTAGCTTAGCTTAGCATAATGAATGGAATCCTGTGTTGCCAGCTAGCATGTGATTAAAAAATAAAAAATTTACTTCTTGCCTGCGTATTCACGAGTACAAATAGCAATGCAGATTAAGTTTTTGGGGCAGACCTGACCTGTTGAAAAGAGATGGTATTCATCCCTCCTGGGATGGTGCTGCTCTTCTCTCTAGTAATATGGCACATAGTCTTAGAGCTCAAACATGACAACCTGGGGCTCAGGTCAGGAAGCAGACAGACTGGCTAAACCGACCGTCTGCTAGCGGCCTCACGTCACCAAGGTCAGATAAATCCCATCACATAGAGCCTCTTTCACCTAGATATCATCATATAGAGACTGTGTCTGTTCTCCGAATTAGGACATACAAAAAACGTTTAAAATCATCTAAGGTTAAAAATTGTATTGATGTTCAACAAATAAAAAACAGCTATAATACAGATGAGCAAATGGTACAACTTGGGTTGCTGAATATTCGATCGCTTACTTCAAAAGCACTCATTGTTAATGATATGATTACAGACTATAATCTAGATGTGCCGTGTTTGACAGAAAACTGCTAAAACCAAACGATTACATTACTTTAAATTTACATTTACGCATTTGGCAGACACTTTTATCCAAAGCTTTCCAGGTACACATTTTACATTTTGTCAGTTCTTGCTTTCCCTGGGAATCGAACCCATGACCTTGGCGTTGCTAGCGCCAACGCTCTACTGTTTGAGGTACAGGAAAGCCTAAATGAGTCCACACCGCAAAATTACTGTTATAAACATGAGCCTCGTCTGAAACGCAAAGGGGGAGGTGTTGCTGTAATTTATAGTAATATTTTCAAAACCACTAAGAAATCAAGTTTTAAATATATTCTTTTGAAGTGTTGGTGCTTAATGTAAAAATATATAGTGTAAACGATAAATCACGTTTGAGATTTGTGCTGGCTACTGTATACAGGCCACCAGGGCACCATAACTTTATCAAAGAATTTGTGGACTTTCTATTAGAATTAATATTGACTGCAGATAAAGTACTAATTGTTGGTGATTTTAATATACACATTGATAATGAAAAAGCCAAATGCAATGGGTTTGGCATTTAAAGACATTCTTAACTCTATTAGAGTTAGACAACATGTGTCTTGACCTACTCATTGTCGTAATCATACTCTAGATCTAATATTATCACATGGAATAGATGTTGATGCCGTTGAAATTCTGCAGCAGAGCGATGACATCTCAGATCATTATCTAGTTTTGTGTAAATTACATTTAGCCAAGGCTGCAAAGCCGACTCCGTGTTATAAATATATGAGACCTATCACTTCTGCAACTAAAGATTGCTTTATTAATAATCTTCCTGATCAGTTTCATCATCTCAGCATCCCAGATAGCTTAGAAGAACTTGATATTGCGACAGAAACTTTTAACTCTCTCTTTTCCAGCACTTTAGACACACTTGCTCCTCTGCGCTTAAAGAAGATTAAAGAAAATAGTCCAACGCCGTGGTACAACGAGCACACTCGGGCCCTTAAGAGAGCAGCCAGAAAAATGGAGCGCAACTGGAAGAAAACAAAACTAGAGGTATTTCGCATTTCATGGAAAGACAGTTCGATTGCATACAGAGAGGCCTTAAAAGCTGCTAGATCTGCTTATTTTTCAAACCTATTAGAAGAAAATAAACATAATCCTAGGTATTTATTTGAAACGGTGGCTAAACTAACGAAAAAGAAAGCTTCAAGTCCAGAAGTTTCCAAGCAACACAGCAGTAATCACTTTATGAACTTCTTCACTTATAAGATTGATAATATCAGGGAGAAAATGATAACAATGCAACCGCCTACTACAGTATCGCATCAGGCAGTGCATTGTAGTCTCCCTGAGGAAAAATTTTATTCATTCGTTGCTATAGGAGAGGAAACATTTACTAAACTCGTTAAATCATCTAAATCTACAACTTGTATGTTAGACCCTGTACCGTAAGCTACTGAAAGAGATGCTTCCAGAGGTCATAGATCCTCTTCTTAATATCATTAATTCGTCTTTGTCTCTAGGATACGTACCAAAAACCTTTAAGCTGGCTATGATTAAACCGCTTGTAAAAAAAACGCAACTTGATCCTACAAAATTAGTCAATTACAGGCCGATCTCGAATCTACCTTTTCTGTCAAAGATACTAGAAAAGGCAGTATCCTCACAACTGTGTTCGTTATCAGTTTGTAGCAGTAAATGAAGAGATGTCTCATCGATCACAAGTTCAGTATGGTGTACCACAAGGCTCAGTACTAGGACCGTTGCTGTTCACTCTGTACATGCTACCCTTAGGAGAAATCATTAGGAAACATGGAATTAGCTTCCACTGTTATGCCAACGATACTCAGCTCTATATTTCTTCAAAACCTAACGAAACTTACCAATTCACAAAATTAACGGAATGCATAGCTGATATAAAAAATTGGATGACTAGTAATTTCCTACTTCTAAATTCTGGAAAAAAAAAGAAAAAAAACAGATTTTAATTATTTTTAAAAATAACTGGAAGAACTTACATCATAAGAAGAATGGCATCTACGCTAATTTTAGTGTCTCTGTTTATCCCGAGGTTTTCCGCAGCCTGCCGGATTCAGGCCGTATCCAGATCTGACGAAGGACCTTCGCCTGGAACCGATGACAACGCAGTGCTGAAGTGCCAACTAGTCTTTCCCTATGGAGGATCCCTTCACTCTTCAGATAAATCGTCGTCGGGAAAACTCAATTCGCGTACCTACCCCGAAGTGACAAAATAAAATTCTGTATCAAAATTTATAAGGAAGGACCAGTACTTTGTTTAGGCTTGGTTTGTAGGGAATTACAAACCTGCGCACATATATTCAAACACACATAACTATAGAACCAATTCTTAATGTGCATGTGAAAGCCATCAGCGTTTCTCACAGGTTCGCGTTTAAATTTTAACTAAGTAACTTTTTTACTTTTTTTTTTTTTTTTTAACCGAACAGCTTCTGAGTCATTGGAATAGTTATATGACTTTTTTTGGGTTGAATGGTGGTCGTCTCGCACCCCCCAAGTGCCTGTGAGACGAAAAACCACCCTTGCAACTTTGGGCCGGCAGACCGCCGGAGGCTCAAAGACTCATGGAGGCGATTGACATCTCACAACTTGCACTTTATTCCCCAATCGAACTTGTGTAACTGTCTATCACCCGTTCTACCGTCCACAGCTTTACTTGATAAACAAAAGTACGATAAGAATGAGCATCAAACTGATATAACCCGCATACACGGGGTGTTCGAGGTGCACATACAATACAGACTGCCGACAGTTCAACAGGGCGCGCACAGCTCTTAAAGCGGTCACACCTTATTTCCACTCATTACAGCTTCCATCCTACTGAACAAGGTACCGGTATAGAGGGCGGAAGGGATCAGGCCGTGAGTGCAGAGACGGCTCTGCGCGAGTGGTATTTACGACGTTAAATACAAGTACTCCACAGTGACTCTAGGGGTCGCCGTTTGACAAAAACGGAAAGCTGCATAGTGTGCCTTTAAAGTCTGTGTAGAGAGAATGGTGTCATCTTGGCGGCCCCTAATTTAATTTAATAACATATGATCGTTGCGACGGAAGCGAATCAATCAAAACTAACTTTAGCTGGAAAATAACTTTTTAAAGAACCGCTATAAAGCCAAAACAATCTCTGTTACCTTAAATTATACGTTTATCTCTGTAAAGCTGCTTTGAAACAATCTACATTGTTAAAAACGCTATATAAATGACATAAGGCGATTTGCTTATTGGGAGGGGGGGGGGGCACAGGCAAAGCACTTACTTGGGCGCAGAGATATTACGCAACACCTGAAAACTTCCGTCAACATACCGGCGTGAAAAGTAGCCGGCTATTTTTCCTACAGTAGACATAGTGAATTGCGATGAACATGGCTGATTTTGTGAGAGACGAAGAGGGTGACTTCTCAGACAGTCAAGATCCAGAACCATACCTCTATGAACCAGAGTTTGAGAAGAGGAGCTGCACGCTTTGGAAATAGATCGACAGGAGGAGGAGGTTGCGATCGCTCAACAGCCTGAGGACGTGAGGATGAGAGCCAACACGAACTGGTCATGTGAGTGTGGGGGAATATGCCAACCTATGCCAACTGAAATAGAGTGTGGCGAGTGGGACAAGGTACTGTCGTCGATGACCAGGCTCAACGTGTGGGGATTTCAGGTGTTGCGTGATATCTCTGGTCATAAGGTCATACACACTTAGGATGACTTTAGAGTGAGTAAATCATGGGCTATTTTTCCTTTTTGGGTGAACTATCTGTCAGCTCTGTGTAGTAATGTTGTTGCATGATCGAGTTCGGCTCACGAGTAAACCACTGTCTAGTATTGCTCCGAGCTGATAAACTGTTTGCTCTGCGCAGCTCAGACGAGTAGCGTGGTTTCACTCTGCTTTCGTTTGCTGTGTGATGTTTCTCGTATGCGGCAGAAATGGCAGCTCTCTCTTATAAAAAGTTAGCAAAATGTGACCATTTAGTCTCAGTCTAGAGCCCTGTATAGTGCTGTATTTCTGCTTTACATGAGTGCCACCTACTGTCAGAGAGCGAATTTGTGTTTTTTTGCATTGATTTGAACTGACAAATTAGACATTCCTGTTGGTTGAACGCGAGTTAACCCTTGTTTAACCCTCTGGGGTTGGCAAACGTGTCCGTGCATTTTGCTGGATTTTCTTCACATTGTAGCACAATAAACTTAAATTACTCCGTCATTTATGCTCATACAGAAAAAAAAATCAAAAAAAAAAAATCTTTGAGATGTCTACTTTTGTATGTGTCCACTTACAATCAAATCAAAACATTGTGCTTTTGTAAAATAAAGAAAATAATCTGTGTGCGTTCTGCCTCCGTCTCGCTGAACTTTTCTTGAGCACGTCTATAAACTGAAACAAAACTCAGCAAATGGGCCAGTGACAAAGGTTTTCAACTGATAAAAAATTCAAATAGGTTAAAACTGCACATCAAAGTAGTTATTATCTTTATGGGGATGTTTTTTACTTATTACTAAAATCTCAATTTTAAACAATGAATTTTAAGCAGTTTAACTGAGAATCATCTGACGACACCAGTCAAAATGTCATACGGGATAACGTTAATGCATTTTCTAAATATTATGATATTAAAACTTTTCAAATCAATAATACTTAATGAATATATAAAGTGATGCAGTAAACAATATTTAGAGCTCAGAAAAAAAAAATTTGCACAACTTTTTTTTCTCATTATATTGTGATTTCTTTAAACGTGACCCTACTTGTTCAAGTTCTCAACCCACATTTTAACACTGCAATGTGATTTAAAATGCAAAATGTCTGAAAATGTTTTACAGGACTTGGTAACATGTTATTATTGTTTCCTCAACTCCATGAAGTGAAATTATGCATTTCAATGGAAAAAAACTGCGTTATCCCGCCTGACTTAAATTGTTACTCGGTATGAGTTAACACATGAATTGTCATTTTTACAACACTTACACATAATAATGTTCATAAATAATTAATGTTTATGTTATGCAATGTTTTTCTAAGGAAATTAATTAGGCTGTAAAGAAATACAGATGTGGTTTTCAGTGTGTAAACTGTTACACACAAACTCAGTGTGGTTTCTTCCCAGATTTGGCAAGTATACAAATACATTTAAACAATTTTTTTCATGTTTATGAAAATCAAAACAGCACAACTTTTCAACATTAGGTTTAATTTAGTACTGAAAAGTACCTTGAACCATTTTATTGATGATCATAGTCACTATACATCAATATTCATAATTAATGTAGGCTAAAGGGTTAAAGTGTAGGCGATCTTCACTCATTTCACTGAACATCATTTATTTGAACAACAAATTTACAAAAGCATGTAATTGAACAACATATTTATAAAGAAAAATCTTATTAATGGATTGAAGTACTTTGAATCACTAAATTTCATTAAATGAACACTACATATTTTATAGACATTGTCTAAAATAACAGAAGAATTTAGAATTAAAGCTGCAAGCAGCATTTATTGGGGTTCAAACATTTAAGGCCTTTAAGCACATAAGCATTTAAGACATTAAGCTTTATTTAGCAAGCTTTTAACCACCTAGTAAATACAGGCAATTTACTAGGAAATATGTGGTTTTCAAAATTTTTGACAGTTATAGCGCCACCTATGGTCCAATGGCTATGGCTCATCAATTTTCTAGTTTTCCTTTAGGATTTATAGACTTTGTGTATTTTGCCAAGCCCCTTTTCTAAATGACCCTGTTATAGCCACCCAAATGCAAAACTTTTATTCAATAATTATTGATCTAGAGTGTCCAGAGAATTGTCCTAGACTGGTCTGGTTCCGATCGGGCAAAAAACCTAGGACTAGTTCGCAAAAGTAGGTTTTTAAACATATTCATTAATATTTAATGAACGGTTTGATTGACAGCAGTGGTTCTTGAGGCAAAGTTGTTCAGCATGAGGAGATCTATCAAATGATATGCATATTGTGTGGGTGTGTGCAACACCACGTGATTACAGAGCCATAAAACTCGTTAGCGTCAACTAGTGGCCGATTTCTTTCACATTTTACATACCTCTAGGGCCATGAGTCTAACATGCCCACCAAGCAAAAAAAAAAAAAAAATGCATGTTGATGTCACTAGAGTGGATATGGCCTGTTCTTAAAAGGGCGGATTCCCCAATATGACAGGTTGGACAATAATTAAATGTAATTGTAATTAAATATTATTATGAATTATATAATTAGCTAATATTCAACTAAACAATGTTAATGATATGTTAATATCACAATTTGAATGGAAATTATACAAATTAAAGCTGAAAACTGTATAAGAATGTATTGTCAAACACATGCCATCCAAGATAGCGGATGACATTATGGGCATAACAGAAAATAACTGTTATCCTATATGACAAAATTGTTATCCGGTATGACAAAACTCAGTTTAAATCTTAATCAGGCAGTATTTTTGGCTACCTATAGAAATCTGCAACCTTTACCTTCAACTTCCAAATATGTAAATTCAAGCTAAATAAACATATTTACATAAAATCCACATTATATATGTTATTTTAGCGTTATCCCATATGACTTCGGACTACGGATATCTGTCTTCGGACTTCCGGTGAGAGAGGACGCTGGCGCAGTTGGCTGCCGCTTCTCTACCGTGTGTTTATTTTATTTTATTAATTTTAAACTTATTTTATTACCGTTATTTTATGCTACGTTAAGTTGCAGTTTTTAGAGATAGGCTGCTGAATGCTTATAATCTTTTCCGGCGTCCTCATTGTTTCTGACTTTTGTACTGCCTTGCTGTATGGCGTTATATATGTGCCTCATTCCTGAGCGAGTAATTGTAAGTTTTGAGCACAGAACTATATTTTGCAAGCACATTACATTATATTTTGAACAGAAATTAACAATCGCAAAAAAAACAGCGTTACAAGTGTGCCACAAAATCAACCAATTGGAAAATTAAAGGTCTATTGTGATTGGCTGTTGGTCTCCAATCAAATCGCTAGTAGAACCAAAGCCCTTCTGGTAGAACTATTCTACAGCATACATATTCATTTTTTTTTTATTATGAACTTAAAAGTGCCTTGTTAGTTTTGTGTATTATAATGCTGTTGTGTTGTTTAACTTACAATATTATATCTCCTATTGTGACTAAAGTTAGTTTGACTTATCCTTTTCAAGCATTCTAACGCTAGCACAGCCGCTATGGCAAGCCGTATTGACATTTAATAATTTAAACCGACTAGTCTCTATTTTCATGCTACTAGTACTTATTTTTTAGATACTAGTATCTATTCCATTAAGTACTAGTGTCACGGAATGGGTAAAACAGGAAGCGAGGATTCATGTGCGTAAAAGGAATTTATTAAATAAACAAAACAAACTTACAATCAAAACAACCCTGTGGGGGGGAAAAAACAGGAGAGAACTCAGGCAGGCATCAAAAGGAACACGAGGGAACACAGACAACGAACCAGCACAGGACTGCAAACACAGGGGGACTAAATAGGGAACAAACAAGGAAGGTAACGAGGCAGGCAGGTGAGGGACATTAAACAATAACGAGATAACAAGATGGGCGGGGTTTGACAATTGACAGGAGAGCACATGGCACAAGGAAATAACATGACAGCTATGTGCTCACAACAGACCAGACTAACACAAACACATGACAAACCGGGAGTGTCACAGCTCTGTCACTAAACCAAGAGAAAACCCAGACAAGGGTGACAGAACTGTGACAACTAGTGCATTCATTAGCTACTAGTGCTTATTCTTTAGGTACTAGTGCCTATTATTTAGATACTAGTGCTTATTCTTTAGCTACTAGTGCTTATTCTTTAGATACTAGTGCCTATTCTTTAGATACTAGTGCTTATTCTTTAGGTACTAGTACTTATTCAATAGATACTAGTACTTATTCATTAGATACTAGTACCTATTAAATAGATACTAGTACTTATTCATTAGATACTAGTACTTATTCTTTAGGTACTAGTGCCTATTCTTTAGATACTAGTGCTTATTATTTAGGTACTAGTACTTATTCATTAGATACTAGTACTTATTCATTAGATACTAGTTCTTATTTATTAGATACTAGTACTTTTTAGTTACTAGTACTTGTTATTAGATACTAGTAGTACATATTCATTAGATACTAGTACCTATTAAATAGATACTAGTACTTATTCATTAGATACTAGTACTTATTCATTAGATACTAGTACATATTCATTAGATACTAGTTCTTATTTATTAGATACTAGTACTTATTCATTAGTTACTAGTACTTGTTATTAGATACTAGTACATATTCATTAGATACTAGTACTTATTCATTAGATACTAGTACTTATTCATTAGATACTAGTTCTTATTTATTAGATACTAGTACTTATTCATTAGTTACTAGTACTTGTTATTAGATACTAGTACATATTCATTAGATACTAGTACCTATTAAATAGATACTAGTACTTATTCATTAGATACTAGTACTTATTCATTAGATACTAGTTCTTATTTATTAGATACTAGTACTTATTCATTAGTTACTAGTACTTGTTATTAGATACTAGTACTTATTCATTAGATACTAGTACTTGTTATTAGATACTAGTACTTATTCATTAGTTACTAGTACTTGTTATTAGATACTAGTACATATTCATTAGATACTAGTACCTATTAAATAGATACTAGTACTTATTCATTAGATACTAGTTCTTATTTATTAGATACTAGTACTTATTCATTAGTTACTAGTACTTGTTATTAGATACTAGTACTTATTCATTAGATACTAGTACTTATTCATTAGATACTAGTACCTATTAATTAGATAATAGTACTTATAAATTAGCTACTAGTACTTATTCAATAGATACTAGTAACTATTTATTAGATACTAGTATTTATTCCGAATGTTACTAGTAAGATTTTTTATTTTACTAGTCGCAACTGCTTTTTTACTCGTCTTATGTTATGACTAGTCAGAAATGCCACTGGATAGTTCAATTAAAAATCTTACTAGTAACATTTGGAATAAATACTAGTATCTAATAAATAGTTACTAGTATATAATTAATAGGTACTAGTATCTAATGAATAAGTACTAGTATCTAATGAATAAGTACTAGTATCTAATGAATAAGTACTAGTATCTATTTAATAGGTACTAGTATCTATTTAAGAGGTACTAGTATCTAATGACTTAGTACTAGTATTTATTGAATACATACTAGTATCTAGTAATAGGTACTAGTATCTAAAAAATAAGTACTAGTACCTAATAAATAACTACTAGTATCTAATATATATGTACTAGTCACAATTGGAATACATACTAGTCAGAACTGAATAGTTGATATCTGAATGACAGATCCCCATAGAAGTAAATGGCAAAAAAAAATATTTGTTACTAGTAACAAAAGAATAGTTACTAGTCACTATTGGAATACGTACTAGTATCAAATGAATAAGTACTAGTATCTAATAATAAGTACTAGTAACTAATGAATAAGTACTAGTATCTAATGAATATGTACTAGTATCTAATGAATAAGTACTAGTATCTAATAATAAGTACTAGTAACTAATGAATAAGTACTAGTATCTAATAAATAAGAACTAGTATCTAATGAATAAGTACTAGTATCTAATTAATAAGTACTAGTATATATTTAATAGGTACTAGTATCTAATGAATAAGTACTAGTATCTAATGAATAAGTACTAGTATCTATTGAATAAGTACTAGTAGCTAATGAATAAGTACTAGTAGCATGAAAATAGAGACTAGTCAGTTTAAATGATTAAATGTTAAAACGGCTTGCCATACAGCCGCAGACAATGTCATCAGATCAGCAACACCTAACTGTCCCACCACAGCCACATGTGAGTAGTTTTTAATATTTTGGTTACATAGTTAACTTACTGTGTTTATTACCTTTATTTTGTTTGTCTGCATTCTTAGCTTGCAAACTACATTTCGTTGCTTACGTTAACTAATTTATATGAAAAAGCAGTAGGTTAACTCCCAAGATAACTTTAGTTGGCAAACTAAGAGAACAATAAAGGCTTAACTTTGTTCTCCATAATGATTTAAATGTTATTTGAACGTATGACGTTACCTAGAATGCACGTTGCTGCCAGACATTTCAGATGTTAAATTGAAATTGGACTTGAGGCTTGGGGAGGATGTATGGGAGCTACGCAATCGGGTTACAAAGTACATGTATTCCATTACAGGAGCAGGAATAGATATGTTAATAGTTACATTTAGTAACATTTTGGATTATTAGCAGAATTAAAATAGTAATTCATTTTAAAAGAAACATGTAGTACTACCTGCAACATGCAAATGTGCAGTCAAACACATTACACTTCACGAGTCTCACAACACCTCTGGTCTCCAGTATAACCATAGTTCATCTGTATTATCATGGCCTCTATTGGAAAGAAAGTTTTCACTAGGTAGACATTTCACCAAAGTTTTTTTTCAGATTTGAAAATGCTTTAGGCTACTGCATGAATTTAGGTCTACTTCATGAAAAATATTTTATTTTCTTCTAATGTTACATTGGTATGTTGTCTTATAGAATAAACTGAAATAAAATTAATATAACATTTTTCCCTTGTCTTTAATTGCATATTTGGTATTGAAGTAAAAGTTACCCTTCACAACCGTGCTGATAATCTACACATACATTGCCAAAGTAAACTATCATCGGAGAAATTTAGTTATAATCTAATCTAATCTAATCTAATCTAAAACATGTTTTTAGACACCATGTTCTACATCTTATTCTAAAGTTTAAATACAAATTCCTATTTGGCTATGGCTAGGATGCTATAAGGGATACATTTATTACTATCTTCCACCACACGTTATCTTATCTCAGTCATGTACCGGTAGATTATTCTCAAACGTATATGGCTAACTATGAATCCCTCTTCTTTGCTAATCTGAGCGCTTTCTGTCTAACAGGACTTGCTGAGACAGCAGTTGATGGAGAGACTTCTTACCAAACTGCAATCTGCCATAAACCAACTACCACTAAATTTGGATTATTTGGAGTTTCTGACACGCCATGAGCTTATTCTGTTCGAATCGTTCTCTGAGCAGATAGGCGGTGTATCACACATTACAGAAGCACTACAAAACCTCTATGATGTTATCAAAAGGGAAATTAATGCCAGATCTATGCCCATTGTTGAACAGGAAACAGAGGTTGGTCCAGGTTCTGGTCACACCAAAATTGTAATAGAGAAAGAAAAACTAAAGAATTTGCTGGACACACATCTGCCAGTCTCCTGCATTGCAAAATTTTTGTGTGTTTCAAGGAGAACAATTTACAGAAGAATGCAAGAATTTGGCTTATCTGTAAGAGGATCATACAGCACAGTGACTGACCAAGAGCTTGACAACATGATTTCAGCCATCAAAAGTCAGATGCCAAATGCTGGTTATCGAATGGTTCAAGGCCATTTGGTGTCAATGGGTCTCCGCATTCAGTGGTGGATAATGATGGCCTCTATGCATCGGGTTGATGCTGCAGGGATCTTCTTACGGCTCACAGAACTAGGTTGTGTTGTGCGAAGAAGTTATTCTGTGCGAGGCCCTTTGTCCTTGGCCCACATTGACACAAATCACAAACTGATCAGGTAGATTCAAATATAATGTTGATCTAATTATTTAAACACAGAATGTTGTGGTGTAGGATGCATGCCATTCAAATCCCATACAAACAGCTTTTAGTTATACTGTAACTTTTTTCCCTCTTGAACAGATACAACATTGTCCTTCCTTGAGGAGTTGACGGCTACTCAAGGAAGGTAATTTATGTGTTCTTGTTTTTGTTATTGTTAATGTTATTAGCCTAATATAGATTGTTGTTTTTTTTTGTTGTTTTTTTAAATGGACCATAAAATACATATTGTATGAAGGGGTTTTTCTTTTTTTGGGGGGAGGTTTCAATAATTCATCAATACTTTGTGCATAAAACAGAATAAATTCATTCATGAACTAACAGTAATGTACAATAATTAACAGTATGTCATGCATGGCTTAATTTCTGAGTTATTAAGGATCATGTCTTCTTCATAGGTAGGTCTGCTGTTAAGGACAGCCAAAAAAAAAAAACTGACCAGTCACAGTGTGCACATTGATGAATTCCAAGTGTTGTAATCATGATTAACTTAGATTGTGGACATGAACAGTCCATCTCTAACACTGATAAATAACATCAGAATAACAGATGAACATCATTAATAACTCCAACATCATGATTGAAATACCTATTTGTTGCATTATAATATTGTTCTTGCATTAAGGCGTGCATGAGATACTGTTCATTTTTTCATATTCCTCAAAGTTGAAGTACAACAAATACATTTTGTTTTTGCATCAAGCCATGATAGTTGATGTACCCTTACAAATTGGGTCTAAAATCCTTTTCAAATTGAGGGTCTAAGGACAGAGGGTGTACAGATTAAAGCCTCCTGACACAAATTGTGATTATGGGGTATATAACATTCGACTTGACAAAAGCATCCAATTGTAATCAGCTGCTTAAGACATAACATTCATTATTATTGTAGGTTCGAACAATTAGTGTATATTTTATCTTCAGCTAGAGTGTAATGATGGTTGATCATAATTTTATCATCAACTGCCAGTATTCTGAGTGCTCAGAAACCACAATGCTTAAACATTAACTTTACATATTTCTTGCAGAAAGTACAGAAAAAGTTATAGAATTTCATGTTGAAGCACTACCTTTTCTCAAATTTGCATTCTAGGTAGTAGTCCTTTTCTTCTGCTTTCCTTTCTTACCAAGGCTAACATTAAAATGAAGCTCGATTTATAGAATCCTATGTATTTCTAATCAACATATGTACAGTATAAGTGAGTCTGTTTGAATACTTCAACCAAAAGTGATAGACATGCAAGAGTAAGTTGCAACAGTACATGTGCAATATATGTAATATTCTAAGATGCAAGGTAACCAAGTTATTTTTTTAAATATATGAACACGTAATAATTTAGGTACCAAAACCCGTAGAATGTTCACTAAACAAAACTAAAGGCTCAAGGCCAGCTAATAGGATGTAACTTTATAGCTGCAAGAAGATTAACATTTTTCATGTGGTTTTATTAGATCTTGTACTTGGATGCTGCAACAAATAACAAAGCATCAACTGCATTTTCATTCTTCCTGAGATCAACCCAGCTTCATGGCTTACCATCAAGGTATTTTTGCCATGACAAAACACACATCTGGAGAAGTGGCAGTTTTTTATATTTCAGATTTTTTTATTAACTTATAATTGTATACCAGAAATTATAACTTCATATTCTAAAGTAAAAGTAAACCTTGCTGAATGTCATTTAAATTTGTTTTGTATCTTAGAGTAAGGGGGGATCAGGGTGTTGAGAACGTGGACATCGCACACTTTATGTTCTCCACACGGGGAACAGGAAGAGCCAGCTTTATCTCGGGAAAGAGTGTCCACAATCAGAGGTAAGTTGTGTTTTCAGTCTTGATATTTTTGATTGCATAAATACTTCTTGCAGTTTAATTGTTTAAATAAAGTACAAATTGCTTTATAAATCCAAGTCAACCAATTAAAATGTCATTCTAGAATAGAGCGACTTTGGCGGGATGTCTGGGTTGCGGTCACTAGCAAGTACCACGATGTTCTTCACTCTCTGGAGGAAGACGGTCTGCTTGATATCTCTGATGAGGTTTCTCTCTTTGGTGTCCACTACATCTTTGTCCCTCGACTCCGAGCAGACCTTGATACCTTCACTGGAGGATGGAATAATCATCCTCTACGGACAGAGGGAGGTCTCAGTCCTGAACAGCTGTGGTATATGGGACATCAACAAGATCTAGACGAAGGGGAGAGTCTTGAGGTACACAAATATAAAAAGGACAGTTCACAAAATGTATATATATATATATATATATATAAAAGTTAAGTTGCAAAAATTTGGCAGACATATGTCTTGTTTCATGACAAAAATGTCAATTGGACTTTAGAGCATATTTGCCAAAAAAATACCATAATGTAAATGCTGCGGTTAAATATAGTTTATCTACAAATGCCTTTAAATACACTGAGAAATATATAAAATCCTTGGCAACAGCCATCTGTTCAATTACCAGCAGGTTTTATTTCTAAATTTAATGTTTTCAATGAACATTTGCACCTTTTTTGTAATTTTTTTCCCAAAAAATATTAAATTATTTTAAATAAACAGAAAACATCAGAAAAACGTTTTAAGGTTCAAAGTCTTAATTTATTTGAATTGTTTTCTGGCTTTGTGGGAACTTCAAGATCCAGGCATTGAATGGGAGAGTGCAATGCTGCAAGGAGACACCAACGGTACAGTTGTGGTTCCCGAAATTGTGTGCCCACTGGATGATGAAGCCCTGGAAGAACTTCAGAGAACTCTTGATCCTATGGAACATTCTCAGTCACACGGTCGTGACTTGTACACACGATACTTGCAACTAGTATCCAACCAACAATGACATTTAAACCTGAACTTCTTAGCTGGTTACAATATTGCACTTGGCAAAAACATCCCATTATGTTTACTAATGAACCAGCAAAAAAAAAAAAAAGGCACTTAAGGAGTGGCACCCTTTGGGATGTATAACTAACAGTAGCAACAACTGTTATGAGTTCTATCTAGCTCTAAAAAAAGAAATACTAAAGATGTTATACAATTAGAGGTGGCAAAATTAAAAGTGCTCAGTTCACCCATTTTGGGAAGTCCCAAAATAAAACCCAAATTAACGTGTAATGGTAGTTTACTTCTATATATTTAACACAATAATTGGTTTACAATTTGTATTAATTTCATAGATCACTGATTTTTTTATGAATTATTTTTACCAGTCTTTTGTCTGAATTAGGAACTTCCCAAAACTTGTAAACTCAGCAGCACCCAGAAGAGTACTTTTTACTTTTGCCACCTCTGTATGTACAATATTCTAATCAAAATCAGTAAACAATGATTGCTTAGTTATTGCTTTGATTTGAGTAGATCTCATTGTATTAAACTCTGTGGAATCCACCACCAAATTGTACTGCCTCACTCATGATTCTTCTAAAGTCAATGTAAGAGCTAAGATGCTGTACTGGAAAAGTCACAGTCTGAGTGCATGCACTCACAATTGGGTAGCAAACTGAGTGATCTCCTAGTCGTTCCCTGCAGTTGTGGTCAAAGTTGCATGTTATTTTGAAATGTACAGGGATGTGGGACTGCCCCGTCATCCACTGGAGCACGTGTGGCACTGCATCAGGCTCTGCGTCACCAGCTGCACTCTCTGTCTCCCCATCTGTGATTGATGTATATTTCAAATAACATGAGAAGCTATTCAAATTTACAGATAAAATAAATTATTCAAGAATGTGCTCAGTTCATTCAAATTGTTATGTGTAATTGTCTATGCATAAAATAAAGTATATAGTACCTGAAATTTCAACCTCCTGCAAGAAATCTTGCAGAAAGTTGATGATCTTCCTCTCAGTTCTCTCCTTAGAAGTCCCCTTTTCACTGAAATTGGGCTGGACGCACATCATTATGAAATCAGCATCAGGCTATAAAGAAATAGTGAATGCATATTTGGTTGAAATATAGGCTTGTAAAGGTTATACAAAATGGAAATTCCAATATATTACTACGCAAATGTAAGAAAGGATTAAGTGGCAGTTAAAATTGATACCTTGATAATGTTCCCAGGAACAAACAGGGAGCGGCAAGCTTCAGGGTTTGTAGCCATCTGGTCCACCAGGCCATATAGTTCCAAGCCCTTTCGAGTTTGCTGCAGCATTGGAATTAGTCTTGTTGTGGAATGTAGGACAATCGCTCTTTGGAGAAAAAAACATGGTTTGAAATGTTTACAATTTTACATGAAAAATATTTTGAAATGTAATATTCTTTTAAAACTCTTACCGAATGATGCTTTCTTTGCTGTCCAGGTTGATCTGGCTCGTGTATCCGCAGCTTATAATTTCATCAGTGTTCAACATCAGACACTGAGCATCTGCAGAATCTTCAACCTGAGAAAAAAGAAAATAAGTATTTTTTAAATAAAGCAGCGAATAAAATAAATGTTAAAACTAATCTTTATCTAATTTATATCTGAAAACTCTTAAACAGAGTGCTCACCCTGCTGATGAGTTGACAGGATTCTAGATCGGCCACATCTTCCTTAGACAGAGAATTTAAGTCCACTTCTCCTGTGCAGAGGAAGCTGTAGCACCACCCTCTCAAAAAAGCAGGAGGTGGGCCACCTTGTGCCAGGCTGACTGCCATTATTTCACCAATAGTTCTGTGTGCAAGGTAGAAAACATCTCAGTTTTAAAATCCTTACATCCAGTACATGCAGTAATGTGAAAAACCTGAAGTTCTCGTTATCAAGGTCTGTCAAGGAGTACTTGGGATTTTTACCCTGGTTTCCAGCTCCTTCAAAGAATCTGTTTTCAATACCTGAAACCATATCTTAGACAAAACAGCAATACCCAGTTTTAGCTGATTGATTGGATTTGTTTCATATTAGAACACAACAATTAAATGACCAACTTACCAGTTAAAAACTCTTTCCTGAGGGCTCCTGTATCAATACCTGCCTCTCAGATTACTGGCAGGAGATGCAGCTTTCTTTCTTTTCCACTGCAGAATGCCCCTGTCTGGAAGGTCTTCTCTGTCCACACACAACTTACATTCTTTTGTTGTGTCAACTTGATGTTCAAGGAAGTCCAATATATCTTCCGTACTTAAAGACAACAGAGAACATATAAAATAGTCCCAAATTATCAAAAATAATGTGTATACATTATTGCCATTTCATAGTTTGGTAACACTTTATAATAACGTTCAGTTGTAAGTCATGTATAAGTGGTTAGTTAATGATGAACTAATCATTTACAAAACATTCATAAATGATTAGCAAGTGATATACTAATATTTTATGTATGTTTTGTGATTAGTAAATGATTAACTAATTATTTACGAAACATGACTCCGTTCATAAGCGATTAATAAGTGATATGTTCATTATTGTATGTATGTTTTGTATATTCAGTTGTAAGTAATTTACAATTGATTAGTTAATGATTGACTAATTATGTACAGAACAAGAAAATGCGTTTCATAAATGTTTAATAAATTGTTGTTGTTTTTTGTATGTATGTAGCAATTAGAGGGTGCCGAAAGTGTTGTAAATAGTGTAGTGTAGTGTGTACTGCAGTGTAAGTGCTGACTGGTGAGGGTATAGACAGCTGTCTTCTGTAGTGTAGTGTAGTGTGTACTGCAGTGTAAGTGCTGACTGGTGAGGGTATAGACAGCTGTCTTCTGTAGTGTAGTGTAGTGTAGTGTGTACTGCAGTGTAAGTGCTGACTGGTGAGGGTATAGACAGCTGTCTTCTGTAGTGTAGTGTAGTGTAGTGTGTACTGCAGTGTAAGTGCTGACTGGTGAGGGTATAGACAGCTGTCTTCTGTAGTGTAGTGTAGTGTGTACTGCAGTGTAAGTGCTGACTGGTGAGGGTATAGACAGCTGTCTTCTGTAGTGTAGTGTAGTGTGTACTGCAGTGTAAGTGCTGACTGGTGAGGGTATAGACAGCTGTCTTCTGTAGTGTAGTGTAGTGTGTACTGCAGTGTAAGTGCTGACTGGTGAGGGTATAGACAGCTGTCTTCTGTAGTGTAGTGTAGTGTAGTGTGTACTGCAGTGTAAGTGCTGACTGGTGAGGGTATAGACAGCTGTCTTCTGTAGTGTAGTGTAGTGTGTACTGCAGTGTAAGTGCTGACTGGTGAGGGTATAGACAGCTGTCTTCTGTAGTGTAGTGTAGTGTAGTGTGTACTGCAGTGTAAGTGCTGACTGGTGAGGGTATAGACAGCTGTCTTCTGTAGTGTAGTGTAGTGTAGTGTAGTGTAGTGTAGTGTAGTGTAGTGTGTACTGCAGTGTAAGTGCTGACTGGTGAGGGTATAGACAGCTGTCTTCTGTAGTGTAGTGTAGTGTAGTGTGTACTGCAGTGTAAGTGCTGACTGGTGAGGGTATAGACAGCTGTCTTCTGTAGTGTAGTAGTGTAGTGTAGTGTAGTGTAGTGTAGTGTGTACTGCAGTGTAAGTGCTGACTGGTGAGGGTATAGACAGCTGTCTTCTTTAACCACTGTGCAACTAAAGTGAGCAAAACATATAAAAAAAGTAACAATTTTTTAAACATTTATGAAACGCATAGTCATGTTTTGTACATTATTAGTTAATCATTAACTAATGAAATGTAAATGACTTATTATAACTGAATCTACAAAACATACATACAATAATGAACATATCACTTATTAATCACTTATGAACGCATAGTCATGTTTCGTAAATAATTAGTTAATCATTTACTAATCACTTGTAAATGACTTGTAACTGAATTTACAAAACATACATAAAATGTTAGTATATCACTTGCTAATCATTTATGAATGTTTTGTAAATGATTAGTTCATCATTAACTAAATCGCTTATACATGACTTACAACTGAACGTTATTATAAAGTGTTACCCATAGTTCCATCCAGCAGTGTGCAGAACAGTGTTTGGAAAATAATTACATTATATGTGACTATGAATTACTGCACCATGTGCTGTGTTAAATAATTTGATAGTATGTGATGTCTAGATAAGATGGCTAAAAAACATGAAAACATGGATTGTGTAAATAAATATTTCTGTATTTGATATAAACTCACACGAAAGGCATCTAAATAAAACATACCTTATTGATTATTGATGAGCATGGGTACTTGGGCCACTGCTATTTGCTTCAGCAGTCACTATAGATTCAAAGCTGTACATGAAAACAAATGCAGTTTCAAACACCTGTATATGTATAGGCTACATAGACTTAAACCTGAAAAAAAAAAAAAAAAAAACATGTATTATACAGAGAGCTGAACAAAGCAGATTACCTCTCTCCACAAAGGCTAGCATGGAATGTGATCTCATCGTCTGGGAATTCTTTGGTGCAAATTGGACAAACCACCTGAAATTTGAAAGATAGTCGCTCCATGTTACAAGCAACTGAAACAAAGATTACAGGTGCAAAAGGCAATTAAAGTGATTTTAGTTATGGCCTTACCTTGCACTTGTTCTCCACAACTATTAACTCATCAGAGTACTGCAGATTTACAAAACAGTATTTGAAGTAAAGTATTCATTATATTTTTATTTTCATTTACATTAGACAAACAAACTTGCTCTCACCTCTTCACCAGACTCATCGGAGGTGAGTTTTCCCTTGCATGTCTTAATGTGTACTGCAAGCATATGCAAAGGCAACGTCTCATTACACTGGTAACATGTTGTCTTTGGCATTTTTGAAAGTCAGGAGGCAGAGGAGAGGTGTCTAAAGTCTCCTGGAGTGGTACGATGTAAAAAGTGGCTTTGCCCCCCCGCTGACGCAGCTCGCAGAGCTTTGACAGAATACCCCTCTGCTTCTGGTGGAATGACAGTCAGCTTTCGTCGACCACTGCCACCTTTATTTAGAGAAAGAGAGAGAGAGAAATGCCTTAAAATGATTTGTTTTGTTGAAGAAAAAACAAAAACATTTTGTCCATCTGTCATCTCTAATGCTTGCAGCAAGTAATTAATACACCATAAGGATTTACATGCACCAAAAATAAATAGAAGATTGGCATTTGATTAACAGTAAATATGACAATTCAACAAAACAATCATAGACTTACAGACCTGTTGCCTTATGCAAGAGCCATCC
Source organism: Leuciscus leuciscus (assembly GCF_965113295.1). NCBI lineage: Eukaryota > Metazoa > Chordata > Actinopteri > Cypriniformes > Leuciscidae > Leuciscus > Leuciscus leuciscus. Next base: position 10,283,197 of record NC_138725.1, on the reverse strand, counting down.
CCCACATAGATCCTCCATTTTTGTAAATGTGTTTGCCAGGTGCTTTGAAATCTTGGTTAACGAGAAAGTAAAATTAAAATAAAGATACCCACAGAAAAATCCTTGACAGTGACAAGACTTAAGTATATTTTACAATAACTATCTTTCATTCAAGTCAAAAAGCTGGACTGGGATATGTACCTCTGTGTGGTCACCATCTTCTGGAAGAGACACTGTTTGTCTTCCCATACCCGCCTGGAGGAGTTCAAGCTCCTCAGTTGGCAACGGTGTGTGGGATGTATTTTTGGGAAGAAGATAAAAATTGAGAGCAGTTGTTTTGCTTGTCTTTACAAGTTGCTTGGTGGCAGTCAAACACCTCTTTTTACCACGACTGAAGTTTGATTTGAAATATCCTGGAAAAGATCTGTGGATTAAGTTATAGCTTTATATTAGTTTATTAAATATACAGTAAATATAACAATCAAGCAAATATTCTAAAGAGCATATTTTTTACAAGGCAATTGGCCTAGAAATCCAAGGTCATGTCTCAAGGTGAATCATAATGCCTATTTTGATACAGTATACATCCAAGTAAATTAACAAACTGGACGTTACCAAATTGCATTTAACACGTAACAAGACTTCATGAAAAAATCGTCATGATTTGAAAATTGAATATAAGCATATCTACAGTACTGTAGGTGAATAACGAACCTTGTCATTTCTTGCTGCACTGTTACATTTCTAGGGACAGGGAGCTCTGTCTCTGACGGCCGTGTTGGGCAGTTTGTGGCCATCGATCTGCGTATAAATAACACGACTTTACACTTTCAAACTGCGTGTAATGCGTACGCCAAAGTCCAATTTTACGTGCATATGACACGCCAATCCTTCCCATTTACTTCGGTGGAGAGCAGATGCGTCTAAATACCACGCATCACCTTCAACGGCAATGACGTCACCAGCGAGGCTCAGTTCGACCAGTTCGCCTGCACCTGATGCGCGTACCGTTACGTCACACCTTCAAACAGGTAAGTAAGGGCACTAAACCTTTTTTTTTTTTTTTTTTTTAATGAGATCACTGTGTTAACTGTATTATTTTAATTATTTCAGTGTTTCTGTTACATGGGGCCATGTGTTAGTTGTTAGTGGAACCGTGGGCTGCTCCGTTAGCACAGATGGTATCCTACCATTGACATTAGCCTAAGCTAACTTCTACTGTATGCCTGTTGCAGTTTGAAATACATAAAAAAAAACAGTTTTTAATCATGTTTTGACATGGCTGATGACAGCACTACAAATCAACAGACTGAATTAGTGTTTGCTAACGTTTTTAGCTAAAGTGGCATGGTTAGCCTAAGCCTACGGTCAATAATGTGGACTAATCAGTGCGCATGGACTTCTAAACCGGATTTATTCCCAAATTGTGGGCAACAGGGGGGGGGGGGGGGGGGGGGGGGAGGTGTTTCTCTAACACAAGATCCAGGAGGCGGGGTTGGATCCAGATTCAACGCCTCCCACCTTACATATACCTAAACCTACCAATCTCCACCCCCTGGATCTCGTGTACTGCAGTGAGGGAGATGGTCCTCACTGCAGAACATGAAATCCACGGGGAGGAGTCGGATCTAGATCCAACTCCTCCCACCTTACATATACCTAAACCTACCCATCTCCACCCCCTGATCCCTAAACCTACCCCTAAACCTACCCATCTCCACCCCTTAATCCCTAAACCCACCCCTAAACCTACCAATCTCCACCCCTTTATCTGGATCCAACTCCGACCCCCGGATCTCGTGTTCTGCATTGAGGTGCTACTGCAGTGAGGTGCTACTGGGAACTTCCGGGAGACTTGGGATGTCTGCCATTGTGTCATTCCCACTATTTCACAATAGTTATTGGGTAACATTACTGTCACACAACCTTATCTGTCCTCAAGAATATGGAAGTTCCATTAACTAGTTGCTCCAGAGGCGTGCGACCTCTGACATACATAGCAATTGTAAGTCGCTTTGTATAAAAGCGTCAGCTAAATGAATAAATGTAAATGTAAATGTAATTAGAGAAGGTAGTAGTAAGCCAATGCTTCCAAAGTATTACATAGTGCATTGCATCAATTTCTACATTGATGTAGTACTGTTATAATGCTAATAATTACACATTTTTGCCAAAAATGTACACATTAATTTACAAAAGTTACTTGTCATTACCATAAAATAAGTTACTTTGTGATATTACCCTATAATGTGTGTTGTGAAAAGTGCTACCCATACTCACTTTGATATGAAACTATGATACTTTACCTACTTTACTTTGCAGTTCAATATCATTAACATCAATTGGAATACTTAAGTTAATATGCAGTTTGTCTGATGTGTTCTATATCACCCATCCCTAGGTCCAACACAATTTATCCATGGTGGACAATAAAGACAAATTTATGTCGTTTTTTATCTTTATAGCGACATTGGAAAGGCATAGGATATGCTCACATCAGGCCCTCCCACAGAATTAAATATTTTGTAACGTGGCATGTCGATAATTATATATGTTTTGTTTGTAGTGAAAATGCCAGGTGGATCAACTCTTCGACAGTGCACCCATTGCCTGGAAAAGATCAATTGTGCCAATAGAAGATGCACCAAGGTAAATAATGTAGGCTACAATAGGCTATTGAACTGTCTAACTGCTAACCCCCATTTTCATGCATTAAAGCCAGAGTCATTAAGTCCAAATTAAAATAAACTTTATTGGCATTAAATATCTCAGTATTTGAGAACAGGAGTTTGCAGTGGAGACATTAAGTTCATCATACAAAAGACAGAAAGAGTTTTGTTTTGTTACTCTATAAATTTGCATCACAGTAGGTATTTTTCAAAATGTTACATTTCCCACCTGATGGAAAGGTACCTGCTGTTATTGAAATTTTGACTATTGGTTCCTTTAAGTAACATCCTCTTACAAGGCTACATATTTGACATTGAATCTGTCTATTACAGACAGTACTTTGTATTGCGGTGAATCTCAACTGTGGTCACTCAGTTCTTTTAGATTATCCATATTTTAAGAAAATGGCAACATCTCCACTAGCACATACCATAATGACAACTTAAAGGGATAGTTCTCCCCAAAATAAACCTGGATGAGTTTCTTTCTTCTGCTGAACACAAATGAAGATATTTTAAAGAATGTTGGTAATCAAACAGTTGAAGCACCCATTGACTTCCATTGTAGAAAAAAAAAAAAAATACAATGGAAGTCAATGGGTCAATTTGTGTTCAGCAGAAGAAAGAAGCTCATCCAGGTTTGGAACAACTTGAAGGTGAGTAAACAATGACAAAATTGTCATTTTTGGGTGAACTATCCCTTTAAGTTATAATGTCTGTGGCCAGATAATGGACATTCGTATTTTCCATTAAAATATGGATACATATCTAACTAGGTTTTAGCATTATGCCTTTTAATATTATTAAAATGTGCCGGTGCATTGACTCAGCTGCATATTTAGTCTGTCTGTTCAATGAATTGCATAAACTTGATATCCAAGTTATTAGTTAGGCCCTTGTAAATAGAGGGCTAGAAAATCAGCAATGCTTGATCAACTGGACCCCAGTTTAGAATTTTTTTTAATTTTTATTCCCGTGAGTCATGCCGCTCTCTCTTGTCTCTCTCCCTTACTCAGTGTGGGAAGCTGCTGGACATGAAGAGGCAGACGTCCCGTATGAAAGGATTCCGGACCAGAGCCAAGGAATGGGCACAAAAAGTCAAAAAGTCCCGCAATCAGGCAAAGATTTTTGACAACAGTGCCCTGCTGGTAATACAAATTTTGTCTTTCTCTTTTGGTCAGGCATTTCAGGTTCCTGTCAACATTACAGAAATATAGAATTGTATTTACATTGTGCAAGGAAGCAGCAACTATGGTAATGTCATGCAGTTATGTGTCATGATGTCATCAACCCAACTGCATTTGCAATATTTCAGATAATAATGAGCTAGTCCATATATAAATATTAAAACAATACACAGAATTTAGCCCTGCCTACAACTTGTATTCATTCAGCCCCAGTATCCAAGGCCACTTTACACTAAGAGGTTTTTCTTTTGGTTCACTGCACTGTAAAAAAAAAAAAAAAAAAAAAAACTGTGAAATGTATGGCAGCACAGGGTGCCGAACGTTTACCATTAATGAAAATATTGGTTAAAGATCGTTAAAAAAGAAATGGTCAATGACTGGCAGAAGTGTTTGCCAAACAAAAACTGTAAAATTAAGGTAAAATATCCTAATTCATAAGTGTTTTACAAAAAACAGTTATTTTACAGGTAGTTCCAAGATGATTATTGTGAAACATTCTCTATAAAATGTAAATCTCTTGCAGTTACAATTAGCTAGCAACAGCACATATGAATGAGCTGATATAACTATCATTCCATCAGCAACTACAGGACAAATCAGTTATTTCCTGTAAAATTTGGATTTTTTTTTTACTGTGTGGTCATGCAGAAGAGTAGGTTAAGTCACTTGCTGATGCAGGGGCAGTACAGAATCTTTTAGAGAGAAAGTTTGATTTCTTACAGGAAAAGATACATTTGCATATGCCTCAGTTACTCCAGAAAGGACATTCACCCTTATAAAAACTAGGGGTGTAACAATTATATTGTGTCACAATATATCGCAATACAAAAATGCAACAATATGTATCGTGGATAGTGACAATATGTATTGTGTATAGTTAGTGTTAGTCAGAACTTCATGAAACTACTATATAATGTTGAATATAATGTATAGTGATGCAATGGGGGAATATGTGTGGGTCCTGATAATGCCAAATGTCTGATGTTACCAGTAAAAAGTGGCCAACATTTTTAAATATATCTAGTCAGTGACAGAGTGCAAGCATATTCATCTAAAATGATTCTGTATTTTCAGCTTCAGAATCATAAATATTTTTTGCCCTGTGCATCAGCACCAAGTCCAAGCCTATTAATTTACACCCACAATGTAATATTAAATTTAGCATTTTAATCAACAGCACATGTTTTGTTAACCTTGTACATGTCTTGAAGTATCGCAATAGTATCGTATCGTGAGTTCAGTATCGTGATATGTATTGAATTGTAACATGAGGGTATCGTTACACCCCTAATAAAACCCATACTAATTTTTTTAGACAGCTTGTATGTGTATAATAATAATAACATCTTTCTTGCCTTTATAACCCTGTCTTATTGTTTTTCTATGTTAAGGTGGAGAAACTGAAGGCCCTTGGGTACTTTCCCCTCCTGCTGTGGGGAAAGTACAGACCACAAAACAAAAAGTGGATGGCCCAGCTCCAGTTCCCCTTTGAGCTGCCAGTGGTAGCGCATGCGGTCCTGGAGAAGATATTGTGCCTATTTGAAGGTTTGTTAGAAGGTAGGTCACATCACAACATCAGTACATTCATGACTCTCTATTAAGATTGATCCTGTATTGTGTACCTATCCAGTTGGATCGGTTTTAAATGTCAGTACAGAGAATTTTTCACACAATCTAGATTGCTGGTGGTGGGTAATTTTGTTCTACTTATCTTTTGTCTTAAACTTTTTATATTTCTTTGGTTACTCACATTTTGAACCACATACTGCATCTTAAATGTCTTGTTTTGTTTTATTTTTTTATCACAGCATGTGATCTTGAAAGAGAGGAGGTGGGGCAGCAAGAGAGGACAGGAGAAGAAGATGAGGCAGAAAGACAAATAGATGATGAAGACCAGAGAGGACATGAGGGGCAACGTGAAATAGGAGAGACTGAGATAAGGGACATGCAGGAGATGGAGATAGAGGCACAGGAAGAGAGAGTAGAGAGTGAGAGAGTGGCGAAAGGAGAGATAGAGGTACAGGAAGAGAGTGAGAGAGTGGCGAAAGGACAGATAGATGTACAGGAAGACCAAGTGGAGAGACGAGAGATGGAGAGACAGGAAGACTTCGAAGAGCTGGAACTGATGGAGACAGACAAGCAGAGAGAACAGGCAGAGGAAATGGGGAAAAAAGAGATTGAGGCGAAGAAGAAAGTAGTAGCAGCAAACAGGTAAGTGTCAATACAGAATAGAAGAGGCAGAGCATTAAGGGCAATCTTGACTATGTAGAATATGATATACAGAATGGTAAAGAATGTGTCCATGTACAAAAAGAGGTAGCACACCACACTAGACTCAGAAGTCAGATGGTATTTCACAAGTTGCTCTTTTTCTAGTACTTTTTCTTATAACGTGGAGTTATTTGTATGGCAGTAGTTTGGCATCCGGTGTGCCATAATGCAGTGTGGCAATGCCCAATGGTGAAGTCATCAAAGAAAGTGTCAACAGATTGTCCTGCATTTTGGTGTACTCGCAAGTATTCACCTGGTTTGCAAGGCAGACACCACACACCTCTATTGCAATTTACACATGTTTTTTATTTCTCTATACAGGAAGTCAGCTGTCAAAATTTCAGCTAAAAGGAAAAGTAAAAGAAGCCAAAACAATGATGATGGTAGGTTAAGTCCTAAACTCTTAACTAATCCTAATCTAATAGCTTTTTGGCCCACAATATAATATCTTCTTATTGCTAGTTTAGTACATTACAGGCCTGATAACAAATATAAAACTATTAACGTAATATTAGTTGAAAATGTTTTTTACTTGCTTAATTTACTCATTTTACATTGGAGTTTTTGGGGCTTCGGAATAATCCAGGGAAATTATGATGTGCATTTACTTCTGGTCTTATATTTCAAAGAGAAATGCATACAATACCCTTTCTGTGGGTTTATACGGTGACATTGCAATGGTTTGTACTTAATTTGTTAATTTTTCTTTATAGCTTGCCAGTATCACAGCACATTGGACATTTTCCCAGTGCAATATGTGTCCAAGACACGTGAAAAAAAGGTGAGCCGCTATACGGAGAACATTCTGTATGACTGTAAGTGCATAAATTGATACTATACTACACCAGGAGAATAGTGCTGAAACTGTTGCCTTTTGTCAGAAAAGTCTAAATAAAAAGTAGTTAACATGTTAAATCATTTGCTGTTAGAGCGTTCTAAATATTAAACCAAAACTTTGATGTTTTGGTAATTATATGGCAATTGATTTTTAGAGGCTGGGACGAAAAATTTAATGAAATATTTAATTATGAAATAAAAGTATGACTTTGGTTTGTCTTTTACCCTCTTCCCAAGGGCTGTAAAGAAGTCTTGGTCCATTGGCTCCCGTGTCCGTCATGTTAACATCAGCTTTCTTGTTTAACTGTCTTATGAGTTGTCCTTAAATGAATTGGGAGTTATTTAAGTTTATGTAATAAGCACCTGGACCAGTGTTACATTTCTTTTTGGGAAGTCAGGTGGGCTGCTTAATTCGGATGAACTAAGACCTCTCCACATGTGGCATCTGTTTTTGCCTACAGAGAGATTAAGCTACACAACTACAACATACATGTACAGTTTAAAATGTCATTACAAAGTGACAATAATATAATTTGGATATAAATATACGAAGAGTTCAGATGCAAAAGCCTCTAAATGCCATCTGAAATTTTCTTATAGAATGATCATTTTTATCAAGCTTGTATATTTAAGTTCAGTAATTTCACTTAATTGGCAATTTATAGGTAATCTTCATTGCCATTTAAGTGAAATTATTGAATTTAAATATACAAGCTTGATAAAAATTATCATTCTATAAGAAAATTTCAGATGGCATTTAGAGGCTTTTGCATCTGAACTCTTCGTATATTTATATCCAAATTATATTATTGTCACTCTTCTGCTTTCTCCACCCCATTCTGTCAGGGAAATATGTAGAAGCCTAACAGGGTTTATAAACCATGTCAGAGGCTATCCTTATATTTAACCTATTTCAGAAATTAAATACATCATTTCTGTATGTTTTATTTTGCCATTTCTTTCAGCCAAAAGGCCTGGCCCCCATCTTGGGAACCGCAGGAGAACATCAGAATGACTGTGTCATAAAGGAAGGTCTGCTAAAAATACTGTTGTCACATTGATGGTGCAAAGAAACAAATGTTGTGAAACATATGAAATAACACTTATTTTTAACAATAAAAGTTCTGTTGTGGGTTTTGTTGTTGTTTCTCCCTCTCTGAAAACATGGAATTGACATTGTTACTGGAGTACTTGAGGGTGTATAAATATCTTTTCATCATCCAAAAGGCCAATCGTTGTATTGTGCAGTTTGCCTTTTCACAACCTTCCACCCAGAAAAACTAGTTTGCATTGTTTGGCACTTCCTATGAGCATTTCACAATAAAAGTTCTGTTGCGGGTTTTGTTGTTGTTTCTCCCTCTCTGAAAGCATGGAATTGACATTGTTACTGGAGTACTTGAGGGTGTATAAATATCTTTAATTTTGTCCTATGACAAAGTTTCATTTTCACCTCATTCTGGCCCCATGTATTCAAGCTAGTTAATAAAGCACAAGCACACCTGCATGTACAATAGTAACCCCCAAAACTTTCAAATACCAAAATAATAGAACATTACACACAAATAGATATCCCCCTATATTCATATTGAGCAAAACATATGAAATAACACTTATTTTTAACATTACTGTATTTTAACATAGAGGAAAGGCATGCTGGGAACTAGAAGTCTGTTGTAACCACTGATTGTAACTCATTCCGTGATTGGGTGTATATGTGTGTATAATACATTCACATTTATGGGAACAGGTAAGTGCAATATATGTACACAATAAAGGATAAAACTTTGTGAAAATTACATGTAATGTTATTTTTGTCTTCATTTATAAATATTTAATAATATGTATCAATAGCAGTATATTCCCATACATTTTTGTTTCGTTTCCTTTTTAATCCTTGTAGTACTCAAGGTATATAGCCAGCTTTGGTGTTAAGAATAACCTTACAGTTGCATTTTGTTTTCATAATCTTCGTTCTTTAGTTGTATCTTCGTTGCTATGGTGGTTGCTATTGATGTTGCTATCGCTGAAACCACGTAGCTTGCATTCGCTTGCATTACGTAGGCTACTTCCGTCTTCACAGACACCCGCTTTTTTAATGATATCTTCAACATTTCTCCACAGAAAAACTAATTGATAACTCAACAATACGTTATGTTCATGTTAAGGCTATCACTTTTAATAATTTCTCCTTGGAAAATGAGAAAACTTTCTTCTTCTTTTTTTCAGTTTTTGGTAGCATAAGATTACGGAAGTGCTTTGTGTTGTGGGCGGAGTTTGCGCGTTATACTGTTTTGGCTAAAATATCTGAAATAAACCAACATATCTACTTTTTGTTAACATAGATTTACATTTACATTTACATTTAGTCATTTAGCAGACGCCCTTATCCAAAGCGACTTACAAATTAGGACTAAGTTCAGCGAGTCATCATAAAGAGGCAAAAGCAACAACAACGCAGGAAGTGCTCAAAATACGAAGTTCAGGTATTATTCAGAGTAGCATAAGCCTGATAAGTGATGTTTCAAAGGGAAAGGATTTTTTTTTTTTTTTTTTTTTTTCTATAAGGTTAAGTGCTCACGGAAGAGATTGGTTTTCAGCTGTTTTTTGAATGTTGTCAGGGATTCTGCATTCCGGATGAGGGTGGGGAGAGCGTTCCACCAGCATGGAACTGTAAATGAGAATGTTCTGGAAAGTGATTTTGTGGCTTTCTGTGATGGAACCACGAGACGTCGCTCGTTGACCGATCGTAGGTGTCTGGTAGGGATGTAGACTCGTAGGAGCAGGGGCGGGTCTACGTGGTGGCCAGGGGGGGCACCGGCCCCCCCTGAAATTCGATTGGCCACCCCAGGTGCCCCCCCTATAAGATGTCTTGTGATTGGTTCATTTTACGACCAATCAGTTTTATAGACTCTACTGAAGTTTACTTCAAAGAAGTGCAGCGCCAGATAAACAACGGTCGTCGCAGACTTGGACTTTTACTTTATCAATCAAGAGTGGGAAGTCAAGACACCAAACAAAGAGCTGCCAGTCACCACCGAAACAGAAGTTTTAGTTCCAGCTGTTTTAGTTGAGGTCTGCCTTTTTCGACTGTTTTCCTCTCTTTCTGCTACTGTTTTTACAGTGCTGCCAACTCTCACACTTTCACCGTGAGACACGCAATTTTCATACTCTCTCACGCCACACATCCATTTTCTCACGTACAGAAAAATCGCGAAGCAAAGAGGACACGGAGACCGACAGACTAGACAGAGCAGGTTACTTATGATATACAAAAATCTCAGCTCAGATTCTGTCAATTTTATTACGAAATTCAAACAATAAATACCGTTTTGGCGCTTGTAAATGTTACGTGACAGATAGTAATAGCTAATAGTAAAAAAACATGAATGAACACTGAAAGATACAGTACAACTTACCGAAATGTATATTCCTCATACATAATATCGATCAATCAGTGTTTTTCATCAGCGTGAAGAGGTCAATAACATAGCAGAACAATTGTCACATTTACCTCAGGAAAGCCATTTAATGAACATAATATAGGCACATAGTTGGCAAGAAAAAAAATAGCTATAGAGTATTTAGCTAAATATGTGTTCTATATTACATATTTATTATATTTTTACTTATATCATTAAAGTTATTATAATAATAAAAAAACGCATTATATTTAATTTGAGGTATTTTTAACCTTAAATAATAGCCTACTACCAGCTGATAGGGCAGTATGTTTACAGCATTAGGTGAGTTGTTTTTTTCTTGAGGAAAAATAACGCCTATCTTGTGTAGCCTACCTAATATTTATCCAAATAAGTCAATATTAAATCAAATCACAATAATTGAATTGAATTGAAATAATAAAAAAGCGTAGCTTACCAGAAATTGTATCATGTAAACATTGTAACATGTTGTCACTAAACCTAATAAAATTCAGTTTAGTTACTAAAATGTTAGTGACAATGTTAGTAAAATGTTTTTTTTATAAAACATTTTATAAAACATTATGTGTTGTTTTCTTTTGAACTGTTACAGTGCTAAAACTTTAACTCTGTGTTACTCAGCTTTTTTGTAATTTAATCTGAAAGAAATGTTGAATGAAACACTATGATGTTTTGACCAAACCATTTGAATTATTACAGTGGGGGGAATTTTTTATTTATTAATTTATTATTATTTGAAAGAGATTGTGAATAAAACTACTGTATATTGTAATGGCCAAACTACTTATTAAAAGAAATTATACTACAGGGCCGTTGAATGCTTGAATCTGATTGGTTGACGAACGTTCTAAGGTGTGCATTATTTTCAGGGAAACGCACGGCTAAAGTAGTTCCAGGCAGGTCTCGACCGCATTACAGTTCCATATCACTTCGCGTAGTCAACTGTAATAACGGAAAATAGGATACAATTCATAACAAGAAAAAGCATTTCGCCCCATGCGCTTGATCTGCAATTTTCAATGTCTAGCTTCACAATCAATAGAAACATGTTGTTTAATTTGAATAAATAAACTATAAAGTCCTATCTATAATCAATAGAAAATTAAACTGAATATAGGCTAAATAAATGGATAGTCCTGCAGCACGGATTTTTATTGCAGATAATTTAACAAATAAATAATTATTGATAGGCCTACTTGTTAAAAGGGCTTTGGGTTTCATTTATTTGGCTAGTCTACTGTCATCTGTCAATAATAGAAAGAAAAAAAAGAATTAACGAATTAATTAAAACGAATTTAATTAATTAATAAATAATAATATTGACGCACATGCTTTTCTGTCTCATTATTGCACCATCTCTCTCTAATAACTGCATTAATAACTGCATAAAGCCGGGAACACACTTTAAGGCCGGTTATGAATGTAATTTGATACTTATGACTGATCATGTCCAAACGCGTGTTCAGCGCGTTCAGTCTGTGTTCAAAGTCGGTGTTTAAAATCTGCTGCAGTCGATGAAAACAGTCAGAGAATGTGTCAGCTAGTCGTGTGTCCCCAGCATTAGTCTGCTATCAGCGGCTCAAACCTCCGTTACTAACTCTACCTAACCCTAACCCTAACCCAGCATTAGTCTGCTATCAGCGGCTCAAACCTCCGTTACTAACTCTACCTAACCCTAACCCTAACTCAGCATTAGTCTGCTATCAGCGGCTCAAACCTCCGTTACTAACTCTACCTAACCCTAACCCTAACTCAGCATTAGTCTGCTATCAGCGGCTCAAACCTCCGTTACTAACTCTGAAATGACGTTTTGGAATTAGCAACGAAGGCATGGGATTAGATGCGTAAGAAATTAGTCCTACATACAAGAGCGTTTTAATGACAAAAACTTTACAAACGTCTTGAAATACATAATCTGAACAATGTTTCGAGGTGTGGTAACTGTAGTATAAGCGGAATAATTGACTTCAGGCCGTTGAATTATTAGAAAAATAATGCACACCCGAGGTGTAACGGCCACTCCGCTTCGCGTCGTGACCGCATTACCACCTCGGGTGTGCATTATTTTTCTAATAATTCAACGGCCTGTCGTCAATTATTCCTTACATAATTTACATCGTTTCTGCTTCTGGGAATTTAAAATTGCTCATTATTAAAAATTGTTTTTATTTGATAAACTTGTTAGTTTTATGAAAACACAAAAAATAATAAACACTGGCTCTCAAATTTAACTTAATGGATATATACAGGGATGACAAAAAACTAAATTAATCAAAATGTGCTTTATTACTACATTTGTTTACAAGTAACTTTATTCAAGTTAAAAAAAAATAATAAAATCAATAGGATTTACGTAATATACTGTAGAATTTAGCTCTTTTTTTTTTGGTCACTGGCGGCCACCCCGTTTGGAGGCAGTGCCCCAGCATGGCCCCCCCACTGAAAATGCTCTAGACACGCCCCTGCGTAGGAGTGAGTGAAAGTAGGAGGGAGCTGAGCCTGTGATAGTTCTGTAAGCAAGCGTCAGTGCCTTGAACTTGATGCGAGCAGCGAGAGGTAGCCAGTGCAGAGAGATGAACAGAGGAGTGACGTGGGCCCTCTTGGGCTCGTTGAAGACAAGACGAGCTGCAGCATTCTGGATCATCTGTAGGGGTTTGGTCGCCAGGCTTGGGAGGGTTACTTTAAAAATGTATTCCGTTACAGTTACAAATTACTTCATAAAAAAAGTATTCAGTAACGTAATCCAAGTACTATAATATGAAAGTAATGTAACTGATTACTTTTGGATTACTTCAAGGTCACGTATATAAATAAAGTCAAGCAAGAAGAAATATTATAAAAAATTTTTTTATTATTTATAAAAAATTTGGTCCAGTGTACAATATTTGCAAAATATACACACATATGCCTGAATATATATTTATGTAAAGGGCTATACAGACATCTAGTGGCTAATGTATGGTATTACAGATTATTTTGTTTTATTTTTTACTAATTTTTAACTAAAAAATAAAAACACAACATTTAACATTTTTACACAATCTACATATTAGTTTATTTTAAAATAGGCCTACATGTTGACTAAAGCCGTGATCTTTCTTAATTTGCCTGACTGAACTTGGGGCGTTGGCAGTGGGAGTTCCCCTACGTTACCTAGACAGCGAACATCCCGTTACGCGAGAAAAGAATAAGAAAGGACATTTTGGGTACTAAAAAAGCTACTCTCCTAATTTCTACAAAATAGCAGCGGAACTTCCGTGAATTAAAAGCGATTTTACCTGCAGGCAGCATCGTTTCTACTAGCAGCAGTGATTCAATCTGCGTCTGAGGAGATTGTAGAAAGCTGTTATTTGCACATGCACCAGCGCGTGGCACACGTGAGTCATTACTGGCAACAGAACCAGGAACCACTGTATAATCAAGCAGCGCTTAATATAGTGTTATTATGCCAAAATACTTATTTATTTAGTTTTAAATGAAACCATTGTAATCCTGAAAGTATTCCCCCTTTTTTCAAAATGTAACTATAATCTGATTACTACGTTTTTTGACGTAACTGTAACGGATTACAGTTACTGGATATTTGTATCCTGATTACATAACGCCGTTACATGTATTCCGTTACTCCCCAACCCTGTTGGTCGCACATGCTGGGAGTCCAGCCAGAAGGGCATTGCAGTAGTCAAGCCTAGAGATGACCAGGGCCTGGACGATAAGTTGTGTTGCATGCTCAGTTAGGAAAGGCCTGATCTTCCTGATGTTGTGCAGTGCAAACCTGCATGATCGAGCTGTCTTTGAAATGTGATCAGTGAAGGTCAGCTGGTCATCAAACGTTACTCCAAGATTTCTGACCGATCTTGATGGGGTGATTAATGATGACTCTAGCTGGATGGTGAAGTCGTGCTGTAGAGACGGATTGGCAGGGAGGACGAGAAGCTCAGTCTTTGCCAGGTTGAGCTGCAGGTGGTGTTCCTTCATCCATGTGGAGATGTCCGCCAGACAGCTTGAGACCCGTGCAGCTACTGTGGGATCATCTGGTTGAAAGGAGAGGAAGAGCTGTGTGTCATCAGCATAGCAGTGGTAGGAAAAACCGTGTGCCTGTATGATGTGTCCCAGTGATGTGGTGTAGATGGAGAAGAGGAGGGGACCAAGAACTGAACCCTGGGGAACCCCTGTGGTCAGCTGATGTGCTCTGGATACCTCGCCTCTCCATGCGACCTTGAAGGACCTACCTGTGAGATAGGACTCAAACCAGTGGAGTGAAGTTCCTGTGATGCCCAGTGATGAGAGGGTGGACAGAAGGATCTGATGATTCACCGTGTCGAAGGCAGCAGACAGATCCAGGAGAATGAGGACTGAAGATTTGGAAGCAGCTTTTGCGATCCGTAGGGCTTCAGTGACTGACAGTAATGCAGTCTCAGTTGAATGTCCTTTCTTGAAGCCAGATTGGTTGACATCCAGCTGGTTGTTTAGAGACAAGAAGGATGTTAGTTGGTTGAAGACAGCTCTTTCAAGTGTCTTCGCAATGAATGGTAGGAGAGAGATAGGTCTGTAATTCTCTACCAATGATGTGTTTAGCGTTGGTTTTTTGAGCAGTGGAGTAACCCGAGCCTGCTTGAATGCTGTAGGGAAGGTGCCAGTGTGGAGGGATGAGTTGATGATGTGTGTGAGTGATGGTAGAAGTGTGGGAGAGATGGCTTGTAGAAGGTGTGAGGGGATGGGGTCAAGCGTGCAGGTGGTAGGGTGACTGGAGAGGAGAAGTGTAGATACTTCTTCCTCGGTTAGCGAAGAAAAGGAGGACAGAGGGGTATTGGCTGTGGAAGGGGTCGGTCTGGGTTCCTGTGTGTGTGGAGCTGAGAACTGACTGCTGATAGCTGTTGTTTTGTTGGTGAAGAAGGTCGCAAAATCGTCAGCAGTTAAGGAGGAGGCGGGAGGTGGTGGAGGTGGACAGAGGAGAGAGTTGAATGTCTTGAAGAGTAATCGTGTGTTGGAGGAGCTGTTGATCTTGTTGTGGAAGTATGAAGATTTTGCAGCATGAACATCAACAGAAAAGGAGGAGAGGAGAGATTGATACATACTCAGGTCAGATGCGTCTTTTGATTTGTGCCATTTCCTCTCCGCTGCCCTGAGTTTGGTCCGGTGTTCCCGAAGAACCTCAGATAACCAGGGGTTAGAGGGAGTAGTGCGTGCTGGCCTGGAGGAGAGAGGGCAGATAATGTCTAGAGAAGAGATTAGAGTGGAGCATAAGGTGTCCGTTGCGGTATTCACATCCAGAGATGAGAATTGTGAGGGTGGGGGAAGAGAGGATGACACGGCAGAGGAGAGATGGGAGGGGGAAAGTGAGCGCAGGTTTCGTCTGAAAGTGACTGGTGGTGGGGGTGGGGGTGCAGGGGTAGAGAGTTGTAGACTGAAAGTAATGAGGAAATGATCTGAAACGTGGAGAGGTGTCACCAGGATGTTTTCTGTGGTGCAGTTGCGTGTGTAAACCAGGTCCAGTTGGTTGCCTGATTTGTGAGTAGCTGTGGTGATGAGTCGTTTGAGATCGAAAGAGGCTAGGAGAGAGGTGAAGTCTGTTGCATGTGGCTTTTCGAGATGAATGTTGAAGTCACCGAAGACTAGAAGTGGGGTGCCGTCCTCAGGGAAAGTGGACAGCAGCACATCCAGCTCATCTACAAAGTTACCCAGCTGACCTGGGGGGCGATAAATGACTACAATATGGATTTTAATGGGGGTTGTAAGTGTAATAGCATGATATTCAAATGAGTTGTTGTTGCATAGAGAAGAGAGCGTGGAGTATTTGCAATTGTTAGAAACGAGAAGCCCTGTACCCCCACCTCTCCCAGACTGGCGAGGGGAGTGGGAGAAGGAGAAATTGCTAGAGAGAGCAGCAGGGGTTGCTGAGTCTTCTGGACGAATCCAGGTCTCAGTCAGCCCCAAGATACTAAGAGTAGAATGAGATGCAAAGGCTGGAATGAAGTCAGCTTTATTGACTGCTGACTGACAATTCCATAGACCCACGGAAAGAGAGAGAGGAGTATGTGAGGATGTGAGGATGGGACGCAGATTGGCAGTATTGCGCTGCCTATTGCGCGTGATGAAAGGACGGTGCCGAGAGATAACAGGAATGAATTGAAAGCACATGTTGATTAAGGTGAACAATAAGGTAAGTAGTGGGAAGAGAAGGGGAAGAGGAGATACTTAAGTGCCTTTCTGGTGTCCTTGTAAGAAAAACACTAATGTTTTAAAAACTACAATTCATATAGATCATCTAGATGCAGTGTAATTACTAGTTTGGCTGTACTAGATATTTAATATATTCAGTAGATATATCTTTTTACAACCCTATTTTACAACCCTACTTTGCAAACCAGAAGAACTACAACTGTAGTGCTGATTTGTATCAAGCTGCATGGTGTGGATATAAGGGAATTGTAGTTTTTAAAACATTAGTGTTTTTCTTACAATTGGAGGTTGTAAATAGTGAGTTGGGAGTATAGTGGGGGGTTTAGTGGGATGGTAAACACATCTATGTAATCAGATTTTAAATATCTAATTGTTAAATGGGGTCAAATTAATTAATCCATATTTTATCCATATTTGGTTAACTGCCCCCAGTTGTTGACTATACTCAGGTCAAGAGCTCTCTATAACAGTTGGTATGGGACCATAAGGGGATCTGTAACCCCTTTTGTTGCTGAATTATAAGCCTTCAAACATGCACCGAGGTGAAGTTTCAAAGGTCAGTGTTTCAAAGCAGGAGCCATGTAGAATCTTCATACTAACATATGTTACTCTCCAGGTCACGGCCTTTCCAACGATGTATTTGGTTCAGCTATACAACAAAGTTTTAATTTTCTAATTTTTCTGACACAAGCCATCTCAGGTCTAGTTTCAGGGAGCATGCAGACTCAATATATAAAATAAAGCTTTTTGTTTGTTTCTGACTGTGTAAACAGATTTATACACACACACACACACACACACACACACACACACACACACACGCACGCACGCACACACACACACACACACACACACACACACACGTTTGTATCTATCTTTGTGAGGACATTCATTGACAATGCAATCTCTATGTCCTTACCCTAACCTTACCCATCACATCTAAGTGTCTGACCTGAACCCTGACCCTAAACCTGCCCAAATCCTCATTATAACCTGATCCCTAAAACCAGCTCTTGACCCTCAAACTGACCTTTACAGGCTCTCAGAAAGTGAGGACCGGTCAAAATGTCCTCACTTTACTCTCTTGGTCCTCACTCAGATGGTCTAAAACTCAAACTGGTCCTCACAAAGATAGTTGTACAAGTACACACACACACACGGCTTATATGAATATCTATTTATGCTAATGCTGCTATGATGGTAAAAAAAAAAAAAAAAAACACACACTAAAAGACCATGGTCTCTGATGGGTAGTCGTCTCCTCTTGTACTTGTAACATTATTATTGGGATTTAAAAAAGATTTTTAAAAAGCCCTGTTGCATCCTCTGTATTTATTTCTGTTTAAAGGTTTTTTTGATCTCTACAAAAAAGGGCAAACAAAAAAAAATTTCTATTTACATTTTCCTCCTTCCAACACCTATCACTGTGAGAAACTACAAACCCCATTTCCAGAAAAGTTAGGATATTTGTGCATCATTGCCCATGGCATGGGTGAGAAGGTAAATTGCATAACTGATTATTAATATTGCCATGTTGTTTGTATTCAAAGCAATCTGACCCAACCCTGCTAACCGATCATCTGTATAACATGTGATTAACTATATGGTTGATATATATTTAGACAATAACTACAATGGTTTTACATAGTCAGTATTGAAGTACATTACATTGCCAGTAACTATCAGATGTATGAAACTTACATACTGTACACTATCTTAATATGTGACCTGTTGTGACTGTGACCTCTACTGTTCCAAAATGTTGGCAGTTCAGGTTGAATCTGAAAGCTCCCAGTTCTCTCTTTTTGTAAGGATTGATGTGTGATGAGCAAAAGTCAACTCAATAGTCTGATGACAAATCAAATTTGTATTTCTGTTTCCATACACATATATACAGGTATCAGCAAATATTTACAGACATTATCAGTTGCAAACATAACCATGCTTATTACATGAGTATAATCTGAGAGCATATGTAGCAAAATACAGATAACTGCAGGAACAAACAACTGAGGAGTAACTTTGTCACTTTCAATCTAACTCACTTAGAAAAACAGGATCTTTTGTCAAGACTTTAGAAACCTTTTCAAGTCATCAAAGTACAAGTCAAAGCAAAAGGGATTACAACTGTGACTTGAGTCCCAAATCAAGTGACGAGTCCCCACCTCAGCATCATTATCTTCCTCATCATCATCATCATCATCATCAGAGCTGAGGTCACGTTGCCAGTCCATTTCCTCCATTTCCCCTTCATCTTCTTCCACCAGCCTAGGAGTTGGTTGGAGAATGCCTCAGTATGTGCATGCTACAGTCTGCTGCTT
The DNA here is from genome assembly GCF_965113295.1 of Leuciscus leuciscus. Taxonomy (NCBI): domain Eukaryota; kingdom Metazoa; phylum Chordata; class Actinopteri; order Cypriniformes; family Leuciscidae; genus Leuciscus; species Leuciscus leuciscus. The sequence continues at coordinate 10,264,310 of NC_138725.1, read as the reverse complement.
GAGTCTGAGGTTATGCAGTCTTCTCTTAAGTAGACTGAAGAGACCCTTGGACGCCTCCTCTGTGAATCCATTGGGATAGCCTATAAGTTCACACATGAAGAGTAATGGAATTACCGTCACACTAAACATTTTATCAGAGAGAGCTTATTTATGTTAGAACAAATGTTAAATACAAAGTCAAATTGGAAAATAAAAATTTGATAAAATAATCTTTGAAGGCCATATATCCTTAGTTCTTGAGCCAATACTAGCATGATTGCTTTTCACTTGAAAATAGTTTGACCTATGAATTTTAAAGTGCATAAAGCCATATAGTTTGATTTACACTTACTTCCTGTTTTCATGCAGTCTGAAATGGTGGCTATAAGTGTCTGGACCTTTGCAACGGAGTCCTTCAGGTACTGACAGTGCTGCATCATCTCCTTCACAAGGATCTGCTTTTCTTCTGGCAGTCGTGAGACCAGCATTAGTTGGTCAAAAAGCTTCTTCTTGGCAAGAATGTCTATACCATCTGAAGGAATGAAAAGATCATACATTAATAAACTAATTTGATGATGATACATTTTAAAAAAACACAAAGTTAAATATTAATACAACACCTGTGTTCTGTTCCTGCCAAGGCCAGATCATGCTCTCTGCAGCTTTGTTGGAGAGTTTCTGCACAACTGAGTGTGTGTCCACGGGATCACCATCAGGTTGTTTGTTGTATCTCTGGATCTCATCTAGCAAGCGCTTCTTTTCTTGGGCAATCTTCTGAGTAATCTTCTGACGCCTTTTGTTGCGATCTGTAATAAGAGCAAAAACACTGGTATTACAAAAGAGCTGCCATGGCATTTAATGAACAGAAACAATAGAACTTCCATCTGCATCCCTTACATTTACTAATACATACCATTCTGTCTATAAAGGTAGTGCTTCTTCTGACAAATGCTCACAAAGAGTGTGTCGATGGAGATCTGCAAACCACGAGCATCAACAGAACTGGCTGCTGCATTTCCTAAATTCAAGTTAAGAAGAAAGAGAAATGTTTCAAACACCCTTAAGTTTTCTTAATTGCACATAGTACAGCAGCAACACACACACTTTAGGACAATGTTTAATATGGACAGAAATATCTATCTTGTATGTTTTTCTCATACCGTACTGGACACTGACTGCATGTTTCAGCAACAATTAGGGACGAAGCAACATAGGCCAAGAGGCATAGGCATCTAATCTGTGTGATATCTTTATTATCATCACTTTTCAAGAGTCTGTGTTTATGAGAGTCCATAGTCTACAGTCTTTCTTTATGAAAGTCATTGATGGGGGATTATGTCCCCTATCCATTCCACACATTGAATTTGGTGACCCCATGACCTTTATTGTAGCTCCACCAATAGGCCAAACTTTCAAAGATGAACCCCCCCCCGATATCCTCTGTACTGACAGAAGTAACACGTGGTGCTCTTGCGGATTAAGAAAAAAAGTGAAAACCTTAGGTTCATAGCTTCTCATTGGAAACTAGATCTGTAGAAAACTGAGGGAGGGGTTCTAGCAGAACAACCACTGCGCTTGCGTCCGCATAGAATTGACGCGTTGTTACATTTTTACATTTCATGTCAGGGTACGCGCGCTACACACAGCCTACGACGCAGCTACGGCGGGAGTTCGACGCAGAAGTATAAATTGGGCTTTACTGGCACATTGTGCTTGGTCTGTCATTTCCTACCTCAAATAATATTGTTCCATTTTGGTCTGATTTGCATGAACATGCACCAATCATTCTGTTTTCATTGCTAAAATGTTTACTTTCTTTAAGTCAAAATACTAATTGAAGACTTATGACTTGCAAATAGTGCCCATCCCCACATCATAATTTAACATTAAGCTACAGCTACATGCATTACAACCAAATTACTCCAACAGTGTTTATGTATAAAACAACATTGCCCTTACCGCTACTGGCCCACTGATGACATCAACAACCCACTGCTTTAGCATGTCATCACTGCAATGCAACTGGTCCTGCATCTTCTTCAGGCTCTCTGTTGCATCTAAGGTGTTTTCTACTGTCTGCAAAACAGCAATACACAACACACTTATCTCATAAAATACCAAAAAGTATATGTTCCTGCATGATTTAATATAATGACATATTTGACAACAGATACATAGCTGAAGTGATGCATTTTGGGTGGACTTTAATTTCAAATTTAACGGTTTAAAAGTCCATCCTTTTTCAATACATGAACATACCTTTTTGAATCTGGAAGACAAGGCAATGTGGAGGCCGTTCTCTTTACGTCGATTCCACCCAATAGCATGGACAGTAAGCATATCAGTTCTTACTGTAAAGAACAACAGAAAAATCACAATAAATTGTAAAACGTTAATGTGTACATTTACAGGGGAGCAGGGGGCAAAGAAGCTTACAAACCTGACTTGGACATGTACTTTGTGGTCAGGGCACATCTGGAGAGAAAACTATTGACCTGCTCCACTTCTTCACCAAGAGTGGTTCCGGCACCTTCCTGGTTCCTTGCATTCCACAGAATCTACAGGAAGCAGTGGACTTGTTAAACAGGGTGGACAACAGGGTGATCAATATTGATGCATATCCCAAGGTCACCAGCTGTAGAGGACAGCACATAGGGGCTCATGTACAACTCAAAACACACTCCTGGGTTGTTGTTTGGGTCACAACATCATTCATTATGGTACTTTACATTAATTGTTGGCTACATCACTCTGAAATGTAAAAGTAGTTAAAAGCATCACCTCGCATTTTGTATTGTGGGCTTTGGCATGCATCACGGACAAGCAATGTTTCATTTTCTTAAGAGGTTGAAGATGAGTCAGGGCCTCTGACACCTTCTCAAGGTATGGCACATAACGGCAGGTCACATCCATGGCCAAAAATGCAGCACCCTGGAACTCTTTTTGGAGAAACATTGGATATGCAAAGATTTCTCCTCTATACATATTCCAGGGTTCCTGCAGGTTTCAGCAAGTCAAATTTAAGACCTTTGTAAGACATTTTAAGACCATAAAGTTTGAAATTTAAGACCTACATTGCCAAAAAAAAAATTCAAATCAAAGAATTAATTTTATTTCAATGAATTAAGTAATTGAAAAAACATTAATTTAATTTACAGATAAAACAATCACATTAGTAACCTTCCACACCCAACAACGTGTGTCAGAATCAGCTATATAATTTTTTTTATAGAAAATTGTACTATGCATATTATATTGTAAAAAACACATAATTAGTTGATTTTAGTTGATCATAGTTGATCATAACTAGAGATGAAATGGCATGAACATTTCATTTCAATGATTATTGTGACAAAAATGACCACGGTTATCACAGAATCCTGTTCAAAAAGTACTAATACTACACAATGTCGAAAACCAGCAAATAACAAATAAAATTAGCATCAATATGCACTTTTTGTTTACATAAACATTAATATAATACCATTAAAAATGATAGCCAGATTTTAAAAGTGTCTTGCAACATGTTATATACTAACATGTACAAGTTCAAATAAAGTTGACAAAAAAGTTTTTTTATGAAAAGATAAACCTCACATATTTCAGACTTTAAATAATTTTTTATAAAAAAAAATTACTGACATTTACAATGCACTTTAGCTTATCTTTTATTATTAATAGTAAAATTCGGTCGGATTTTCCCACGTCTGTCGTTGCTATGCAACCGTGCACTGCGCTCTCCACAATGATAAAGAAGTTTTAGTGGCTAATGGATTTCCACCGGTGAGAAACGCTTGCTGTAGCTCTGCTTCAATATTTATTTACGGAGAAGAGAAAAACACCCGTAGTGTTTGGGTGCACCCGCATCCTTCCAGTTGAGTGAGCTTTCAATGTTGTTACGGAAAGGGGCGAAGCTGATTGGTTGGTTCTTGTCACATGACCTGCGGGGCGTTTGCGGCATTCTGAAGAGTTGAGATTTTTTTTATCTCGCTGCACCTGGAAAAAAACGAGTGCGTCGCTTCAATTATGAGCGCGCGCCTACATTTGAACGAACTTGAGCACGCAAAAGATGCGATATGTGAACGGCCTGTTGGCGAGACCTTTTTTAGACCTGACTAAATGAAATTTAAGACCACGGATGAAAATCTGGCCGTTTTTAAGACATTTTAAGGCCTTAAATTTAAAGTTCAGAATTTTAGACTTTTTAAGACTTTTTAAGACCCCGCGGGAACCCTGATATTCAGACCTTTTGAAAAAAAAGAAAATAAATAAGTAGAGAGCACATTGCACACTGAAGAATAGGCTTCAGATGTTTCATCTACAAATATTTTTCATTGCAATTTATCAAGACCAATACCAACCTTTGAGGAGGAATCCATGCCTGCACACAGCAATTTCTACACCTTCTTCATCCAACTTGTTGGCCTGCTTTGATGTCTCTCTTGCTGCTGTCCAATGGGAGTCCCCACACATCGCTCTTCCTGCCGTCTACCAAAGTAAAAAGTTAAATAGCAGGGCTGCATGCTCAAACACACCAACAATTACACTCTGATTAGATTTTGTCTTTGATTGCCTGACCCATCTTCCATCTGCAACTCCCTGGAGTATAACAAACCAATTGAAATTATTTGCCATTTAGCATGCAGGAGGATAATTGCAATAGTCTAACTTTGTCAGAAATTGTGTCAGACATACTGTATGTGCGGCAACCAATACTATAGATACACTGTGCCCTCTGGATTAGAATCTAGTTGTATTTTTTTTCATCCAGCTCTGCAACTTCACTCTTTGTGAAAGTCCGATTGCATCGCTAACCTCAGCAACCTGCCATTGCCATTGCCATTTCAACACCTGATCAAAGATTCCCTCATCCGAACACATAAGGCTACAGTGTTTCCAACTTTACTTCCAATTAGTTATAAAATAAGCCCGAGATACCCGCTGCTCAGCCTGATTGAAAACTTACACTCTTGACAGCCCCCCGGACTTCCTCAACAAAACTGGACACCTCAGAGTCTTGGGATAAAAACACTCCATCAAAGAACCCTGGCTGTTCACTCCTACAACAAAATGTATTCTGGATAACCACTGTAGTAAGAAGTTTTACATAATAATAATAAATTATAATAATTGTATTTATATGACACTTTAAAAAAAAAACAAGGTTACAAAGTCTAACATGGATATTATATTCAACAGCTACAGTATCAACAGCTTAATTTTAAATAACAAAATGAGAACTATATTATTATGATAATGTTAATAGCAAGTACATACATTAACTACATTGGCTGTTTTTAATGTGTACACAAAACTCACTGGTTTGCTTTCTGGAACCTGTAGAGTTTTCTGTTGCCATCCACTGAAACAGCCACCATTTCAGGACTACAGGCTGGACAGACAAATGGCTCCTTTTCCAGAAGTTGGTCCTCTTCAGAGTTGCAGTACACATATTGCAGAAAGCTCCTCTGAAAAGCATCTGCACTCACTTTGCCAGTCTGAAAAACAATTTATAGAACAGCTTTAAATGACAATGAACTACAAGGTCACCCCATTTATGTTTTGTCAATGTACCTTTTCAAACCCAAGAAAGGATGCAATTGGCAACGCTGTCTAATATGGTCTTCAGTTCAGTTAATTTCAGTAACCTGAAATATTACAGCCACTTGTGGACCTTGACTTCATATGTGGGTATATTTGAATTTGCGCCCTGTTTGACCTCGAACACCCTTTTTGCCATTCTGTCCAGCCTTACAGCTACTTATAATAATAACGAATGCATTTGTCTTTCAGCTTCAAATTTTTACTCACTCTTCCAAACTGCTTTGTTCTCTGGTCCAACATTGCTGTGAAGGCTTTCACTGACATTCCTGGAGCTGTTGTCTTCATAGCTTCAAAGGAATGGAACAGATCTTGGTGGAAAAGTGTCTGTGCTTGCATGGTAGCGGGCCAGTAACCACTCCTTACAAAGTCACTGACTTCTGGAGCCCATTGCTTATTGCAATGTTTGCATGTTAGCACCGGAACTTGAAGATTATAACGGCCTGAGAGCAGATGAAAAACAAATACCTAACAAGGAACTAAAGTAATATGTTAGATAAACAATATTTTTTTACCCAATCCTACCATTTATGCAAACCAGTATGATGGATCTACCAACAGAGATTGCAACATCACCAGTGTCACAGGAGCAGATATTTTGAGGAAAGGCTGTTGGCAGCAAACAATCTGCAAGAGCAAGAGCAAAGGACAATCAGGATGACATTAAAGAATGTTTGGATTGTTAGCAAGTACTTGGAAAACATAATGAATCATTTAATAATGTTGTGTGTTGATGAAAAAATGCAAATCAACTGAAAAAGAGACACCAACCTTGTTCACAGATGATGTACTTATCATCATGGAGTTTCACAAACTCTGTTGGGGGAATGTATTTATAAAAGCCATACATGGTGGTCTGCCTACTGTGCAGAGTGTGGCGTTTATGTACCAATTGATCACACTCTGCACAAAACCACTCTGAGGGCAAACATTCCCTGCAACGAATGATGGCTTCGGTCACGTGACAGTGGTTGCACTTCATCTGGACAATGTTCTCAGCTGACAACAAGTTGTGAATGTTTTGTGGCCTCGCCTGTTGCCAACATTGTTGGACTCCTTTTTGTCTTTGACACCAACTGGACAAAGATGGCTGCTGAGCAAAATCTTGCCCATCAATGCTCTCCGAATCCCGTAGAAGGTCCTCAAGCCTCTGCATATTAAAATCTTCAGAGAGAGAAAGAGAAAAATAAAAACATACTAGAAATCCAACATTTCAATTCCACTACCCCTGACATCTTTTGAGGCATTTCCATTGATTTTAATACAGGGACAGTCCAGTGATAGCAGAGAAGGCAGAGGGTGAAAGGATAGTTGGAAATGGGCAATCAAATCCATGACCCTTAAGATTCTGTGTAGGTGCTGGCTGTCAGTAGTGTTGCCCACTTAATTGTGAAACTAAACAACAAGCATGTGATTTTGCTGAGAAACAGTGATGCTATTGTCTAAAGTGTTCCTATTTCTGTCATGTTGACAGGGCTTGATGCACCAAATTGTGGTAACTTTAATATTTGAGGCATGTTAGGGGACTGTGGAAAAAGCATTTAGAAAAGGAACATCGTTAGATGACTAGTTACTAAACATAGCAAAAGTGCAGGTATAATGAGGCTTCCTTTTTACGTAACTCCTTGTTTTCATTTGAAGCACCATATTAAGAAAAGTGTTTTTAAAGTAGTTTTTCTACTTACCAGGATCTTGGTAGCTAGTACATGAAGTTGTGATGGTGGAACTAGCACATGCAGAAGTACCGGTACCAACTGTTTGGAAGTAAAAATAACATAAACCACATTAGAATTCTTATTAGAGTACAATTCTTTCAAACTCTTTGCCAGATGTACAAAAATAAAAGCTGAAACCTTTGGCAAACTTACAAACATGGAAACTATCAAACCTAAATGTATTTGCCATTATAATGTAATTTACATTATAAATGTGCAAGCATACAGAATATTGAGTAACAACAGCATTATCAAACCAGCACCTACTCTAAATCACACATCATCACTCTCCATTTAAAGTATTTGACATAAATTTGATAAGATGTACACTAACCAGCAGATGAACCTTTTTTCATCCGTTTGCTGGTGATCACACGCTGCCCATCACGGTCCCTCTTCCACCAGGTCACTTTAGATTGTCCTGTGACTTCAGCCTTCTGAGTTTGTAACTCTGTGTTACGTTTCTTTATGCACATGTAATGAAAAGTAGATGGGTGAAACATAGGCATTAACTAACTGGAGTTAATTAATTACACATTTGTGTATAACAAGAATGAAACTTGCCTGTATCTCTTCAACAAATGCATCCCCGAGCTGAAGAACAGCTTCTAGTTTGTTCTTATTACCTCTTGACATTTTACTTAAACAGAAAATAAAGGTGTCAGTTAGATCTGAGATCTGCCTGCAACTCAAACTTGCTGACTATTATAATTGAATGGAAATTTTGACCACATCAGTGATATGAGGGTAAAGGTTAAAATTTAACATTTTCCGGTAGAGGATAGTGGTGTCTGACTATTTGCAGGAGAATGCAGATTTTCATTACAACCTTTGGTTGTAACTATAATGATATTTCTGTATTCAATTATTTATTTTACCAAGGCTACAATTATGTCACCTAACATATTAGCTATTATTATCAACTACAGATTCATGTTTTTTTTTTGTTTTTTTTAAGCGGTTACTGTTTTTCAGCTAGAGACAAAAGGATCTAGTCTAAATCTTGCTTAATTTTCCCTTTACATTTAATCATTTAGCAGATGCTTTTATCCAATGCCACTTACAAATGAAGAGAGCAATAGAAGCAATCAAACCAACAATGTGCAATTTAGGTAAAATGCACTATATATGATGACATTAGAAATCAAATATCTTGGGGATAGGACGGGAGTCTAATCCAACCATAGAAAGTATATAAACGAATCCAACCCTACAGTATCATGCATCTGCAAGCAACTAGTAATGTCTGCACGTGCCTGAATTATTCCATGCGCACTGATTAGTCCACATTATTGACCCCTGGGGGGTCCCGTAGGCTTAAGGCCAATTTATACTTCTGCGTCGAGTGTACGCCGTAGTGTACGTCGTAGGGTACGCACGTAGGCGACGCCGTCGTGAGCATTTATACTTCTGCGAATGTCTGTGTTGCTCTGCAGTTACACCGCCGAAACGCTAGTTGGCGCGGGTGGGTTTTAATGTTCCAGTTCCACTGTGTTTACATTCCTCGCGGCTGTTTTGAGTTTAGGTTTCTACGAGCAATGGCGACTGAAGGAGTCATACAGATGGCTGTATTTCCGCACTTCTTCAAGCAATCTCTCGGTCACTTGGTCTGTTTCCATGGCTCTTCACTGATCTTCGGAATTTAAAAATGGCGGGCGGGCGGTGCAGAGTGCAGAAGATCATTCCGGAAATGCGTAGGAGGAAACGCGATGCTATCCAGCCGACCAATCACAGATCTTGCGGTCCGCGTCGCCGCGACGCGTAGTTACATTTTTGAGGAGGTGCGCGTCAGGGTACGGCGAAGGGTACGACGTATGGTACACGTCAATGCGTATGCTACGCCGTACCTTCTACGCGCACCCGACGCAGAAGTATAAATTGGCCTTTAGGCTAACCATGCCACTTTAGCTAAAAACGTTAGCAAACACTAATTCAGTCTGTTGATTTGTAGTGCTGTCATCAGCCATGTCAAAACATGATTAAAAACTGTTTTTTTTTATGTATTTCAAACTGCAACAGGCATACAGTAGAAGTTAGCTTAGGCTAATGTCAATGGTAGGATACCATCTGTGCTAACGGAGCAGCCCACGGTTCCACTAACAACTAATTTTAACGCATTACGCTGCCATTTTGACACATGGCCCCATGTAACAGAAACACTGAAATAATTAAAATAATACAGTTAACACAGTGATCTCATTACAAAAAAAAAAAAAAAAGGTTTAGTGCCCTTACTTACCTGTTTGAAGGTGTAACGTAACGGTACGCGCATCAGGTGCAGGCGAACTGGTCGAACTGAGCCTCGCTGGTGACGTCATTGCCGTTGAAGGTGATGCGTGGTATTTAGACGCATCTGCTCTCCACCGAAGTAAATGGGAAGGATTGGCGTATCATATGCACGCAAAATTGGACTTTGGCGTACGCATTACACGCAGTTTGAAAGTGTAAAGTCGTGTTATTTATACGCAGATCGATGAGAACGGGTTGGTTTAGCAGCACAGACACCAAATTTCTGAGATGGTCCTCACTGCAGAACATGAAATCCACGGGGAGGAGTCGGATCTAGATCCAACTCCTCCCACCTTACATATACCTAAACCTACCCATCTCCACCCCCTGATCCCTAAACCTACCCCTAAACCTACCCATCTCCACCCCTTAATCCCTAAACCCACCCCTAAACCTACCAATCTCCACCCCTTTATCTGGATCCAACTCCGCCCCCCTGATCTCGTGTTCTGCATTGAGGTGCTACTGAAATTTCTGGCTGCTGACTCAACTGTACCACCATGACCCTAAATCATTAAAATTACAATAAATAAGTTACAAGTAATATTCTACAAGAGTTAGCCATGCATGCTGTCACACTAGCCGATAGGTTATTAGCTTAAGTTATATGGCGTTAATTAACTTCATTTTTTACGAAACGGTCGGATAATAGCAGGGTTTCATCAAAGGCATAGAAAACCGTAACATCATAAAACTAGAAATTACTAACTCACCTGACGTTGTGGCATATTGTTGCCGTTTTCACCATTTGACTCCGTCATGTTTGATGGTGGCTAAATTAGACATCTATCCATAAAATTCCCTTTTCGTCTTCTTTGTGCTGCATGGTGATTGGAGACCAACAGCCAATCACAATAGACCTTTAATTTTCCGATTGGTTGATTTTGTGGCACACTTGTAACCAGAGGTGGGTAGTAACGAAGTACATTTACTTCGTTACATTTACTTGAGTATTTTTTTGGAAAAAATTTACTTTTAAGAGTAGATTTGAATGTGGGTACTTATTACTTTTACTCGAGTACATTTCTAATGAAAAAACTGTACTTTTACTTCGTTACGTTGGGCGACGTCCTTCTCGTTACTTTATTTTAATGCAATGTGTTGTTAAATGCGTAGTTTATTCCAAGCGCGATGTATCTTTTTTTCTGGGCTTGAGCGATGCTCAATTCACAAATGAATCACTCTTTTGAGTCGATTCTGTTCAAAGACTTCATCAAACAAGTTGGCAGATCTGTCTAAATCGGTTCGCGAATCAGTTTGAATGATTCCGTTCCTGATTCTGTTCAGTTCCTGCACGCACTGAATCGTCTGAAGCGATTGCAATTCACACTGGACTCGGAGTCGTAACAGGAAGATTTAAGCACATCAAGAGCGTTAGATGAAGTGGCAGTGGACCTACAGTACAGTCAAGTGAGAGCAAATCTTCAAATGCATCATATATTTGCCAGCGATGAAGATCTTGAACATCTTCGTAAGCTGCCTGTGAATGAATGATTCCACAGGACGATACATTCGATTTCATTTCACTCAGGTAATACATTTTACAACAAAACAGATTATGCCATGATAGCACTACTAGAAAGGATGACATTACCCGTTTTTTGGACATAATACATTCATTTCTACATTAAATAAGCTACCATTGTTCACAGTTTATGAACACCCGCCATCCTGCGGTAGTTTGTGTGTATTGTTGCGCAGTGGCTTACGAACTCGACTTGAAAACGAATGCCTTTGCCTGCCGTACACACAGTTAACCAGTTTAAATGCTTGCAGAAATATACATTTGATTATATTTTGGAGAACAGACAGAAAAAGATCCGTCGATGTAGGCCTACTTGTGTTTGTTTTTTTGTGTTCAGATGTTCAGCAGTCATGAGCGCGAGCACATGTGAAGAGTTTTAACTCTTTCTTCTCTGTGTCAGTTGAATGCAACATTCTGCAGATTCACTTTATTTCGACATTGCTTGTCTAATAATCCAAATGTAAGTTACTATTATACAAACCAAAGGACAGGCAATGATTTTCGGGCTACAGATGGCAGAAATAATGTTTTTTGTTGCAAAGAGAGCCAATCTACTTATGAAAATAATAGTCATTTAAATAAAAAAAAATCTAAATAATATTATTTTATATATATATGACGACTTCAGATGCAAAAGCCTCTAAGTACCATCTGAAATTTTCTTCTAAAAGAGCATTTTTATCAAGTTTGTATGTTTATGTTCAGTTATTTCACTTAAATGGCAATGAAAAGTACCTATTAATTGTCATTGAAGTGAAATTACTGAACTTAAATATACAAGCTTGATAAAAATGCTTGTTTTAGAAGAAAGTTTCAGATGGCACTCAGAGGCTTTTTGCATCTGAAGTCTTCATATATATATACTGTATATATATATATATATATATATATATATTAGGGGTGACCCCGCATAGTCGAAGATTCGATGCTTCGATAGGAGGAGCCTGATTCGACTACCGAACTCATAGTCGAATCTTCGCAGAGGTGTTATGAAACGAGGATTATGCCACGTTGGCTATATGAGGGCGCTCAATGTCTGATTTCACATAGAACTACCGGTTTTCTGTCAATACGTTAATATTCAGCCTATTATGATAATGCTGTATATAAAAATGTGCAAAGAAAGAAGCTTTTAATTAATATTTTTTAACGTGCGTGAATAAATCCAAACACCCCGTGACAGATTTAAGTTTCACTTTCAATCCGTGACCGACAGAGGAGCGTCTTCGCGGCAAGGATTTAAATCTTAAACAATGCCTGGGATAAGAAAATCTAAAGTGTGGATGTACACCATCAGAAAGGATATTCTCCAAGGCTGGATTTAGCATCAGGAAAACCATGATCGCACTTCTGCCGGCCAACGTTAACAAGTTGGTTTTCCACGGGACATTCTAAAATGCTTAACGTGAAAAAAGCTTTTAAAACGCTTAAAAGGCACTTTAACGTGGCTTAATGTACACAGTACACACTTTATTAAGAAACCATACCATGTGCAGATAAGCAGATGAACCCAGAATATGAACGCAATGCGTTCCTCCTATAGTAAAGCGTTTTCATATTTTAATTTAACTATTTTAGGAGATTATGTCGTTAAACGTTTTTCATGTTACGTGTTTTAGAATGTATTTTATCCGAGCGCACAATTTGAAAAGACTCCAACGGACACAGACAGAGTGAACGACTGGATTTGTTCTCTCGATCAGGTACAAGTGATTTCAAAACTTTTCCGCCGGTTCTAATTAGATTTTTGGATGCTGTGAACATTTTTAGCTAAAAAGACTGCCACTCCAGTTTAGCATTTATTGTTGTTTCTGCAGTTAAAAAGACAAAGTAGAAAATTCTGGCTACTATCGTTATTTTAATAATTTCTTTATTTTAATTTTATTTATTGATCTGTCAGGGTTATCTAATCTAACTATTTGTGGCTTGTGTTTTGAATATATGTTCCCCTGCACTTTAGGCATTTTGCACACATTTGCTCCTCATCTTGTGACTTGATTCTGATTTATTTCGTTTTGTATTTTTATTTATAAGAAAGGTATATTCTGTTCTAATTTAATTCAGTAAATTAACTGTTTATTTTTTCGGTGCATCAATGTTGTGCTGTACTTAGAGCCTGCTTGCACAGGTAATTTAGCTGATTTAATTTGATTTGCATGTGAAATGTAAATCCTGTCTGCAGTGTGGCCTTTCTGGAGTTATTTATGTTATTTCTTAGTTTTATTGATCCAAAATGTTTTATACATTTTCTTCTATATCTTTGTGTGATTTTCTGTACATCGCGGGTTAAAGCCCCACCCCCATACACATGATTCGACTATTAGTCGACTATAGGCAAGACTTGACGATTCTGATTCGACTATGAAAATCCATAGTCGGGGACACCCCTTATATATATATGTAGCAGGTTTATTTGTATACTTATGAATTCCACCAAAAAATATTTCTTTTTGTATTACTGGGAGTTTCGTTTTGGGTTCATTCTGCCTGCGCGTCGGGTTAGTGCAGTGCGTGCGTGTGACGTCATCAGACCGGGGACTTGCGCCGCGCAAGGTTGACCTCAGTCAGAGCAATGCTGGATTTGACTGAGGTGAGTTCACGTCAGGTCTCTCCAATAATAAAACGGATATATAAGTTGCTATTATCACTTATTTGTTGACTTATCACCGTGTAAGAGCGTCTATGATGATGAGTGAATTTTGCAGTAGTCTTAATGAACCACGAACCGCGATATTGTTTTTTATATGTTAAATGCAGTTCGGTAGCTGCTGCAGCACGTGGTGAGCTAGCTGTTCGGCAGGCCATTAACATTGTATTGACGTGATGCTATCTTTTTTAGATGCTAATCTGATGTCACGCAACACTCATTGCCATATTTTTTATGACCGCAGATAATAAACTACATTGTGACAGCCAGTGCCCCTGTGTCTACTTGAGATCAACCCAGAACACAACGCAGACAGACAAGACGGGTTACATTGGTGCCGTGACCTTCTGGATTCTTCGAGTATCGACACCACTTCGATCGCCGTGGGGACTGCATTGTTTCACCCAAGTGTTGCACAATGGACTCAGTAAATACACCAGTGGGTATGGGTGTTTCTGATCGGGATGTGTATGCTTCTGTGGGGTTTGGGAGGGGGAGGTTATTCAAGGACGAGGTTCAGTCGCCTGATGTGGGAGGGTTGAGAACGCCCAGGGCGTGTTCCAGTCGTGTCCAGTTTCCCCCCAGTCTTTCCCCAAGTGAGCAGCGTACCCCATCAGCCTCTAGTGATGATGTAAGAGCCCTTATTACAGAGTTAGCCAGCCAAATTGGCCAGTCTATTGCAGACCAGCTGCAACGTAATAGGGATGTAACAGCACACGACACCTCTGTAAAAAAGGGGGATTCACAGCCTGAACAGCAATCGACGGAGTTTAATTTGTCCGGTGTTAGGCTAGTAATGCAGTCTGATGCTAAGGAGCCTCCTATTTATAGGGGTGATAGCAGTGATAAGTGTTCTGTCCGGGAGTGGGTGGAAATGGTAGGGGCATATTTTCGTAAGAGTAATGTTCCAGTACACCAGCAGCTACAGGAGATATTAGCTAAGCTAAGGGGGAAGGCCAGAGATGTAGTACGGGTTACTCTACGACATAACTCTACTGACGCAACTCCCGACTTTGTCTATGACATACTGAAACAACACTTTAGTGAGTTGACCTACTCATCCATGCCAATGGCTGACTTTTACAACACCAGGCCACTGCGAGACGAAGGGGTGATGGACTACTGGATCAGGTTGAATAACGCCATTGATATCGCTGACGAATGCCTAAAGAGACAGAAACGAAGTGTTGAAGATCCGGGACGGGAGGTATGCATGATGTTCATCAAGTTTTGCCCAGACCCCATACTCTCTAACAGACTCAGCTTCAAGGCGGCTGAGGAATGGACCACGAGTGAGGTCCAGGAACGCATTGACGCCTACCAGAGGGAACTCAGGATGCGCACGCTGACCAGTTCTCATACTCCACAGAGACACATAGTCACTCACACCCAGTCAGCCATGTCACGAGAGCCAGAGCTGTCTCAACCAGCGCCAGCAGAGCCCCAGTTTCAGCTGCCTTTTTCCCAGGGGTTCGTTCCGCCTCAAGCCACTAGGTTTGCTAACGCATCAGTTCAGACGCCAACATCACAGCTTTCACCTTTAGCAGAACAGTTTGTGCCCAATTTCCCAGCTGTTCACTTGCCTCAACCATCCCATGCACAGTCTGTTCCACAACATGCACAGTCACCAGCATGCTTTCAAGCTCCCCAGTCCAGTCACGCCACTCCAGCCACTGCCGCAGCTGTTGGTGTGAATAGCATGAATGCACTGATCAGTCTTCTAGATCACTTGGTGGTGCGTCAGAACGTCCAAGCCCCTGCACAAGAGCCATCATATGCTCCAATGCCCTTTCAGAGGAGGAGTTGTAGAGTCTGTGACGATGTCAGACATTCCACGCTCGCACATTGCAGGAGAGAAAACCTGTGTCTCGCGTGTTTTTCTCCTGGTCACTGGAAGAAGGACTGTGACAAGTATGGACGGAAGCGGGTGGGCCAGGCTGATGCCAGACGAGGGCCGCCGGCGGGAAACTAGAGAGCCCACACTTGGAGAGGGGCAGTGTGGGGGATCAACACGAAACCCTCATTGGAGACGAGGACTTGGAGCTACTTTACCTTAATGCCTGTTCAGCCGTACCAGAAGGTCTTCAGGTCGTGGTTCAAGGGTCTGTTGAGGTGCCAGCTTTCAGTGAATTGTTCTACGTCCAGGTTGTGGTTAATGACAAGGTGGAGCTGAAGGGCATGATTGACTCAGGATCCATGGCTTGTACGATGAGTGAGGGGGCTGAAGCATTACTCAAGGTGGCGGGAGTCCTTCTTAAAGAGCCTGAATCAGCCGAAAGAATTGTGCTTGTCGGTTGTGGGGGAAAGCAGACACGTCCCAAAGGTGTTTATGACTTGACGCTGTCTGTGTATGGAGTGAAGTGCGCTGTTCCTGTTCTGCTTGTGCCGGGCCAGCGTGATGAGCTCATCATCGGTTCAAACGTCCTCAAGCACCTCGCACGTACCATGAAGAGCGATGAAAACTACTGGAGACTCATATCAGCTGGAGGCAAGAAAGTACCGTCAGACTGTGACCAGTTCCTTGATATGCTGTCCTGCACCACAAGATGGAAGAGTGAGGATGTCCCAGACAAGATCGGCCCTTTGAAGCTGCCCTATGCTGTCACACTGGAACCGCAGCACGAACACCTGGTGTGGGGCAGGCTGTCCAGCAAGGTGCCGATGTCTCCAGGCAGCACAGTCATTGTGGAGCCATGTGGTTCCAGGTCAAGTCCACGGGATGTCCTTGTGGGTCGTGTCATCACGGCGATGTGGGCTGACAGGTGGGTGCCCTTGAAGATGACGAATCTTTCGCCGAAGCCAATCACATTGAGACGTAATGCCATCATCGCTGATGTGTTCCCGTGTCTTGCTGTGGAGGACTTCAACGTTCAGCAAGGTCTGTGTGAGATGGAGGGCTTGGAGCCAGAGAGTGTAATAGTTTCAGCTGCCACAGATGCTGACCTCAAAGAACGCCTGTCCAACCTGGGGTTGAGCGATTTGGACATTGACTCATGCCAAGCCAGCTTTTGGGCGAAGAAACGTCTTGTCGAACTGGTTGGAGAGTATGAAGACATCTTCTCCAGACACTCACTTGATTGTGGCGAGGCGAGAGAGTTTGTGCACAGCATTCGCCTGACAGACGATCGCCCATTTCGCATGCCATATAGGAGAGTCCCTCCTGCACATTACCAACAGCTACGACGCGTGCTCTCAGACATGGAGGAGAGGGGGATCATCCGCAAGTCCATCAGTGAGTATGCATCCCCTCTCGTCATGGTGTGGAAGAAAGATGGTGGGCTCAGAATCTGCACAGACTTCAGGTGGCTGAATGCACGGACTTTAAAAGATGCTCACCCTCTGCCTCATCAGGCCGACTGTCTAGCAGCACTGGGAGGTAATGCTGTTTTCAGTACAATGGATCTGACCTCGGGCTTCTATAATGTTCCGATGTGTGAAGACCACAAGAAGTATACAGCCTTCACGACACCTGTTGGTTTGTACGAGTACAACAGGATGCCGCAGGGGCTTTGTAACAGCCCAGCATCGTTCATGCGTATGATGCTGAGCATCTTTGGCAGCCTTAACTTCACAAGCCTGCTCTGCTACTTAGACGACCTACTTGTCTTTGCGCCCACTGAAGAGGAAGCACTAAACAGGCTCCAAGTGGTCTTCAGTAAGCTCAGAGACAACAACCTCAAGCTGAGCCCCAAGAAATGCCACCTTCTGATGAGGTCAGTGAGGTTCCTTGGTCACGTCATCGACCAAAGTGGGATTGCGGTGGATCCCACCAAGGTTGATGTCATCTGCAAGATGTCAAAGGAGGCTCTGATGGAGGAGGATGGTCGTACCCCATCTGTAAAGAGGCTGAAGTCATTTCTTGGCATGGTGTTCTTCTACCAGTCTTTCATCCCTGGCTGCTCAGCCATTGCCAAGCCCCTGTTTGCCCTGACGGCAGGCCAGAAGAGGAGAGGCCGGACTGGTCGGAGTGGAGGAGGTGCGGGCATGTACAGGAAGCTGACTGCGGCGGATTGGACTCCTGAATGCGAGAAAGCTTTCCAGAAGCTCAAGACAGATCTGCTCAACTGTGCTGTATTGGCCCATCCTGATTTCTCCAGACCATTCATCCTGTCCGTTGATGCATCCCTGGACGGGCTTGGGGCTGTGTTGTCACAATTGCCAGTAGGAGAGGACAAGGCTCGCCCCATTGCTTTTGCCAGTAAGACCCTCAGCAAGTCACAGCAAAGATATCCCGCTCATCGTCTTGAGTTTATGGCACTGAAATGGAGCGTCTCTGAGAAGTTCAGTCACTGGCTGAAGGGACATGACTTTACCGTGTGGACAGACAACAACCCGCTGACCCACATCATGACCAAGCCCAAGCTCGATGCATACGAACAGAGATGGGTAGCCAAACTGTCTTCATACAACTTCGACCTGAAATACATCCCAGGCCCAAAAAATGTTGTAGCAGACGCACTCAGTCGAGATCCCTTTACCACTTCAGTTAGCAGGCGTCTGATCCAAGAGCCATATGGTAGCCTAGTGCAGGAGGCTGAAGGTGCGGAGGCTGAGGAGGTGCAACAGACATTCAGACTGGGCGTCCAACACCACCAAGCGGTTCAACAGCACGAGCCACCACATGAAACCGCAGGCTCCTACAGTGCAGCTGAAGTCAAAGCTGCTCTAGCCTCTCACAGTTCCTGGAGGAGTGGTGTGGAGAACAGGGCTCTTTGTCTTGGCCAACATGTCCAACAGCTGCAACCTGCAGGCCAGTGTACCCTGCCCTCACTCACTCTGCGCGAATTGGAAGATAAGCAGCTTCAGGATCCCACTATATCTTCGGTTCTCCCGTTTGTGGTCCGCAGACGTCGGCCATCCAGACGAGAAAGGCACAGTATGGGCCCCAGTTCGTTGGCATTACTGAAACACTGGGAGAGGCTAGTCATTCGGAATGGTGTCTTGTACAGAGAAACGAAGGACCCTGTGAGCAGGATGAAAAGATTCCAGTTGCTACTACCAGCCAGTTTGAGGGGTGATGCCTTGAAGGGAGTTCATGACTTGGCAGGGCATCAAGGACAGGTGAGGACGCTCCATCTGGCGAGACAGCGCTTCTTCTGGCCCAGTATGGAGAGAGATACGAGAGAGCATGTGCGATGCTGTGAGAGGTGTGTACTTGCAAAATCCCCGGAGCCCTCAGCACGAGCCCCCTTGGAAAGTATTAAAACTTCCGCTGCCATGGAACTGGTCTGCATTGATTTTTGGTCAGCAGAGGATAAGAACAAGAACTCTGTTGATGTGCTGGTGGCGACTGACCACTTTACGAAAATGGCTTTTGCCTTTCCTTGCAGGAACCAGACTGCCAAGCAAGTGGCCAGGAAGTTATGGGATTGTGTCTTTTGTGTCTACGGGTTCCCTGAGCGCATCCACTCTGACCAGGGCCCTAGTTTTGAGAGTGAGCTGGTGTCGGAGTTGCTGCAGCTGTCGGGGGTGGCAAAGTCTCATACAACGGCATATCACCCAATGGGCAACGGGGGCACAGAGCGCTTTAACCGCACACTGGGCAACATGATACGGAGTCTTCCTCTGAGAGCCAAGCAAGAATGGCCACAGCAGATCCAGACGCTGACATTTGCATACAATGCGACTGCTCACGAAACAACCGGCTATGCACCCTTCCACTTAATGTTTGGCCGCGTTCCGAGGCTCCCAGTTGATGTTGTCTTTCAGTCTGTTCTGCACGACCTCACTGTGACAGACTTCAGCAGCTACTCAAGGACCCTGCTATCTTACCTGTCTGAGGCAGCCAACATCGCCCAGCAGCATGCCACTAAAGAGCAGGAACAGCAGGCTCGTCAGTATAATAAAAAGGTCAGAGGGGTTTCCTTACATGTTGGAGCCCGAGTGCTGCTCGCGAACAAGGGAGAGAAAGGAAAAAAGAAGTTAGCCGACAAGTGGGAACCTGCAGTGTATACGGTAGTGGAGCGGAACCCCAAGACTCACATTTACAAGATCAGCGATGCCTCTGGCCAGAGCAAGGTTGTGCACAGGAACCTTTTGCTTGACGTGAGCTTCCTTCCTATCCAAGACACCCTGGGGAATCAGTCTCTGGTCAGCTCGTTGGAAGTTGAAGGCTCAAGTGTCTGTGGAGATGCGGATAGCCTGAGCAATCTAGGGCGAGAGTCTTCCTTGGCACGGACGTCCTCATGGGTTCTGTCAGACCCAGATCGAGCTGCTGAGGCTTCAGCAGCCGAAGAAGCTTCTATTCCAGAACTTGAGGATGAGTCTCACGCTCATGAAGACATGGCCAGTTCACCTGAAGCGACTCTGTCTGACCCAGACCCTGTTCAGTCAAATGAACCTACTGACGTTGATACGAGTCCGACTGACTCTACCCCCACTCAAGCCTGCTCACCTGCTGACTCTACTGTGACTCAGACTGCTGTAGTTAATAACAGAGTTCAAGGCAGGGTTGTAACTAGAACTGGGAGGGTGGTTAGGTCTGTCAATAGGCTTATTGAGAGTATGGTTCAGAGACCTGTTATATGGGGCCTCTCTTTGCCTCAGAAAGTTTGATTTAGAGTGCACACCGTTAAGTTTTTCTCTTTTCAAACGGGGTTTTTGTTTTTTTTCCCTTCCTTGAATGTGAAGCCGTACTGTGGGGTTTTTCAAGCCAGGGGACCAGATGTTTAGGGGTGTAGGCTGCACCTTTATGTTCCTGAGAGGATGAGGGCCTGATCAACCTTCTTTTTTCTCTTGATCTGTTTTACGGATAGTTTTTACTGAACTTTGGGATTAGATCTCATTGTTATTTGGTCCGGGTACGAGTGTGTTTACATTAATGCATCTTTGGTGCTATTATAGAATTCAGGGGTGTCGTTATTTTGGTGGAATTCAGGGGGGGTGAATGTAGCAGGTTTATTTGTATACTTATGAATTCCACCAAAAAATATTTCTTTTTGTATTACTGGGAGTTTCGTTTTGGGTTCATTCTGCCTGCGCGTCGGGTTAGTGCAGTGCGTGCGTGTGACGTCATCAGACCGGGGACTTGCGCCGCGCAAGGTTGACCTCAGTCAGAGCAATGCTGGATTTGACTGAGGTGAGTTCACGTCAGGTCTCTCCAATAATAAAACGGATATATAAGTTGCTATTATCACTTATTTGTTGACTTATCACCGTGTAAGAGCGTCTATGATGATGAGTGAATTTTGCAGTAGTCTTAATGAACCACGAACCGCGATATTGTTTTTTATATGTTAAATGCAGTTCGGTAGCTGCTGCAGCACGTGGTGAGCTAGCTGTTCGGCAGGCCATTAACATTGTATTGACGTGATGCTATCTTTTTTAGATGCTAATCTGATGTCACGCAACACTCATTGCCATATTTTTTATGACCGCAGGTATGTTTTTTTTGTGTGTTTGTGCATATTTGTTCTAGATGAATGAATGAATATATGTGTAGTTTATCTAATGGAATTAATGAATGACCAAGAGGAATTTACAATGTGTTTTCCTATTGGGAATATCTGTGATATTTTTCTTTGTATTTGTTTTGATTACACATGTAGTTTTTCTTTATGAAAAGAGGTTAAATGTGATTAATGTGAATACAGGCAGAGCAATGCTGGATTTGACTGAGATGCTAATCTGATGTCACGCAACACTCATTGCCATATTTTTTATGACCGCAGATAATAAACTACATTGTGACAGCCAGTGCCCCTGTGTCTACTTGAGATCAACCCAGAACACAACGCAGACAGACAAGACGGGTTACATATATCAATATAAATGAATATATATATATATATATATATATATATATATATATATATATATATATATATAAAATAGAGGCCTATATGATCCGAAGTAAGTTACTCGCTACTTGAGTAGTTTTTTCATTGGATACTTTTTTACTCTTACTCAAGTTACTATTAAGATTATTACTTTTACTTTTTCTTTGAGTAAATATTTATATAAGTACTTGTACTTTTACTTGAGTACAGTTTTTGGGTACTCTACCCACCTCTGCTTGTAACGCTGTTGCAAGTTGAGCGAGCGTGTGTGTCAAGAGTTGAGCGCCCACAGAATTAAGAGGTTGAGAGAGAGAGAGAGAGGGACTTTACAGGAGCGCAGAGAATAAGTTTGTGAGAGCGCACCTGAGTAAACTGCGTGAGAGGGGTTATTATTGCACGTTAATATGGATAATAGCAAGCAAATACATTTATTGAGCACGGAATCATTTTTTCTTTGCTCAAACGAATTTTTTTTTTTTTGCGATTGTTAATTTCTGTTCAAAATATAATGTAATGTGCTTGCAAAATATAGTTCTCTGTGCTCAAAACTTACAATTACTCGCTCAGGAATGAGGCACATATATAACGCCATACACTGCTACTAATGAAGCTGAATCTGCGTGGTCCTGATTGGCTGCGGGGGTGTCCCGTACTACGCGCGTGCCGATGACGTCACCGCTCGCTCGCCTCGCGCCGTCTCTTCCGGTCTCTTCCCTCATTGAACGTTTTAGCGTCGAGTCTGGCGGTAATGCTCTATCTGAGAAGCGAGCTGCCAATAAAAACGAAAAAGAAGAAGAAGAAGCGTCGAGTCTTCTGAGGTGAGGAGAGCAGTTCACGGTATTTATCATATTTACACAACCATCACACACACACTTTATACAGTTTGGTTAAGCGACAGGCTCATTTCTGTATTGTTTTCATCGATCACAGCGATACTTGTGCGTCTTTTCTGGCGTCTTCCTTCTGATATAAACATTTAGTGCAGCAGCAGCGAGCATGAGGAGAATATGTTGAGTTCATTCAGACCTGAGCGATGTTGTGTTCGTTTGTGTGATTGTTTTGTCAAGTCAAACGTTAAAGTTTGAGATCTATGAAGGGAATGAATGGATTACATCGATCTCAAGTGTCATACTGGAACAGATCTGCTAAATGCTTTACTTTATTTTACTCTTACATACAGCCTATAATGAGCCAGGTGAGACATTAAATCAATAGCCTAGCTGCTAAAAATTATGTATAGCGTTTTACTCTTCGTACAATAGTGCTCTGTGGTGCTCTTTATTTTCAAAAGTGTTATGAACATTTTCAGTTTCTGCGCATATAAAATGTTATTATAATGATCTAACTTATAGTGATTAATGAATCATAAGATTAAACTATATTTTAGATTAGATTAGATAAGATTTTAGATTAATTTGGACATATTATGCTGCTGTAGTTATTTATCTGTAGTAGGGCTGGGCGATATGGCTGAAAACTGTATCACAATATGAGTAGCCTAAGTGTTTCCTATCGATATTGATAATTACATATTTAAAGGACCAGGAGAGAAATATATTACATTTAAAAAAAAAATATTTTAAACTTAACCCTCCTCTGATTATAATCCCCTCAGTTACAAAGGCAGAAATGTCAACACAACCATGGAAAACACTCAAATAATTATAATCAAGAAATGCTTAATAAAGAGTAATAAAATAGTGCAAAGTGTTAAATAAACATAGAGAAACCGACGACGGTCTTGCATAATTTGCAGACGACATTGGTCTGACTCAGGGCTGGACTGGGACAAAAAAAGTTTCCGTGAGAAAATGTTGTGCATTTTAATGTTAAATTCATCAATCTGGTGCACTTTGAGAGTTCAAAATTAAAAGCTCCAACCCATATTCAGTGTGCAAATTAAACAAAGAAAAATTCACTCTTTTAACTGTTTAAAAGTTAGTGTCTATTTACATTACACCTACTACATAATAATAGTTATAATATTAATCCAATGACAGTAATAGCCATATTTTGTAAAACATGCACTAAAAAATAAAGGAAACTTTCATAATTAGTTTTGTACCAATTTCTATACTTGAAAGAGATAAGCACATGATCTTTTATTTTGACGCAAACTGCATCAAGCTTTTATTTTGGCGGAAAACATGGTTTACAAACGCCTCTCATTAAATTTCTAGTGGATTGCGGTAATCGTCAACTATGCAGATGTGGAAATGATCTGTAACTGGGTTATGGGTTCCTACACTCATGACATAGCTTAAGTGTTTTGAAAGTAGTTCTGCTTACCGCAGACTCTACACTTTATCATCTCTCTCCTGATCCTCCTCACTATCATCATCTGCCACTGGAGCTGATGAAGGTTAGAAAACATATATTTTGACACATAAAGTGTCTGCTTTAAGGGCCTGTTTATATTTTTTCACGCTATTTCTCTGCACATTCCTTGCGTTTCTTCTCCATCTTGCTGACTATTTTGACGGATACACACTGACACTGCTGCACGCTCGCTCACTCGTTTAAAGTTGTGATTGGGCCAGCCCAGTGTCAATCAAGAAAAGAACCAATGGGCCGCTGATCTACGTGTTTCATGGGCCGGTCTGTCAGAAAAAAAAATACATTTGACCAATGCATTACACCGGCACAAACCCAGCGCCGCCAATTAAGCAAAACAAAACGAATGGGCCACCGATGTACAAATTTTATGGGGCGTAAAAAAAAAAAAAAATTATGTATGAGATGTGTCGGCCCAAAAAGCACGTCGGCCCACCGGGAAAATGCCCGGTATGCCCGATGGCCAGTCCAGCCCTGGTCTGACTACGGTCAGTGGGTCTCACACCAGACGAGAAGCGCAGCGTACTGATTGTATTGTACAATTAAATACAATCGTTGCTAAGTCTCCAGTCTGAACACTTTACCTCAGAGCGTCTGTTAACTGAATGAATTGAGAATATCACCTGAAAATTCAATAACATCAGCAGTTTTCATCAACGCAGCTGATTTCTGTAAATTAATGTAAAACTAAATGTATATTGCAGCACAGGGTGAAGTCAGTATATACATTAATGACGATATGAGACAAATAAATGTACATTTAATATAAAACTATGTAAATGGCGCTCTGTGGCGCGGCAGGATTTTGAACAAGGTCCTGAGCCGTTGCTGGGCGCCGTGGACAGACGCCGAATGGCGACGCCGGTGTGTGTGCACTCAGAGAGAATAATGTGTTCGCATTTTAAAGACGCGGCGAGTAACAGATGATCGGTTCACGTGCCGCTTGAACTCTCAGGGATTTGTCAAGCACCAAAACTGTGTTTATTGTTTGAATTTCGTAATTAAATCGACAGAATCTGAGAGCTGAGAAAGTAAGAAAAGTTACAAAAGTAACTAATTACCAGGGAGAGTAATTATTGCGTTACTTTAAAAAAAAAGTTTAAATAAAAGAAATTTCTTGGATACCCCCAATATGAAATGTTAAATGGGCACTAAATAGAACACTGTATTATTATAAAACATTGTACACTTATCTACACTATTTTAATGTTGCTGTAGGACAATGTGAGAGACACTTATAAACTTATATTAAAGTTGCCCTAGAATGGATTGTTTTATTATTTTATAATGTTTCCTGGGGTGCCCTTATAATGTTAGTATGTTTTTTAGATCTAAAGTTGTTATAATTTAGAAATAAAAGGCATATTTCCTAGCCTGATTTTATCCCCTGATTTGAACACTCTGTTTGAAGGGGCGTGTCTGCTGTGAGACTTCAATGTAAGACTGCTGTGATTGGCTGACATGCTTGCATATGAAATATCTGGCATTACATGTAGAACTATCTGGAAAACTTTTACTATTACAGCTTTTATACGTTTTTACTATTACAGCTATCGGGATTAACGAATCGTGAGAAGTTTTAAGTATTTAGATCTATTCCCATCACAGAAAAGGTTGCAGTGATGAGCATTGAGCAGATGACAGCCTGTTGATCGCGTGAATGAAGATCTTATCACTGCAACGCAGTTTCTGCGAGAAACGACGTGAAGTTGAGCGTTTAGTCACTGGCTTAATTTACTGATGCATAAACAGTATTGAACAACTTTGAGAGAAAGATTATCTTTCTGAACTTGAACAATTACGCATCAGATTTTCACATAACCCACTGCTTCTTCTCCAGAGGCTCGGATGAAGGAACTAAAAAAATACTTTTGTGTTCATTTGTACATCCAAACACTGAGCAACTGCCATGCTTCGCTCGTTTGTTGCAAGCCATGATGTCTCTCGAGGAAAAAACAATATCGCGCTGGATCTAGATAACACAGTGTAAATTATCGTTAATAAAATCACTACTTACCGCTTGCGGGAATATAACGTTAGTTGAAACTGCCCCCTTCGTCGGTATGAGACGCAGAGAGAAGCCTGGCTGCTTGATATTGTTCCAGGTTAAAAAAACAGTCCGTGGTGAAATGGGCAGAGCAAACTAACAACTTTGAACTGTAGCGGTATCCAATAGATAGATAGATAGATAGATAGATCTGCCATTTTCCCTATGATCCTTGCTTGTTTATTCACCTGCAGAACTATGGCATTGAACATGGGCTGGCATATGCAAATTTTTGGAGGCGTACATAGGGCTGGGCGATAAAACGATAACGATATGTATCGCGATAGACACGTAATCAATATCAATAAAAAATGCGTTCAATAAAACGTTCAATAATTTTCTTTTCTTTTAAAAAAACAGAGGTTGTGAAGCAAGTTTGGTTGCATGAACAAAGGCACTCACTCTCTGGTAACCTAGCAACGTAGGGAGTGTGACACGCTAAAGGGGTCGCACACCGGACGAGAAGCGCAGCGCCACGCCGCGTCGCGTCTAGTCTAGGACAACTCGAGGTATCGCACACCGGACGCGCACTTTCTCAGTTTATGGCCAGCAATATTGTTATGTTTAAGGACATTAAGATCATGTTTGTACTAGGGATCGACCGATATGCATTTTTCAGGGCCGATGCCGATACCGATTATTACAGATCAAGTAGCCCGATAACCGATATTTTGAACCGATATGTGTCTAGTGTAAAAATTTAAATTAATGTCAAAATTAAGAATAAAAAGGCCTCTGACAAAGACTCTCTTTAAATTATTTTAACATATCTTTAATTCTGAGAACTATTCATAATAACAACATCATTAATAATAACAACAAACATAAAAAGTAGTGGGAGCATCCAAATAATAGAGGTGACTATTCTGTACGCGTGTGTGAAAAGCAGGTGATTAGCTGCAAACAGAGGTGGGACAAAGTCATTGTTATGCAAGTCACAAGTAAGTCTCAAGTCTTTGCCCTCGAGTCCCGAGTCAAGTCGAGTCAAAGATGAGGCAAGTCCCGAGTCGAGTCAAAAGTCAAAGCCAACAAGTCTCAAGTCGAGTCCAAAGTCCTACCATTTTAGTTTCGAGTCATTTCAAGTCCTCTTACCACAGAAATAAAATGTATACAAATCATGTACGTCTGTAAGATTTGTATTTATTTAAACCTCTTTTTATACAATGACATTAATCAAATACAGTAAAAAACAGAAAATTTAATTTTCACAAAAAATGCTTGTATTTCAACAGCATATTGCACTAGAACAATGCACAGCATGCAGCTTCAGTCCTGTATTGTATTAACCTCATATTGCAAAACAGTTTAACTTTCAAATAGACATGGGTCGTTTTAGCCTAAACCTTTTTAAACATGTCATCAATAAAATCCTCACTCCTCAAAATTATCACTTCTGAAAAACTGGACCAACCTGATAATATAATTGGAATGCGTGTTGCAGTGCGTATGCGGTGCAAGACCAGCACGCGCAATAGTGCTTTCACATATGCTGCGTTTGCAGTGCGTGATCCGCGGCTGTACCACAAATACATACTCACTATTTGTATTTCAAATCCAGAAGTTATTAGCATCTTTTATTTAAAAAAAAAAATTGTCAGCATTGCGATTCTCTTTGTACACACGTATACACTCTTTAATAGACGTATTCACGTTTAAATACAATTTAAACAACGTATTATTTAATGCATTACTCTTATATAATTATATATTAAGTTGCTCAAGCAAGTGGTAAAATATTTAACCATGTACTTATATTAAAATCGCATAGCCTACATTTTAAATTAAAACTTAAAATTGACAAAAACAGCAGACTCATACTCTTTCTTTTGCATAATTTAAATCTTTATACAATAAATCTCGCATGTCACAAAGAACTTGTTTTTCCACCTCCACGAATGAGACGAGTGTTATGTTGCCTTGTTGAAATATGTATTTTCCCTTGATTTAGGCTACCCCGGTCTTAACGTCTCAGCATTGCGATTCTCTTTACACATATACACTCTTTAATAGACGTATGCACGTTTAAACACAATTTAAACAACGTAGGCCTATTATTCAATGCATTAGCCTACTTCTACTTATATTAAGTTCCTAAAGCAAGTGGTCAAATATTTAACCATGTAGGCTACTTGTATAAAAAAAACAGCCGACTCTCATGTCTTTTATTTTATATTTAAATTAATACAATAAATCTCGCATGTCACAAGGAACATGTTTTTCCACCTGCACGAATTAGACGAGTGTCGTTCATTATGTCGCCTTGTTGAGGTAAATTGTAGTTTTCCTTGCTTTACCCTGGTCTATAAGTGATTATAGTATTTAATTAATCGCGTTTATGGTGAAATTACTAAATTTTTAGGTCAATCTGTGTTCATTTTGACCACGAAACATGCGCTGTCACTTTAATTCAGCGCGTGCAGCACATGTGCAGCACAGCAGAAATAGACTCGGTGCGGAAACGATCTCTGCACTGCTGTATACGCACCGCACCTGGAACGGATCGACGGACTGCAACCGCGTGCAGTGTGAAAGCTCTAACCTGTTAACATGGTTACGGAAAAAAATACGCACCGCTGGCGCATACGCACTGCAAACGGAGTTTGTGTGAAACGGGCGTTATATGCTGTCGAATCAAAACAACGTGGGACTACAGTGTTTGGATGTCGTGCAGGCAGCGCGCGCGCTCGCTGCATGCATACAGCTGGTGCACATTTTTTTCACAGATGCAGATAAACTGAGAGCGGCGCGGCCGTGTGGACATTTTTTCCCCCAGTTTTCATGGGAAGTAGCAAGTCTTCTCGAGTCAAAAGGCGCAAGTCCAAGTGAAGTCACGAGTCATTGATGTTAAAGTCCAAGTCGAGTTGCAAGTCTTTGTACATTTTGTTGAGTCGAGTCTGAAGTCATCAAATTCATGACTCGAGTCTGACTCGAGTCCACACCTCTGGCTGCAAATAAAATGCTAAATATAACATACACACACACACACACACACATACAGTATGTATATATATATATATATATATATATATATATAATACTGTACTATATATGTATGTGTGTGTGTGTATGCATGTTATATTTAGCATTTTATTTGCAGCTAATCACTACACCTGCTATTGCATGCATAATGTGAACATTATTCATATGAATATACCAAGAAGAATTGCATTAAGATCACATACAAACCATATTGTAATAGTGTTTTTTTTTTCTTTATTTTTGATGTGTGAAATGTTTGTTTGACTGTTTATCACGACGATACAAACTAGGAAGTATACAGGACAGCGTCATCCAGAAACGTGCAATCAATGTGAGATTATTGACAACTAACGTTATTCGTCAAATGAGAGAGCGCGGCCGCGGAGATAGATAACTAATCAGGGATAGGGAGCTCGCGTCGCGGGCGTCAGAGCTCGCGCTTGATGCCCTTTCAGCTCTTCAAAATTGCATAATGATAATTCTGAATCTGTGACAAATTATTTTGCAATCATGTGACGTGAGAACAATGCAATATTTCTCCAAATATGCGCAATTTTTTGACTAAAAGCCCAAACGGAACGGACACTGATGTTCAGTGAAGCGATGTGAACAACACAAAAACCGCAGCAGATGTGAGTGAATTCATTCGTGTTGATAATCTATTCACAATATAACGTTAAGTTGGCCGAATGGTGAGAGAAGTACGTTTTAGTTTCACTAGCACTGATGTGAAGCTCCGTTAAAGCATATCACTGCAATGACGGACACTGACCGGGAATTCACAGTATAATAACTGAACGGCGCTTGTCATCATAAATCGATTAGGTGTTTTGCAACTTCAGTGTAATGATTTAATGCAACTTCAGGAACGTTTACTGCTTTCTTACCTTCGAGAGATAGATAACTGATGTGTGATGATGATCATTGATCACTGAAGCAGCTCCTGTTAGCAAGTGCTTTCGGTGTGAGAGCGGAACATTTTCCAGCCGCGCCAGCCGTATTGATTGGCCGGACTTGTGACTCCCAACAAATCAGATGGTCGATGGGCGGGGCTTAGTCTAGGACACAGAGCAGTGCGCTCTGACTGAGGTGGCTGGATCAGTGCCAGATCGCGCATTTAAAAAAAAAAAATGTTATCGGCAAATCGGTTTTTAAAATGGCCGATACCGATAACAATAAAAATGCTTAATATCGGCGCCGATAATCGGTCGACCCCTAGTTTGTACTATGTTATGATTGTACTGTACAATTAAATACAATAGTTGCTGAGTCTGTGATCTGAACACTTTACCTCAGAGTGTCCGTTAATGAGAATATCACCTGAAAATCCGATAACATCAGCTATTTTCATTCCACCAGCTGATTTCTGTAAATGAATGTAAAACTGAATGCATATAGCAGCACAGGGTGAAGTCAGTATTAACTATGATTTGAGATAAATAAATGTAAATGTAATATAAACTTATGTAAATGGCGCTCTGTGGCGCGGCAGGATTTTGAACAAGGTCCTGAGCCGTAGCTCACTCATAGAGAAAAATGTGTTCGAATATTTAAGACGTGGTGCTGCACTTCTCGTCTGGTGTGCGACCCCCTTAACAGCCAGTCATGTAACAGTATCATGTTTGGTTGCGCCATATCATTGTCTCGTGTTGGATTCTTCAGTAACAGAACTGGCGTGGAGTGATAAGTGGAAAATGAGTGCCACAGCGAACGAGGAAATTGTCCTGGTCCTTATTTTAAATAGGTCATAAAAAATATCAATAATTATCGATATCGACCGATATGAAACGCTTATATCGCGATACAATTTTCATCCATATCGCCCAGCCCTAGGCGTACATATTAATGATCCCGACTGTTGCGTCAGTCGGTGTTATCTGGAGATTCGCCTATTTTTCAGGGGTGTTTTTCAAAAACGAGATTTAAATAAGAAGGAGAAAACAATGGTGTTTGAGACTCGCTGTATGTCATGTCCATGTACTGAACACTTGTTATTTAACTATGCCAAGACAAATTAAATTTCAAATTCTAGGACACCTTTATTAAAATATTATCATCGTTCCCTGCAGGTTATTTTGGAGTTTATGTTATAACTAATTTAAACATTGTAGGCTATATGATACCAATATGCTACAGAGATTATTCTAATGCTGAAATGTGTAATTCACATTCGGTCTCTCTCGCGCACTGTCGAGCCAGTCCGGCGCCTCATAAACACACACACACACACACACCAGAGAAAAAACTTTGCAGCTCATGTGGCTGAGAGAGAGTCTACTCAGATGAAAACTGTTTCAGTGAGCTCAATTATAGTAATGGCGCATTTTTAGTGACGGTAACGGTAACGGCGTTGTAAGTTACGGAGGAAAGTAACAGTAATTAGCTTGATTACTCGTTATTGAAAATAATAACGTTAGTTACACTGTTTATTTATAACGCCGTTATTCCTATCACTGGTTACGTGCCATTTAGGGTTGGGCGATGTCCCCTAAATTGGCAGTTGACGATGTTTACAGTAAAACATCGCGATGGACGATGATATCGTCGGGGGGAGGGGGGTTGTGTGCTCACGATCACGAAGAGACACGGAGAGTGCACATTGTAGCTACTTACATCTACTGTGTTTACGCCACGGGAATACTCGGCTTGGCATTTTGAAATATTTCTATGTTTATTTGGCCGTTCAGGCGCGCAACCGAAGACAAAGACTACTTGACCATGTTGCGCTCGGAGCGCGCGCGCACCATCCTGTCAGTAGAATTCAGTTCTCTTTCGCGACTTACCGTGCTTTTAATATTTCTTTTCAATAGCACATCCTGCTCTTTTCTTTCTCATTCATGTTTTGTTATGAACTTTACATAATCGTCAACTGAAATCTGCGCGGATTATCAACAATACGATACATTTATAGGACATAAAGGGTCTCTGCGGCAAAAGTGAAAGTACCAGCGGCCAACGGGTGAAATGTTTCTCTTTGCACAGCAAAGCACCCGTTTCAATAAAAGGATATATTAAAGTTTATAAAGCCTACTTTTACATTTTCATTGCTGTTTTAAACTGAATTTCGCCATCACCTTAAACAAGCTGCTCTGCTTGAATCCCAGTGCAGGAGCAGTAACTGTTAGGTTACCACAGAAACGTAAGCGTTTGGTAGATTGCTGTGGTGACTCGTGACACTCGCGAACAGCACTGAACACACACGTCTTCATTTTTTTTATCGTTTGTTGGTAAAGGGTGAGAGACCTTGCGAGCCACACGAGCCATAGGTTCCCAACCACTGGTGTACACACGAAAACGAACTGCCGTGAGACTGGGCTGGTCTGACAGGGTGGGGGGCGTGGCATCACGATGGTGGCTCTCCATCGTGATGTCGGTCAGCCATCACGATGGACGATGATATCGTCCATCGGCACAACCCTAGTGCCATTCAGAAAGACTCATGTTGTGGACGCGCTATTTCTGGATAAACGCGACACGGCAACTAAACCCAAATAATAAATGTTTTATTACAATATTGTTCTCTTTAAAATGTTATGTAATATGACAGTCCAATAGTCATTATTAGTCGTGCATTGCCGTACACTTTACACTTTAATACATTAATTCTTAACCAAATGCATCCTGTATGAGATAAATCAGATATAAATAGGCCTACACAAAATAAACACAATATTACAACTTACATTTGCACAGAACAAAAGGCTGCGAGTGCACACGCAAACTTATAGTCATGATGGTGTAAAATGTATTATTGATGTTTTATCCATGTCATAGTGTGAGAAATGACAGTATTGTCTTTCAATTGAGCAGTTTAATAGGCTTTTGTCATCTATCTGACTCAAATAATGTGTTTCTAACAGCAAACACTCAGAATAAAGTGAGTTGATCAGCTGGTGATCCCGAATGACTTGTTGAATAAGTGTTGATTAGGGCTGTAGAGTCATGAAACCGAAATCACAACACTCAGATCCACGAACCTGTGTCACCATGTGAGAAGGCAAAATTCTTAACGAAAAGGCTTTCTACAAATCAAAACTTAAGTGGTCAAAATCATGTCTGACCCTCTCCATATGTATCCTGATATATTGGGCATACATATATAGTGAATTTCGTTTTGTATAAATTGTAACTTAATTTAATCAATGTTTCATCAACAAATTGCCTAGATTTAATAAATAAGAAGCAAATATAGCAGACAATATAATCAGGACATGGAGGCGCCGGCGCGTGAACTGGAGCTCGCCTCATAAATTAACAGAAACTCAGTGTATAAGCTGTTTGCCTCACAGACCTGAGAAATATGTATAGAAAGCTTGAAATGTGTACTTTTAAAGCTGCCGTCGGCAACATTTTTTTGATCATATTCAGTGAAATCGACACTATAATCCGACAGAACAACATAAATAAAGTGGTTTTAGAAAAAAAACAGAGCTTCTAACTCCACCTGGAGCGTGTTATTTGTTTTGCAAAAATCCACGGCTCCCGGATCATCAGGTCCAATCAGCGCAGGGGGGTGTGAGATCTGACTGTCAATCACATGTCGTGCACACGCCACAGTCACAGATCCCCTCTCCCTCGCGGCTCGCGCACGTTATAATATCACATGCACAGGACACGCCTGAAGTTCGCCTGAAGATTGTACGAAGCGTGATGGCGGAGAGAAAATCTACTACCAAGCTTCCAATTCCTCTGTTATTGCTATCTATGGATAGATTAGCCAGGGCAGCCTACCTCCGAGTCCATGGTGTTGATTGATGCTGAAGAGATGCGCGCGTTCACAGAAAATCAGGTACACATGCACTAACGAACACGACGTCTATGGGAGGGTGCTCGTTGGTAGTGGGGGAGGGGCATGAGAGTTGTAAACATTCAAAATTTTGGCTAAGTCAACCAATCTGCCAGACTTGCCGACTGCAGCTTTAAACAAAACAATTAAAAACGAAAAGAACTGACCTACTCTCTGCTTATGTAGGCTAATTCGTATGAAGTGTGCATTTCTCTCTATAGGCCCGTTCACTAAGTGCTGCGAGGATGGCGAGTCAGCATCACCAACTTT
This sequence comes from Leuciscus leuciscus, assembly GCF_965113295.1. Taxonomy (NCBI): domain Eukaryota; kingdom Metazoa; phylum Chordata; class Actinopteri; order Cypriniformes; family Leuciscidae; genus Leuciscus; species Leuciscus leuciscus. The sequence continues at coordinate 10,230,360 of NC_138725.1, read as the reverse complement.
GTTTGCAGCCGACACTGACAGAAATCACTAGTTTATTAATAAACAATTAAAATGTCTCATGCATAATCATTACTTTTGCCGGTTCTTTGTGGCAAACGTTATGCCTGCGCTTGAGATGTGGAATAGGCAATATGTCATTTGTGGTTTACAGTAGACAGTAAGCCTCAGTTACCTCAGTATGAAACAGTAGCCATTTAATTTACTTCGTAGATGTAAGAGAACTTGATTGAAGAATAATTTTCAACATGCTTGATAGGGGTGGGGGATTAAATCAATTCTTAGATGCATCGCGATGTTGACGATTCTGAATCGAATCACAAATGTCAAAAATAAATTTTCGATTTCGGAAATGTTCATTGATAACGAAATATTGACGAAACGCAAAAGGCAGAGACGCATGATGGTTGAGCGAGAAATCCGACTGGCACCCTCTGCATTACAATCTTCTGTTACATACAAGAAACATCAAATGAAACAGAACAGGTTTATTCTTGGGCCGATCTCAATCACACGATACTGTTATTACACAGCGCTGGGAGATCCAGTGAGAAAGCGTTTGAATTCACCGCAGAATTAAAAACATCGCAGCGAGATCTAATTGGAAGCATTCAAATTCGGTGCATAATTCTTTTATAAACCACACGTCAGATCAGAAACCAGGACAACCTTAAAAGCTTCCACCCAACTCGGAAAAAGAAAAGTGAATTACAAACTCTATCGCTACATTTATTGCCAAATCACTTTCATTTGTTTACTTAATAAAATATATTGGAAGTAAAAAAGAAAATCTATAAAGAAAAAAGATACATCAATAACCGTTTTATCATCGCATCGCAGCCCTCTGAATCGTAATCGAATCGTGAGGTGCCTAGAGATTCCTACCCCTAGTGCTCGAATCATCTCCACAATGTAGTTTAGTTCTGTTTGTTTTTCAACAGTATTTTGTTACAAAGAAAACGTCTCAGGTTACAACTGTAACCCTAGTTCCCTGAGAAGGGAACGAGACGCTGCGTCGATGATGATTTGGGAACGCCCCTACGTGATTACGTCTGAAGCACGTATGTCAACTAGTCCATTGGAAAGAAGGAACGTCACGGGCGGGTAAAGGATAAAAGCACATCCTGTGCAACCGGCGCTAGCTTCGAGAGCCAAAGCAAAGTCGATCACAGGGATGCAGGAAGTATGTGCAGGGCGACGCAGCATCTCGTTACCTTCTCAGGGAACTAGGGTTACAGTGGTAACCTGAGACTTTTTCTTTCGAGGGAACTCGCGCTGCATCAATGACGCTTTGGGAACAAGAATTCCCAATATGCCATACTTAAAATTGCCTGTATGTAAAACTGTCGGCAAGATACGTCCAGGTCCAGGCTATAATATCTCACAAATGTGAGCGGCGAGGACCAACCCGCCGCATCACAAACCTCTTGAAGGGAAGAGATAGATAGGGAGATAGGGAAGAGAGAGAGCCTAAACTATTCACTTTCTGATTGTCTGCTTAGAGGCTGGAAGACCCTTCTTGGGTGATCCAAAGCAGACAAACATCTGATCTGATTTTCTCCACTGGGCAGCCCTGTGGACTCGCCCTGGACACGAGATTCAGTTTTTCCTGGTCTGAAGAAGTAAACGGAGGAGGTCAGAAAGCCTGCAGTACAATAGGCCTCGGAATATTGGTCGGCACCTTCGGGACGTATCTCTGCTTAGGGTATAAGAATGCCTTGACCATCCTGGGTGAAAACTCAAGGCAGGTGGGAGAAACCGAAAAGGGCCTGAAGGTCTCCGACTCTTTTGAGGGACAAAATAGCTAGAAGAAAGATGGTCTTGAAAGTCAGAACGAATCTAGGGGCTTGAATGGAGTCCCTGACAGGCCTTCCAAAACTATTGCCAGGTCCCAAGCCGGCACCCTAGGGCGAGTTGCTGGCCTCAGCCTCAAGGTGTCACAAAGCACTGCAGTACTACAAGGTAGTGCTCTATTCTTTGACAAATCCAATAACAACTAACATTTCACTTAAAAAAAATTACATTGGAGACCTAGAAGCTGCGCTGATCGTAACTTACACAACACACAAATACTTATTGAGCATGCTACATAACACATAAAAGCAACAATTATTAATAATACTTACAAGTTGTGATTCAAGGGAGGAAGCTGATCCAAATAAACTTGTTGCTGAACTTTCCTTCTGTAACAACCGGCTCGCGAATCCACACTTGAAAGCAGTTTGTAAAGCAATCGTCATTAAAATGACGCGAACACAGCACAAGGTTTGGGCTATAATGTTACTTGCGTGGTATAGTTGTAAATATAAACTCTAGCCACTGATTCTTCACATGCTCGTCCCTGGGCAGTGAAAAAAGGTCGCTTTTGATTCGCACTTCAGAACACAGCGTTTTTTTGTCGACATGATGTTTTCAAGTTTTCCCTGGTGTCTGCGTGTGTGCGCAATGAGTGGGCGCGGTCAATTTGAATTTTTTTCGTCTTGACGTCACAACGAAAAGGAAAATGACTCATTAAATGAAAAAACGATTCATTAAATTGACTCAGTCGACTCCTACTTTTGAGGGACAATAACTTTTTTTACGGTGAACTTTCATTTATAAAACTTTGCAGGATGTTTTTGTTCACTTAGATCTATGTTACAAACTACATGAAAGGTCATTTTCAAAATTCCATAAGAGGTGCCCTTTAACTCGCTCCGGCTGCCCATCCGCACAAAAAAGTGCCTAGTGTCTCGAGAACGCACTCCCTGAAATAGGTTCGAAGGTGCAAATGATTACCCGTTTTCTCTGCGCAAACCTCTGAAATGCAAATCTGGGAAAATGCAGAAGGCACGCATATGTGCATCACGTGTTTGGGCGATAGGTATGCGTGTTTGAATATGTGCGCAGGCGTGTAGTCCTTCACAAAATCAACTCTCAACAAACTACGTTTTATGCCTTAAAGATTTATAATACAGAAATTGTCGTCGCGTCCGCGTAGCCACGCGAACCGGAATTATCCCGACAACGTTTTATCTGTATAGAGGTAAAGGGAAGGAGGCCTTCATAGGGGAGAAGACTAGTTGACAGTTCAGGACTGCGTTGTTGTCATGTCCAGGCGCTGGTCCTTAATCAGATCTGGATACGGCCTGGATCCGATGGACTGCGGTAAACCTCGGGATAAACAGAGACTAATATTAGCGTAGATACCATTCTTCTTATTATGTAACGAGTACGTCCGGATTTATGGGAAGTGTTATAGAAGTCTATAATGTGTTATGTGTATGCTAGGTTAAAGAGATGTGTTTTTAGTCTAGCTTTGAACCGACAGAGTGTGTCTGCTTCCCGGACAATGTTAGGAAGATTGTTCCAAAGTTTTGGTGCTAAATAGGAAAAGGATCTACCGCCAGCGGTCGATTTTGATATTCTAAGTATTTTCAACTGCCCGTAATTTTGATATCGTAATAGACATGAAGGACTAGGCTATAATGCGTTAAGAGCTCGCTCAAGTACTGTGGAGCTAAACCATTTAGTGCTTTGTAAGTAATCAGCAATATTTTAAAATTTATACGATGTTTAATAGGGAGCCAGTGCAGTGTTGACAGAACCGGGCTAATATGGTCATACTTCCTGGTTCTGGTAAGAACTCGAGCTGCTGCGTTTTGGACCAGCTGTAGTTTGTTTATTAAGCGTGCAGGGCAACCACCCAGTAGAGAATTACAATAATCTAGCCTTGATGTCTTGAACGCATGAACTAATTGCTCAGCATTTTCATTGAGAGCATATGGCGTAATTTAGATCTTTTTTAGATCTTTTTAGACACGTGACTTTCATATGAAAGATTGGTATCAAAGAGCACACCCAGGTTCCTCACCGACGACGAAGACTTGACAGAGCAGCCATCAAGTGTTAGACAGTATTCTAGGTTATTACGTGATGACTTTTTGTCCAATAATTAGAATCTGTTTTTTTTTTTCAGAATTAAGTAGTAGGACATTACTAGTCATCCAGTTTTTTATATCTGCTATGCATTAATTTTGTGAATTGGTAAGTTTCGTTAGGTTTTGAAGAAATATAGAGCTGAGTATCATCAGCATAACAGTGAAAACTAATGCCAGGCTTCCTAATGATATCTCCTAATGGTAGAATGTACAGAGTGAACAGCAACGGTCCTAGTACTGAGCCTTGTGGTACGCCATACTGAACTTGTGATCTATAAGACATCTCTTAATTTACTGCTACAAACTGATAACGGTCAGATAAGTATGATTTAAACCATGCTAATGCAATTCCACTAATGCCAACAAAGTGTTTGAGTCTATTTAAAAGGCTGTTGTGGTCGATACTGTCAAATGCAGCACTAAGATCGAGTAACACTTAGGCTATAGAGAGATACAACCATGATCAGATGATAAGAGCAAATCATTTGTGATTCTAATGAGAGCAGTCTCAGTAATGTTGTATCCTAATGACAAAGAGGAATTAATGATATTAAGAAGAGGATCTATGACCTTTGGAAGCATATATTTCATTAGCTTAGTCGGTATTGGGGACCCAACAATGGACAGTGTTCACTAAGCTAGTCACATCCAAAGCTGTATCTAAAGCCCTTGCACTCTTACTATCCTCAATTAAAGTTTGGATGTGTGTGTAATGACTGAGAAATAATAAATTTAACATATAACAAATAATAAGTACAAATTTTAAAATAAACAATCCCACTCCACTTGAATGCTAAACACTTGTGTTATTTGTCACAGGGTAATTCACTTGAGCTTGTGTTTCTGGTGTCCCACTTTAACATGCGCATGAATGGAAGTCAGTGCAAGGAAAAGTCTAGTGTGAACGGCCATTAATAATTAACGGTTTTAGTCAAATAAATATCAATCTCAAAGTTGGTATCGAAACATGGCAGTATTGTATATTTTAATGTTAATATCATGTTAGATAATTGTGTCATTGATCAAATTAATAGTTATTGCTAAAGAAACATGGGATTTGTGCCTATAATGTTTTAAATATGATAATTGGAAGATAAATTGACTTCGTTCATGGAAAGTTTCAAGGACATATAATCAATTATAAAAAGGCATCAAATTATCATAATATTTTATAGCAGTTGTCTACTTTCTACTATTACATCAGGGCTCACATTCATGTCCTTCACTTTATATTTATCTCTTTGAATTATTTTGATGTACTGAAAATTAAATGTAACATTTGTTTCTTTCCTGTCAGACCCGGTGGAAGAGAGCGAGGAGAGTGAAGAACTGAGTGAAGTGAAGGAGGAGAGTGAAGAAATGAGTGAAGTGAAGGAGGAGAGTGAAGAACTGAGTGAAGTGAAGGAGGAGAGTGGAGAACTGAGTGAAGTGAAGGAGGAGAGTGGAGAACTGAGTGAAGTGAAGGAGGAGAGTGAAGAACTGAATGAAGTGAAGGAGGAGAGTGAAGAACCGAGTGAAGTGAAGGAGGAACATCATGTCAATCCTGAAGGAAAACCATTGAGTCGCTCAAAGACTAAAAATATTTTTTTAAAGAAGAGAGCCAAGAAATCTTTCACCTGCACTCAGTGTGGACAGAGTCTCACAACCAAACGAAGTCTTCATGTTCACATGAGGATCCACACGGGAGAGAAGCCATTCACATGTGATCAATGTGGAAAGAGTTTCAGTCAATTATCATCCCTTAATGTTCACATGATGATCCACACCGGAGAGAAGACGTTTTCATGTGATCAATGCGGCAAAACATTTCTTAGAGCATCAGACCTGAAGACACACCTGAGAGTTCATACGAAGGAGAAGCCGCATTCATGTTCTGTGTGTGGAAAGGGTTTTTCACTGATGCAACATGTACATAGACATCAGAAAACTCACACTGGTGTGAGAGAGTATATGTGCTTTGAGTGTGAGAAGACTTTTTCTACACCGGACGGTTTAAAACGGCACCAGAGAATTCACACTGGAGAAAAACCTTACAAGTGTTCACACTGTAACAAGAGATTCAGTCTGTCAGGACATCTGAAAACACATGAGAGGATCCACACTGGAGAGAAGCCGTTCTCATGTGATCAGTGCAGGAAGAGTTTCAGTCGATCATCAGCCCTTAATGTTCACATGATGGTCCACACCGGAGAGAAGCCGTTCTCATGTGATCAGTGCGGGAAGAGTTTCAGTCGATCATCAGCCCTTAATGTTCACATGATGGTCCACACCGGAGAGAAGCCGTTCTCATGTGATCAGTGCGGGAAGAGTTTCAATCGATCATCAGCCCTTAATGTTCACATGAGGATCCACACAGGAGAGAAGCCGTTCTCATGTAATCAGTGCGGGAAGAGTTTCAGTCGATCATCAGCCCTTAATGTTCACATGGTGATCCACACCGGAGAGAAGCTGTTCACATGTGATCAGTGCGGCAAAACATTTCTTAGGTCATCAGAGCTGAAGTCACACCTGACAGTTCATATGAAGGAGAAGCCACATTCATGTTCTGTGTGTGGAAAGAGGTTTTCACTGCTGCAATATTTACATAGACATGAGAAAATTCACACTGGTGTGAGAGAGTATATGTGCTGTGAGTGTGAGAAGACTTTTACTACAGCGGACGGTTTAAAACTGCACCAGAGAATTCACACTGGAGAAAAACCTTACAAGTGTTCACACTGTGACAAGAGATTCAGTCAGTCAACACATCTGAAAAAACATGAAAGGATCCACAGCAGAGAGAAGCTGCACACGTGTGATCAGTGTCGGAAGAGTTTTGCTTTTAAAAGTGACATGAAGCTACACATGAAGATCCATGCAGTGGATCCTTAAACCACTTAAACACAGTCTGAGATCACGGTAATTTATTGTCATGTGCTGTGAAACAAAGTCTCTTCTTTGTAAGTTAGACACACATCACCCTAGGCCTAAAAAAAATTGTTTGGTTCTGGTTTCCGACCGACCCTGTCAATTTATGTGCGACCCAAATTTATTTTATGAGCTTGGGGAAGAAATGGAGGTGGAAAAACAAGTTCTTTGTGACATGCAAGATTTATTTATGTATGCGATTTTAATATAAGTGCAAGGTTAAATATTTTACCACTTGCTTGAGCAACTTTGATCACATGTGATCCGACAGTGGGAGTTTTTTACTTTTTATACTATTATTTTTTTTTTTTATATATATTTTATTCTTAGAATTTGTATTACTATGTTTATTGTTGTATTTGTATTTGTATATGTGCACTGGAAGCTTCAGTACCAAGAAAAATTCCTTGTGGGTGCAAGCACACTTGGCAATAAAGCTCTTTCTGATTCTGATTCTGATTTATGTATAGTTATATAGAAGTAATGCATTGAATAATAGTTTTTTTAGATTAGGGCTGGTCCGAATACCATTTTTTGAGCTTCGAAGCTTCGATAGGAATTAACATTGAATATTCGAAGCTTCGGAGGGAGGGGGCTGAACATATTCTTCTCTCTAATAAAGGCAGGAATCTCTATGCGTCTGTCTGTTTGCATTTAGATTATTTATCTTGCATTTTGAACCGTTCATCCAATCGACTTCACGAGTGCAGTGTCACATTTGGTGCAATATAGACACGCGAGACGTGACACGTTCAGAATTAATAAACTTTTAATTCCCGCTCGCGCCTCGCGCGCAGGGCTCCGAGAACGGACACTGCACTAGTGATAAAAAACACAGCCTAATATTTTTCTGAGTAACAAATAACTCTCAAATCAGAAATCAGCAGCACAGTAATTACTGACACAGTAAAGGGTAGGCTAATATATTGTTTCTATTCTATTTCCACAATGTCAAAGCAACGCAGCTTATAGCCTACAAGCTCAGGCATGCACTTCTGCCCATACAAACTCCGCTGTTCTGCGCTCTAAAATAAGAGTATTGTATTTCGCCCAAAAATGCTAAAAAAATAACCGTGTGAGAGCGTTTTAGGCTATATCATGTTATAGCCAGATATGACGACGCTTACAGCACGCGTCACCGCAGATCAGCATCTATTCATCAAGCCAACATGCAAACTATCGCAAATCAAAGTGAAAGTGGGTCGCAGATGCTTTAACACACAATCAACTTCATTAAAAGTAAAGAACCGAAATGATCTTACCAGGGCTGTTGCCGCTCTCTTATTGCGGTCTTTGATTTAGAAATTTTAGCTGACGATCAGTAAAATGCAGCTTATCTGTTGCTGGTGACGTGCAATCCAATACATCTGCCTATAGCGCGTGATTTGAAGTTCGGATTCATATCCGTTTTGCAAAAACACATTTATTTGTTCATATTGATAAATCAGAGAGACCTATCCGATCTGAGAAAACGCATGACAGCCCCATTCAAGCGCGAATGGGAACCGTTTCTAGGGGTATGCCAGGTGTGAAAAAAATAAAATAAAAATAACAATTTAAAACGAATATTCGAATGTCAAATTTGAAAATCGAATACCAACCCACCGAACGAATATTCGAATACTCGAATATTCTGGTACAGCCCTAGTTTAGATTGTGTTTAGACGTGAATACGTCTATTAAAGCGTGTAGGCCTATATGTGTACAAAGAGAAACTAGAAAAAAAAGTTTGAGACAAACTTTAAGTTGGCTTGAGAAAGCCTGACCAGAGAGTTTGAAGAAGTTTAAAGAAGTTAGAAGTTTAAAGAAGTTAGAAGTTTAAAGAAGTTAGAAGTTTAAAGAAGTTAGAAGTTTAAAGAAGTTAGAAGTTTAAAGAAGTTTAAAGTTTGATTGATAGTTTAGTTAGAAAGAAAGAATAGTTGTAAAGAAAGAAAGAAAGATTAGTTAGAAAGAATGATAGATAGATTAGTTAGAAAGAATGATAGATAGATTAGTTAGAAAGAAAGATAGGTTAGTTAGAAAGAATTATAAATGGAATTAATTAGAAAGAAAGAAAGAAAGAAAAATTTGTTAGAATGATAGGTAGATTAGTTAGAAAGAGATTAGTAAGAAAGAATGATAGATTGTTTAGTTAGAATGATAGATAGATTAGTTGGAAATAAAGAGATTAGTTAGAAAGAAAGAATGATAGATTATTTAGAAAGAATGATAGATTAGTTAGAATTATATATATATTAGTTAGAAAGAATGATATATAGATAGATAGATTAGTTAGAAAGAAAGATAGATTAGTTAGAAAGAATTATAGATAGAATGATATATTTGTTAGAAAGAAAGAAAGAAAAATTTGTTAGAATGATAATTAGTTAGAAAGAAAGAGATTAGTTAGAAAGAAATAATGATAGATAGTTTAGTTAGAAAGAATGATAGATAGATTAGTTGGAAATAAAGAAAGAGATTAGTTAGAAAGAATGATAGATTAGTTAGAAAGAATGATAGATAGATTAGTTAGAAAGAATTATAGATAGATTAGTTAGAAAGAATGATAGATAGATTAGTTAGAAAAAATGATAGATTAGTTAGAAAGAATGATAGATTGATTAGTTGGAAAGAATGATAGATTGATTAGTTGGAAAGAATGATAGATTAGTTAGAAAAAAATATAGTTAGAAAGAAATAATGATAGATAGTTTAGTTAGAAAGAATGATAGATAGATTAGTTGGAAATAAAGAGATTAGTTAGAAAGAATGATAGATTAGTTAGAAAGAATGATAGATAGATTAGTTAGAAAGAATTATAGATAGATTAGTTAGAAAGAATGACAGATAGATTAGTTAGAAAAAATGATAGATTAGTTAGAAAGAATGATAGATTGATTAGTTGGAAAGAATGATAGATTAGTTAGAAAAAATATAGATAGATTAGTTAGAAAGAAAGAATGATAGATAGATCAGATAGAAAGAAATATTAGATAGAAAGAATGATAAATTACTGCGGCATTTACTACACAGAGCCGTAGATAACTGACAAGCTGAGCCATATCGCATTAATTATCGCAGGCGATACGGCTTGCCCACAGGCCTTGAGCACCGCTGTGATTACTTCACTTATACCTCTGCCTATAGGAATTGCAAATGATTATTGGGGTAAGAAAGAGGGGGGTTGAAACAGTAAAAGAAAATGTTTGTTCATTTTCAAATATCTTTATTTTCAATTTTACACTTTTCCACACAGACTGAAATTTCCAACCCTTTCTCTAGATTTTTCTGACCATAATCAACATACATGATTCATACAACATTACAGTGGGGAGAACAAGTATTTGATACACTGCCGATTTTGCAGGTTTTCCTACTTACAAAGCATGTAGAAGTCTGTCATTTTTTATCATAGGTACTCTTCAGCTGTGAGAGACGGAATCAAAAAAAATCCTGAAAATCACATTGTATGATTTTTAAGTAATTAATTTTCATTTTATTGCATGACATTTGATACATCAGAAAAGCAGAACTTAATATTTGGTACAGAAACCTTTGTTTGCAATTACAGAGATCATACGTTTCCTGTAGTTCTTGACCAGGTTTGCACACACTGCAGCAGGGATTTTGGCCCAGCTCCCTCCAAAGATTTTCTATTGGGTTCAGGTCTGGAGACTGGCTAGGCCACTCCAGGACCTTGAGATGCTTCTTACGGAGCCACTCCTCAGTTGCCCTGGCTGTGTGTTTCGGGTCGTGGTCATGCTGGAAGACCCAGCCACGACCCATCTTTAATGCTCTTACTAAGGGAAGGAGGTTTTTGGCCCCATCCATCCTCACCTCAATACGGTGCAGTCGTCCTGACCCCTGTGCAGAAAAGCATCCCCAAAGAATGATGTTTCCACCTCCATGCTTCACGGTTGGGATGGTGTTCTTGGGGTTGTACTCATCCTTCTTCCTCCAAACACGGCGAGTGGAGTTTAGACCAAAAAGCTCTTTTTTTTTGTCTCATCAGACCACATCAGACCACATTTTCTCCCATTCCTCCTCTGGATCATCCAGACGGTCATTGGCAAACTTCAGACGGGCCTGGACATGCGCTGGCTTGAGCAGGGGGACCTTGCGTGCGCTGCAGGATTTTAATCCATGACGGCGTAGTGTGTTACTAATGGTTTTCTTTGAGACTGTGGTCCCAGCTCTCTTCAGGTCATTGACTAGGTCCTGCCGTGTAGTTCTGGGCTGATCCCTCACCTTCCTCATGATCATTGATGCCCCACGAGGTGAGATCTTGCATGGAGCCCCAGACCGAGGGAGATTGACCGTCATATCTTCTTGCATTTTCTAATAATTGCACCAACAGTGGTTGCCTTCTCACCAAGCTGCTTGCCTATTGTCCTGTAGCCCATCCCAGCCTTGTGCAGGTCTACAATTGTATCCCTGATGTCCTTACACAGCTCTCTGGTCTTGACCATTGTGGAGAGGTTTGAGTCTGTTTGATTGAGTGTGTGGACAGGTGTCTTTTATACAGGTAACGAGTTCAAACCGGTGCAGTTAATACAGGTAATGAGTGGAGAACAAGAGGGCTTCTTAAAGGTCCCATGACATGAAATTTCCACTTTCTGAGGTTTTTTAACATTAATATGAGTTCCCCTAGCCTGTATATGGTCCCCAAGTTTCTAGAAATTTTAATTGGTGTAAATCGAGCTTTTGCTATTTTTCTCTGCCTTTGAGAAAATGAAAGCTTAACCGGGCTGATCTTGAATCTCCTCCTTATGACGTTATAAGGAGGAATGTTACGTCCCCTTTCTCTGCTTTGCCTGCCCAGAGAATATTTCTCGCCGAAAATGAGCTAGGAAGAACGCGCACGCGCGATTTTAGTTTGTCCACGAGAGATATCATGGCTTTTGAGCGAGCGAAGCATAATAATTGCTCAATAATTGGATGTACAAATGAACATCGAATGGTAAATACAGAGCTGGGCTTGCTGAACGTCAGACAAGTAAGTCAACAAATTATATATAAGTGTGTTGCTTTACTGTTTATGGTTACCTAGCTTGTTACACGTAGAATGTGGCTGTCACATTAGCTATGCAGTTACTTGCGCTAATGTAAGGGTAGACAGCATCAAGTTACACACACTGTAACGCGAGTGTTGTACATTTCTTTGTTATTTGGATAACCGTTTTCCTGTTGGTTATATGGCGCGCGGTTATATATCCGCATTTCAAGATCGCAGAGCAGAGTAATTGTAAGTTAATAAGATAAATTACAGACGTTACAGATCTCTCATGAAAAGGCAACAGTAGGTTCGCGTTAGCTACATGATAATAACTGTAAACCATCCGAATAAAGTACCGTATCCAGACATAATATTTTAAACTAACCATTCGGAAACGTCCTGCTGGAGCCACTGAGTTGCAACTTCTTCATCCGTTGCTTCTCCATCTGGATCAGATTCTGGGTCAAACTGAAATGCATGAACGACTGCGTGTCTTCGTGCCATTGCAATATATCCAACATAAACAAACATGTATGGTACCGTTGCGCAACATGGTCAAGGCCACACCCACCCTCCGCCTTGCGCCGCCTTTCTCCTCCTCATTAGTATTTAAAGCTATAGACACCGAAACGGCCCGTCTGAAGGAAGCTCATTCTGGGACTGGCTTGTAGTGGCTATAATTCTGCACCGAGGCTGAATTTTTGGAAAGAGATTTCAGATACAGTACTAGGGACCACTAAGGACTATATTAAAGCCTACAAAAAGTAGCATGTCATGGGACCTTTAAAGAAAAACTAACAGGTCTGTGAGAGCCGGAATTCTTACTGGTTGGTAGGTGATCAAATACTTATGCCATGCAATAAAATGCAAAATAAAAATAAAAATCATACAATGTCTCCAGGGGGTTAATAAACGTCTTTTGAAGCGACGCCCACATTTAAAACTTTATAAAGTAAAATAACTAGCGTCCGGCCAAACAAACATGGATTTGACTTCAGTCTAAGCGCAACTTATACAAATAATGTGACGCACTGCTGATATTTACGCTACGCCATGACACACTTTAGGCGCAAGTAGACTGCGTATGGCCGGAAGCTAGAATTTTACTTGGTTTACTTTACACTAGGGCTGTGCAATATGGACAAAATAATCAGATTGCGATTTTTTTTTTTTTTTTTTTTTTTTTATTCAATTGTTTCTGTTTTTTCAAACATGCTACATTCTAAATGTATTCAGTGCACAACAAGAGCATAACAAAACATTTTAAAATGAAATAACATATTATTGGAAGCTTTTAAACAGACAAAATAAAATAAATTAAGGTTAACTAACCTAAAATACAGTCATAATAAATAAAAACTAACAGAATTCAAAACCAAAAAAATGCCTTTTTTTTTTTTTACACACACACACACACACACACACACACACACACACACACACACACACACACACACACACACACACACACACACACACACACACACACACACACACACACACACACACAAAACAGCATGTCCACCATTTCTGGGTTTAAGCATGAACGTAGACGTCACCAAATTTCCCTCATTACTAAACACTAGTGGTAAGTTAGACTTTATTATACATTCTATATGTATTATACTTTACATAATAATATTAGGAGACACTGTAGGGCATCATATTTATTAAGAAACGGATTGTGCAAAGATGATTTATATATTTATTAAGAAACGGATTGTGCAAAGATGATTAATATATGTATTATAATGTTTTGTACTAATGCCTAAATACATTAGCTTACCATGAACAATTTAGTTTTTCTGCATTTATTGCTTATAATTCGTATTTTGCGTTGGATGTTCTGTGCAGATTCTGTATAGGAGCTATGGGACACTTCGGCATGCAACAACAGACCCAAATACGCCTTTCTCCGACCTCCGAGGTCACAGCAGACCTTAATCTAGGAATCGTCCGACAAATATCTTGACTAATGGAGACATACTCTCCTATCTATCCATGTGTGGAAATATGCTTAGACTATGTTCTTAGCCAGTCAGAAACCAGCTTAGACCCCTTGGTGTAGGGTATAACTGCTGTGATCTTTGTAATTGTAAGCGGGTCGGCATACGAACTCCTGTGTGAGTCTTGATGCTGACTTCTGCTGATGAAACTGCAATCTTCAGTAAAACTTTTCTTCAATTTATTATAATTCTGACTCCGGATCTTTTTTCAAACATCTGGTCCTTGGGTCCTAAACTGTTACCCCCTAACAGAAGAATGGCATATACATCTAGGATGATTTGAGGGTTAGGAAATCATGGGCTAATTTAAAGGGATACTCCACTTTTTTTTTTTGAAATAGGCTCATTTTACAACTCCCCCAGAGTTAAACAGTTGAGTTTTACCGTTTTCGAACCCAATCAGACAATCTCCGGGTCCGGCGGTACTACTTTTAACATAGCTTAGCATCATTGAGATCATTGAATCAGACAGGACCATTAGCATCTCTCTCAAATAAATGACCAAAGAAATTTAGCCTATTTAAAACTTGACTCTTCAATAGTTACATCGTGTACTAAGACCGACGGAAAATGAAAAGTTGCGATTTTCTAGGCTAATATGGCTAGGAACTATACTCTCATTCCTGCGTAATAATCAAGAAACTTTGCTGCCGTACCATGAGTCCAGCAGGCGTAATGATATGACGCAGCGCCTGAAAATAGTCCCCAGCTCGGTAACTTCCAACGTGACTGGGACTAAGTCTGTCTAACCTGTTAGACCTATTTTAGTCACGTTGGAAGTTACCGAGCTGGGGACTATTTTCAGGCGCTGCGTCATATCATTACGCCTGCTGGACTCATGGTACGGCAGCAAAGTTTCTTGATTATTACGCAGGAATGAGAGTATAGTTCCTAGCCATATCAGCCTAGAAAATCACAACTTTACATTTTCCATTGCTCTTTTAAATGCAATGTAACTACAGAATAGTCAAATTTTAAATAGGAAAAATATCGAAACTCTTTGGTCATTTTTTTTTAGAGAGATGCTATTGGTCCTGTCGGATTCAATGATCTATCTATGCTTAGCTACGCTAAAAGTGGTACCGCCAGACCCGGAGTTCAGCTGAATGGATTCGAAAACGGTAAAACTCAACTGTTTAACTCTGGGGGAGGTGTAAAATGAGCCTATTTCCAAAAAAAGTGGAGTATCCCTTTAAAGGTCCTGTTCGTCGTGATTCCATTTTTCAAACTTTAGTTAGTGTGTAATGTTGCTGTTAGAGCATAAATAATACCTGTAAAATTATAAAGCTCAAAGTTCAATGCCAAGCGAGATATTTTATTTAACAGAAGTCCCCTTTCAAAGCCTACATCGAACGGCCGGTTTGGACTACATCCAGAGGCGGCCTTACCTATGTTTCACCCGTTTCAATTGAAACGGGCCCCGCCCTCCAAGGGGGCCCCCAACAGAGCAGGAAAATCCCATTCATTTTCTCAATAGGATATTTATTTTCAGACATAATGTCTAAAGTGGTCTCCAACACGTCGCTCGCGAGAGTAGCTCGTGGCCTGATTGGAGGTAGCTCGCCAAGGGCCGTTCACATATCGCGTCTTTTGCACGCTCAAGTTCGTTATTTCAAATAATTGAAGCGACGCACTAATTTTTTACAGGCGCCGCGCGAGTCAATATGAAGGATGGGGGTGCACCCAAACTACGGGTGTTTTTTTCTTCTCCGTAAATAAATCTTCTAGCAGAGCTACAGCAAGCGTTTATCGGTAGTGGAAATCCATTAGCTATTAAAACTTCTCTGTCGTTGTGGAGAGCGCATGCATGGTACATAGCAACGACAGACGCCACGGGAAAATCGGACCGAATTTTACTATTAATAATAAAAGATAAGCTAATGTGCATTGTAAATGTCAGTATTTTGTCTTTTTTGAATCATTCTTTTTATAAAAATGATTTAAAGGCTGAAATATGCGAGGTTTATCTTTTTATAAAAACTTTTTTGTCAAAACTTTATTTGAACTTGTACATGTTAGTAGATAACATGTTGCAAGACACTCCTTTCAAATTTGGCCATCATTTTTAATGTTACTATTTTAATGTTTATGCAAACAAAAAGTGCATATTGATGGTAAGTTTATTTGTTATTTGCTGGTTTTCGACATAAAACTTGGTGAATTGATTTTATTGTGTAGTATTAGTATACTTTTCGAACAGGATTATGTGATAACCATGCTCATTTTGGTCACTATAATCATGAAATTACATGTTCATACCATTTCATCTCTAGTTATGATGCACTATAAAATCAACAATAATTATGTGTTTTTACAGTATAATATTTTTTTTATATGTCAATTAAGGGTGACATATATAGGCCTAGGAGTTATGAGACATTATTTAAGAGATTTAATTATTGCATATAGCTCTCGGCCACTTTCATTTTTAAAAAGTAGCTAAAAAAGGTTGGAGACCCCTAAACCATCCAAGTTAGATTGACCATGAGCTACGAGGCTGTGAAACGAAAGTTTCTGCTCCTATAAAAGCCACAAAGTATAAAAATCAACCTTGTTATTTGCGATCTTCTGGAGAAATACTACACTACCCATAATTCTAAGCAAAACACTGACGTCTCTGATTGGTCGAACTTGAGTCGCGCCGTGGTTACCATGGCGACGTTTACCGCCCCCGCGAATGGTGATCTGAAGTAAATAAATACCGGTAGTTTATGTGTTTATACTTTGCCTTTTTTCCGTAAGGTTTTTTTTTTTAGCAGGAAAATAATTTGAATAGGAAATGAAACGTACATATGCCAGTGGTGCTGAAAAAAGAAAGATATCAGACAACAAAAGAAAAGCTTTATCCAGTCTACCAAAAGTGACCTCTTTCTTTGGTCCAGCATCTGTAACCCTACCGGCGACAGCAGCCGAACCCCCGTCACAGGATGCTAGCCAAAATAAAGATAATCCGTCTTCAACTCAAACTGCTAGCAATAATGATGACCAAACATTGTTAGAACAAGAACATGACGATGAAGTTTCTACCGCTGAGACAGGTGAGGGAGATGCCAGGGAGAAAGCCCCGTTTACAGAGACAGACCCGGGGTGCTGGCCAGAGCATATTGCCGATGACCAACGAATGGATATTGTTAGGAGCGGTCCCATTCAGACAGAGGAGTTTAACTTCCCACAAAGCCAATCACACCGCCGTTTTACCAAGGACAGATATTTCATGAAGATGAAAAATGGAGAAAAGATACGCAGGTCATGGTTAGTGTACTCAAAATCATCCGATTCAGTCTTCTGTTTCTGCTGTACCTTATTTGGCAAGCGGACGAGTACTCTCACTCACAGAGGTTTCAGAATGTGGGAACGACTCACTCTTACACTCCAGGATCATGAAAAATCTAATACACACCGTGCCACTATGGACAGCTGGCGCGAGCTGGAGAAACGCGTAAAAACGCACAGTACCATTGACGATACCTATCAAGAAATGCAAATGTTGAAAAAAAGACAGTGGAACGACGTCATGAAAAGGTTAATTGCCATAGTCTGTCACCTTGCAGAACGAAACCTTGCTTTCCGTGGCCATAATTCCAACCTACATGAAACAAACAATGGAAACTTTCTAGGTGTGGTGGAGCTGCTTGCAGAGTTTGACCCAGTGATGAGCGAGCATGTCAGACGAGCGGAGACAAAAGAGATTGCTGACCATTATCTGGGAAAAACGATACAAAATGAGCTGATCACTCTTATTGGAGACAAGACAGTGGAAGCAATAATACAAAGAGTAAAACAATCCCATTACTACTCTGTGATAATGGACTGCACCCCGGACGCTGCACACATAGAGCAGCTCTCTGTGACACTGCGCTTTGTCAAGTGCCAAATCGGTGCCGGGGCTACTGTTGGAGAGCATTTTGTCGGTGTCCTACCAGTGCTAGACACATGAGGCACAGGGCTAACAGATGTCTTCTTGGAGCATTTGGAGAAGTTAGGCCTGGATATCGATAAATGCAGGGGACAGGCGTATGATAACGGTAGCAACATGCGGGGGAAAAATAGCGGTGTGCAGAAAAGAGTGCTTGATATCAACAAAAAAGCACTGTTCATGCCATGCGCCAGCCACAGTCTAAACCTCGTCATTGTAGATGCTGCGAAGTCAACAGTGGAGTCTGTGAGCTTCTTTGGGGTGCTGCAACGTCTGTACACCATTTTCAGCTCCTCCACACAGAGATGGGAGATTTTCAAGACAATCGTGCCACAGATGACTCTAAAGGCCTTATCGAACACGAGATGGGAATGCCGCGTGGAAAGTGTGAAAGTGCTGCGCTATCAGCTTCCTGCTGTCGGCGAAGCTCTTCTCTCACTGGTCGATCATGCAACAAAAAAAGGTATGTACTTGTGTGTGTTGTGTTATTTATTATTTATTTATTTATTTATTTTTTGTGATAAACAGTCTATGATTTTAGTGTATTAGGCTACTTATTAGGGTGTTTTTAACCTATTAAAAAACTGTTTCAGTACAATGCCAGCGGCGCATGGCATTGTGAAGCGTCATTATAAATTGTTGAAATTTAAGAAAACAACATTATTGTTATTATCAGGTGACAGTGAGACTGCGTCTGCTGCCAGAGGTCTTGAACAGGAGATAACGAGCTGGAAATTCCTGCTTACTGTCATCATCTGGTACAACATTCTACATGAGGTTAATCGTGTCAGCAAGCTGCTCCAGAGCCCACAAGTTGGGATTGATGTGCTACAGCACGAGGTGGGATATGTTCTTAAATTCCTAAAGGAATACAGAGAGAACGGCCTTTCATCCGCCCTGACAGATGCTAGAGACATCGCGGAAGAGATGGAGATGCCAATGGTCTTCCCCACTACACGAGGCCGAAAACCCAAACGCCAGTTTCCGTACGAGCCCCAAAATCCGGATCCTTCCTTGACAGTGACACCCGAGGAAAAGTTCAGGAGAGATGTTTTCCTCCCACTAGTGGATTCTGCCATTACAGGCACTAGTGAGCGCTTCAAGTTGATGGAGGCATTTCATGGTCTGTTTGGTTTCATTTATAGTAGAGAGGAAATGAAAAGGGCCGTGGAAAGTTACACCCTCAAAGAAAGCTGCGCAAATATAGAAAAAACCCTCGGCGATGTGGACGCTGAGGACCTTGTGCGCGAGATCTCGGCTGCTGTTACTGCCGTGCCTGCAAAAGAAACCACTGGCCTGCAGATTCTGAGCTACATTTACAGCAACAATTTAGTTGAACTGTATCCAAACCTCAGCATTGCTCTCCGACTCATGATGACAGTGCCTGTGACTGTAGCGAGCGGAGAGAGGAGTTTCTCTCGCTTGAAGCTAATAAAAACACACCTGAGGTCAACAATGCTCCAGGAGCGGCTGTCAGCTCTCGCTCAGATTTCAATTGAGCACGAGGTGACAAAATCGCTGGACAAAGATGAACTTATCAGGGCATTCTCAGCACTCAAACACAGAAGGGTGGATTTCTAAAAAGGGCTCAGGTGAAATCTAACGTTACGCCCGCCGCCCGGTGAGCTGTCCACGGTGCTGAAATAACGCGAAAACATCGTTATTTATTTATTTATGAAGTTCGGTTCAGTGTCAGTTAGACACTTTTTCTTCTTTGCTTTTGTTAAACGTATTACGGAGCCCGGGAAGTCACCTGTGTAAGTAAAAAAAAAAAAAAAAAATCCGTGGCGACGGTTTTGCAATCCGTGCGCCCAGTTTATAAACCGTACTCACGAATTCTCAAACTGTTCCCTCGGTTTAACAAATCGTGCCCACGGATTAATAAACCGTACCCACGAGTTTCTATTCCGCGCTCTCAGACTTGTAAACCGTGCCTTCAGTTTGTGCAATCTGTACCCACAAATTCATAAACCGTGCTCACGCTTTCGCAATCCGTTCCCACGGGTTTGTAAACTGTACTCACGGATTTGTGGCTCGCCCTCATTTTAGAAGAACACCAGGAGGTACGTTGTTAACGAATCTTATAGTATATTGTTTTATTGTGTATTAAGTGGAATACATCAAATTGTCTTTACTGCGTCTGCATGCTTAAAGTGATTCTCAGTTGTAGCGGGTATGGGTGAATATACGATTTAATATTAATGGCGTGCATCAAAATCTTTTGTTTATTTGTGATAATCTTAGCACTTTAGTATTATTGCCTAACCTGTATTATGACTGATATTTGACGAACTGCTTTGTTCCTTTTTTGTAAGTTTTGGACAAAAGCGTCTTCTAAATAATAATAATAATTATTATTATTATTTGTGTTTAACTATAAATGAGTTCACTTAGTAATACAGTAATATGTTTGTCATAAAATAATTGATGCTTTATTTTTATAGGCTAACCTAACCTTTTACAGTTTGGGATAAAATAGGCCTACATTTTTTGCATAATTTTTGCTTAAATAAAGCGTTCATAAATTATTTTATGATAAACATATTACTGTCTTAAGTGAACTCATTTATAGTTATAAACTTTAATAATAATAATAATTATTATTATTATTATTACATTTTATAGGCTACATTAGAAGACGCTTTCGTCCAAAACTTACAAAAAAGGAACAAAGCAATTCGTCAAATATACCGTACTACCGTGCTAAGATTACCACAAATAAACAAAAGATTTTGATGCACGCCATTCATATTAAATCGTATATTCCACCCCATACCCGCTACAACTAGAATCACTTTAAGCATGCAGACGCAAAGACAATTTGATGTATTCCACTTAATACACAATAAAACAATATACTATAAGATTCGTTAACAACGTACCTCCTGGTGTTCTTCTAAAATGAGGGTGAGCCACAAATCCGTGAGTACAGTTTACAAACCCGTGGGAACGGATTGCGAAAGCGTGAGCACGGTTTATGAATTTGTGGGTACAGATTGCACAAACTGAAGGCACGGTTTACAAGTCTGAGAGCGCGGAATAGAAACTCGTGGGTACGGTTTATTAATCCGTGGGCACGATTTGTTAAACCGAGGGAACAGTTTGAGAATTCGTGAGTACGGTTTATAAACTGGGCGCACGGATTGCAAAACCGTCGCCACGGATTATTTTTTTTTTTTTACTCACACAGTTGACTTCCCGGGCTCCGTAATAATTCAAGTTGAGGGGATGTTTTAGCTGTTTTTTTTTTTTTTTTAAGTCAGTCCAGACAGCTGAAAATATACTGTGCAAATCAATTAAGCAGTGAAGTTGCCCTGCGTGAAAGGGCGAGCATTATTCCAACGTAAAACGCTGTATTGTATATAGTTTTAATCAAATAAGGTTGGATTATTTCTATGTTGAGCTGCCTGTTAATGAAGCTGAAAGTGCACGTAATAAAATAATATGATGCAAACCAACAGGAATCCTTGCTTTTTCTGCTCTATTATGTTTATATTTTATGTGGGTAGGGCCCCATATTAGTTATTGAAACGGGCCCCCAGATGCTTAAGGCCGCCCCTGACTACATCCCTCTACTTCCTGCTTTAATGACGTCAGTAGAATAGTTTTTTGACTAACCTCCGCCCACAGGAATACACACAAAAAAGGGAAGTGGTCTTGTTGCGCTCCCACGGAGAAGAGGAAGAGTTGCGTTTGTAGAGTGTGTTTGTCGGCATGTCGTCAAGACGCTGTTATTTTAAAGACATGTTTACAATAACAATGAGCGCATGCATCTCCACATTATGGTAAGAGACGTGACCTTTCCGGGCAACGTGCGCTAAACTGCTGTCGAATCGCAACGTAAAGTAACCGCTGGCACAATCAGAACTCGTTACATATTTCTGAAGGAGGGACTTCATAGAACAAGGAAGTAATCAGCCCGTTCTTAGGACAGTGAAAACAGCGGTAAAGTAAATTGTGTGAAAAATACTGTTTTTTTACACGTGAAACATGAACACGTTAAACGGGACCTTTAAATTTTTTTTATTTTAAAAATAAAAACATTATTTTGATTTCATTGAGCGTAAAAACAAAAAATAACTGTTAAATGTAAACTGTGCATAATTTCTAAAGAATTTTATACCGCTATTAACTCGACCAGCAATTTGTTGAAGCACTTGAACAGAATGCTTTCTATGACAAAACTCGTCGCCAAGGACGTTACCCACGCCCAAGACGAGAGCGGTGCAACAAGCTAGATTGGATTTTTGGTTCAGGATCGGAAGGGAAGGTAACTTCTGGACAGGTGAAGAGAGCTGTAGCAGCGTATGTGGTGGAGGAAAAGCTGCCCTTGTCGACTGTGGAATCGCAGTCATTTAGAGACTTGCTTAGGATGATTCCCAGAGGTGGGTAGTAACATTTACTTCGTTACATTTACTTGAGTACTTTTTTAGAAAAATTGTACTTTTAAGAGTAGATTTGAATGTGGGTACTTTTTACTTTAACTCGAGTACATTTCTAATGAAAAAAACTGTACTTTTACTTCGTTACATTGGGCGACGTTCCTCTCGTTACTTTATTTTAATGCAATATGTGTTGTTAAATGCGTAGTTTATTCCAAGCGCGCTGTATCTTTTTTTCTGGACTTGAGCGATGCTCAATTCACAAATGAATCACTCTTTTGAGTCGATTCTGTTCAAAGACTTCATCAAACAAGTTCAGATCTGTCTAAGTCGGTTCGCGAATCAGTTTGAATGATTCAGTTCCTGATTCTGTTCAGTTCCTGCACGCACTGAATCATCTGAAGCGATTTCAATCAGTGTTACCAACTTAGCAATTTTGTTGCTAGATTTAGCAACTTTTCAGACTACCCTAGCAACTTTTTTTTCAAAAAGCACCTAGCAACAAATTTAGCAATTTTTTTAGTTTATTTGGCAACTTTTAGCAACTTTTGGAAAGTGACTCTAATCCAAACAACACTCGCAAGGGCGTGGTGAGCTGGTAAGGGCACCACAACTTCCAATAGGAAATTTGAACTGCAGTAGTTACCGTTCTACCTGAAGAGGTTGAACAGCCTTTTTACAGCATATATTGTAGAATTAAAACACTTTATACCCAAATGTCAAATAAATTACTTGAATAAATGAACAGCATTAATAAAGCCCCAGTCTTACAGATCATTAACTAAAAAAAGTTGTTTTAGGTCTTCTTTTTTTTAAAGGTGGGGTATGTGATTTGCAAAACGGCTGGCAGATTTTGAAAATACACAACTCAAATGGTCCTACCTTCTTTCCTTTGACTCCACCCATTCGAAGAGCATGGACATGGATGGGGGGAGGGGGGTATGGTACGACCGTTTGATTGACGCACTTACTGTCCAATGATTCTAGGTGGTCTTGGAAATGATTGGCTGGAGTTTTTCGAGTCTTGCCCGTTCCACAGATGAGTAAATTGCTTAATTTTCATGTCAGTGCTTCTAACTCAGTGGCTGTAAGTGGGTTAGGGATAGGATTTCAAGTGATTTTGAAAAAATGGCCAAAAAAGAGAATTACATACCCCACCTTTAACTAAAAAAAGTTGGTTTAGGGTTTAGTTACTGGGTAACTAAACCAACTTTTTTTAGTTAAATTTTTTATATATATATATATATATATATATATATATATATATATATATATATATATATATATATATATAATTTATTTAACAAACAATAATATCTACGTATTACATAATGGCGTAGTTTTGCGTTGCGATTACGTAATGACGTCATAACGCAATGACGTCACAACGTCATTTAGCAACTTTTAGCAACAAATCGATCTGCCTTTAGCAACTTCCCCTGAAAATTAGTTGGCAACACTGATTTCAATTCACACTCGACTCGGAGTCGTAACAGGAAGATTTAAGCACATCAAGAGCGTTAGATGAAGTGGCAGTGGACCTACAGTACAGTCAAGTGAGAGCAAATCTTCAAATGCATCATATTTTTGCCAGCGATGAAGATCTTTATTAGTTGAACATCTTCGTAAGCTGTCTGTGAATGAATGATTCCACAGGAGTCAGGACGATATATTCGATTTCATTTCACTCAGGTAATACATTTTACAACCAAACAGATTATTACGCCACGATACTAGAAAGTATGACATTACCCGTTTTTTGGACATATACATTAATTTACATTAAATAAAGCTCCCATTGTTCACAGTTTATGAACACCCGCCATCCCGCGGTAGTGTGTGTGTGTGTGTGTGTGTGTGTGTGTGTGTGTGTGTGTATTGCGCAGTGGCGTGCGAACTCGACTTGAAAACGAATGCCTTTGCCTGCCGTAGATAGTTAACCAGTTAAAACATGCTTGCAGAAATATACATTTGATTATATTTTGGAGAACTGTCAGAAGAAGATTCGTCGATGTACTTTTTTTTTTTTTTTTTTTTTTTTTGTGTGTGTGTTCAGGTTCAGTAGCAGTCATGAGCGCGAGCACATGTGAAGAGTTCTTAACTCTTCTCTGTCAATAAGGCTTGCTAATGTGTCGTCATCATGACGTCATCATGACGTATTCCCAGTGGTGAACGCAAAGCATTTTGGGAATCCGCGGCACAAACATAAGGCGCCAAACTTCATTGCATGGAGGGAAGGGAAGAACGCAGTGTTCAAGATGCCGTCTACCTGCTGTGTTATAAACTGTAATAGTCGTTCTCACGATAGAAGTGGCATAAAGCTTAAGAACGTAATATCCTTTTATCGTTTTCCAGCGTGGAAAAATAATAGTACAAGCCATGTTTCAGAGGTGACAAAAAGGCGACGAATGGCATGGATAGCAGCAGTAAGGAGGCCCAAGATTACCTTCGATAACACTCCACCACACATGATGGTGTGTTCAAAGCATTTCCACAAAGGTAAGTTACAATTACTCTCTGTAAATGTTATGTTGTGGGCAAATAACCAGCGTGTTTTGTGTGACTTAACCTGACCATTAGATTTGCCGTTAGGCCAATGTCAACTGTTAACTAGCATGAAATGGCTAGAAAATGAGCAAGTTACCAATGTACTAAAGCGTAACGTTAATCAGTTTTAAATGTTGTACATCTAGGCTACATAGCAATTTATTTGGTGACTGTGTTTGCAGGCAAACCTGCCTATGAAATGTTGGAGTGTGATCCTGACTGGGCCCCTTCTCTGTACCTCGGCCATACTGAGGTCAAAGCTACGAACACAGACCGGTTCAAGCGGTTTAGGAGAAGAGCGACGACGAGGTCACAACAACAGCAACCCCCATCGCGAGGCACTGACAACACTGGTCCCGAGGCTGAGTCGGATAATGCAGCACCTTTATACCCAGGTAAATAGTAAAAGAATACAATATACACTACCGTTCAATTTTTGGGGTCAGTAAGATTTTTAATGTTTTAAAAGTATATTCTGCTCACCAAGGATGCATGTAATTGATTAAAAATGCAAACAAAAACAGTAATTTTATGAAATATTATTACAATTTAAAACCGTTTTCTATGTGAATATACAGTAAAGTGTAATGTATTCCTGTGATCAAATCATCATAAGAATGATTTCTGAAGGATCATGTGACACTGAAGACTGGAGTAATGATGCTGAAAATTCAGCTTTGATCACAGGAATAAATTACACTTTACTGTATATTAACATAGAAAACAACTGTTTTAAATTGTCATAAAATTTTAAAATTTGAATTTTTTTGTGTGTTTTTTTTAATCAAATAAATGCAGTCTTGGTGAGCAGAAGAGACTTCTTTTAAAAACATTAATAAAATCTTACTGACCCCAAAATTTTGAACGGTACTGTATGTTGCCTCCTGTGTATAGCTAATCTGGATTCATTAGGAATAGAGGTTGTGATATGACACAATTTCTTTTTATGGTTACTGTCAGACACTTCACCTGCAACTGAGATGGAAGGTCCCGTGAATCCACCCCCATCGCCGGGCACTGTCCACACCGATCATGAGACGGAGTTGAATGAAGCAGCACATTTGTTCCCAGGTAAATATTGGTAACAGATGCAAGTAGACTCAATATATTTATGTCCAATGGTGAAAACAGTGGGCCCTGGGCATCAGGCAAGTATACAGAGATTTACAGTTTATTATTCTTATTGTTATTACAATTAGACTACTCTGCACCTGTGGCTGAGATGGAAGGACAAGAGACTCAGCCCCTACCACCAGCCCCAGACAATGCAGGGAGAGAGGAAGATATGGAAACTGAAACATCAGGGGATGATGGTGCTCCAATGGGGAATGCAGATGAACAACAGAAGTGCACCATGTGTGGCCTCAGACTCAAAGAAATAATCCGCTTGCAGGAGGAGAATCGAAAACTGAAGGGAGAGCTCTCCAAAAAGGCCCTGGATGAGAATTTTCTCAAAGACAATGATTCAAAAGTGAAGTACTACACTGGCCTTCCATCTTTCAGTCTATTGATGGGTGTACTGATGCAAGTCATTCCCAGTCTACCAAAAACAAAAGAAAGAAAACTCTCCCATTTTCAAATGCTCCTCCAGACCCTTATGCGCTTAAGACTTGATCTGCCTGTCGAACATGTTGCACACCTCTTTGACATTAGCCGACAAACCGCATCCAATCTGTTCACTGAGACCATCAATGTACTGCATGCACACCTCAGCCCTTTGGTGTACTGGCCAAAGCGACATTGTATACAGGCAAGCATGCCACATCAGTTTGTAGAGATGTTTGGGAATCGTGTTACTGTTATTATTGACTGCTTCGAGCTTTTCATTGAAAGGGCACAAAATCTACGTGCAAAGGCACAGACATATTCAAACTATAAAAGCAGGCACACAATGAAATATCTCATTGGCATAACACCACAAGGTACCATCTCTTTCATTTCCAAAGGGTGGGGGGGGCGTGCCAGTGATAAACAGATCACTGAGAACTGTGGCTTTCTTCAGAAGCTCTCGCCTGGAGACCTAGTGTTAGCGGACCGTGGATTTGATATTAAAGAAAGTGTTGCCCTTGTGGGTGCTACGCTGAAAATACCTGCCTTCACCAGGGGCCACAGCCAACTTAATGCAAAAGATGTGGAAGAGACCAGGAAGTTAGCTCATGTCAGGATCCACATGGAGCGAGTGATAGGGTGTATGCGCTCTAAGTTTAACATATTAAATGACACAATACGCCTGGGATTTGTTGTGCCTTGTGAGGGGGAGGATAAGACCTTGCTGGATAAAATTGTGGTTGTGTGCTGTGCTTTGACCAATATGTGTCCAAGTATTGTTGTGAAGTCGTCGTGTTAAAATTATACACCATGCTCACATCTAATATGTAAATGTTTTTTTTGTTTTCCAAAAGATTTTGTAATGTCTCTTCTCACATGTAATGATTTTTAGCCATCTCTGTAAATAAAATACACAAAGACTGAATGAAATTCTGCCTCCTTTATCTGTATTAACACAATTACAAACTCAATTACATAACTTGAATAGAAGTAACAACCAACTTAATTTCAGTTTCTTTACATATTTAACATGTAAATACATTTAGATCAAGACATTTACATTATAAAGAATCCATAGAAAAGAACTGGAAATGTATGAGGTAGGTTGTGGGTGATAAGTCACAGACATGTGCAAGCATCGCATTGCCATGACTCTTCTCTGGCTGGTGCGCTGCTGAGTCCCACGC
This sequence comes from Leuciscus leuciscus, assembly GCF_965113295.1. NCBI lineage: Eukaryota > Metazoa > Chordata > Actinopteri > Cypriniformes > Leuciscidae > Leuciscus > Leuciscus leuciscus. The sequence goes on along the minus strand of NC_138725.1, from coordinate 10,202,975 downwards.
AACCTAAATGGAACCACTGTATAGGACAGTTCTGATTATCGCAAGCAACCATGTCATCAAGCTCTTCAGGCTGTCTGCAAATGCACCACAACACAGCCTTTTCACATGCCCTTCTTTTGGTCTGGGGGGTGTTACCTGGCTGCAGTGTGGCCAATTTGATTGTTTTTTTTCGTGCTCGTTTTTTGTTTTTGTCTGTGGGCTGTGAATCAAATAATGGCACAGGTAGCTCAGCTGGAGGCACAGGTAGGTCAGCTGGAGGCACAGGTAGGTCAGCTGGAGGCACAGGTAGGTCAGCTGGAGGCACAGGTAGGTCAGCTGAAGGTGGGGTGCTGGTAGGGGCTGGTTGGAAAACCTTGTGCTTGGGTGTTTTACCTGGATGTAATGTGGCCAATGTTTTTCTGACTGTGTTCTGTGCTCGTTTTTTGGGTTTGTCTGTTGGCTGGGAATCGGCTGATGGCACAGGGGGTGGGGGTTGAGTGTAGTGATGGGCTACAAGCTCAGGTAGGACAACCTTGTAAAAAAAATGTTGTGCGGTTGGCAAAAGCGTCTCCCAAAGTTCTACATCAGGCATGACACGCACAGTTGCAAGGCTTTTGGTCGTCCAAACAACAAAGTCACAGAACTGTGACTCTGTGACAAAGATTTGAGTTTGTACCTGTTTGTAGTACTTGTGGGTCTGCTTCAACACCATCCTTCCTTCTGTGAACTGCAGACAAAACTCCTTGTCAGTACATGCCTGCAGAATGTTCTGGTCCTTGTGCTTAAAAGGGCATTTAATCTCCACACATCCTTTCCCGCAACATGCACAATGCACAAGTGCATCAGGAGTCGCGCCTATTTCAGGGAAAGAAGGGTTGATTATGAATCCACAGTGTTCCACTTTCATGTCCCTGTGCCGCAGCTCCATCTGTGTGATGTAGGAGACCCTTGCAGTATCCTCTTTTTCTCTCCCCCATTTAATGGCCTCTGGGCCATTGTCAGTCTTTCTCAGTGAAGGTTTCTATGGACACCTTCTCCACAGTTGACTTTGCTGGTCTGGTTATGGAGGTGGAGACAACAGCGTGCATGATGGAGGCGGTTATCCTTCCAGCCCGTGTGCTGTGCCATATGTCAGACTTGTGCTGCTGTCTTGTGTTCTTTTCCAGTGCAGCTGCCTCTGTGGCTGTCACTGCCACAAGGTGTGTCAGGCTCTCACAGTGTTGAAGCAGGACCGACAAGTCACAGCCATCCATTTGTGGATCGCGAAGACGCAGCAGTGACTTGGGCAGGACACATGGCTGAATGGGATCAGCATAGAGGTGGCAGAATTCCTCCATTACAGAGCACAGTCCGGACCTGTGTGCATGCATGAGTTCTGTGAGGGGTTTTAAATCGGCAAGTGTCTTCTGCGGTAAACATGTGCCACCTGAGCGGGTCCGGATCTTGGGTGCTGTGCTGGTGTCTCCACAGACTGACCGATCAAGTCCCTTTTTTCGGGCTGAGCTTGTTGTAAAATCAATAGTATGGCCAGGCACTCCCTGCACTTTGGTTATATTGGAGGGCATCACCCAGTATGCTTCAACATCTGTTGGAGTCACATTTCCCCGCAGACGCACAGCTGTATCGATCTTGTACAGGAGGGCTGCCACATGTGCGCACTTCTCTGCCACTCCAGCCATACAAGTGCAGTGAGCGCTCTCCACTTCCCCAGATGCTGTAAGTATGACCCATGGCTGTAGGGGCTTCTGGCTGAGTCGCATGGAGTGATTCACCTAAGACAATAAAAGCATTATTAATAGCTTGTAGAGAAATACAAAACAGTACTAGTAAGACACATTGAGCTATTTGATGCATGCAGCCAATCAGGGGTACAATGTGGTTGGAAGTGGGCTGGGGATGGATGGGCTTACCTGCATACTACACTGATTTGTCCACAACACCAGTAAACTCACTCCCTTCATACATACAACACACTGCCCCCAGCCCCCACATGTAAACCATTCATCACCTTTACATCATTCATCCCTCCCCTCTTTCTTAATGCAGCCCTTAGCTACCCCGACCCTTCCTGACCCTTATCGTGCGTGTCTCAGGCTGGACCACCAAAGGAAAATAAATGTCTTAAGCCTTGTATTTTTTAAATAAGTTTTATTAATAAAGTAAAGGCATAGAACCAGTTTATTTGTAGTGCACTGGCAATAGTTTTATATAATTAGTTTATTAATTAAATTAACAAAAAGACTTTGAGATATGTTTGGTAATTGTACCTGAATTAATTTAAAATTAATTTGCTATATTTCAGATCAATATATTTGTTTTCCTTAAAATTTTAATTAACAGTAACTTTATTCTCATCTTAATTATAAATAATGTATTTCTGTATAAAATAATACTACCATTAAAATACATTTGATTTTCTTTTTTAATCTAAGTGTAACTTAAAAATAAACAGATTATAGCTCTGTTTGAGGACAATAAATTAAAACCAATGCAATATGATGAATGTCCAAAAGATGGCATTGATAGACTGTTTTTAAATGAGGTTGGATAAATATTTTTTGCTTTTAAACTGTGTGTGAGAGAGAGAGAAAGAGAGAGATTTTGGTTGGGTGACAGTTGTAGGTTACAGTTTGACAAGAGTTTACAGTTTCACAAAAGTGTACACAAATATAAGTAAACACTTTACACAATTGAACAAAATGACAGAGTATGTTTTTATGTTTCCACTGTTCGATCGCGCCAGCGCCTCTCCCACACACACACACTTACACACACACATAGACACACCCAGACACACACACACACGTTGGTTTGTTGAATTCTGACTGCATGCAGATAGATGAGAGAGAGCGAGGAGTGTGGTGCTTAAAACATTAGCTTACATTTGAACGGACGACAGTTTTCTTTCCCACTTTTACGATCTCCAGGTCCTGGACCCATCCATCTGTAAAAAAGACCTGGGCTTGCTGCAGCGACTTGAAGTTACTGAAAACTTCGTGTGTGTATGCACTAACACTTAATATCATATAGTTGTATATATATGGGTGCTGGAAGTTGGGCAACAGTTTGACGTCCCTTGACCAGTCGCTCTGCTCGTAAGGATCCAGTCCTTTGATTCCCTTTATTTTCTCGTCATATCTCGTTTTTGCATTAGGATTTAGTTTTAGGCGGTATGGTCCGACAATGTTTTCTTTAGCCCGCTGCATTTTGTGGGATTATATTCTGTTTTTCATGCTAATTTTTCATTATTTTCATACCAGAACACTAGCCTGCTATGCCAGCCGGGCCAAACATACCCATAATTCTTTGCGTTCTGATGAGGTTGCCGCCCATTTCGTCACATGTCTTAGCGATCTCTATACATGCCTTTGAATGCAACACTCTGCAGATTCACTTTATTTCGACATTGTCTAATAATCCAAATGTAGTTGTATAAGTTACTATTATACAAACCAGAGGACAGGCAATGATTTTCGAGCTATACAGATGGCAGAAATATTGCTTACGTCTCTCTTCTGTTTTTGTTGCAAAGATAGCTGATAATAATAGTAATTTAAATAAACAAAATCTAAATAATATCATATTTTATATATATGACGACTTAAGAGGCAAAAGCCTCTAAGTACCATCTGAAATTTTCTTCTAAAATAGCATTTTTATCAAGCTTGTATGTTTATGTTCACACTTAAATGGCAATGAAAAGTAGCCTACCTATTAATTGTCATTAAAGTGAAATTACTGAATTTAAATATACGAGCTTGATAAAAATGATTGTTTTAGAAGAAAATTTCAGATGGCACTCAGAGGCTTTTGCATCAAGTCTTCATATATATATATATATAGGCCTATATGATCCGAAGTAACTAGTTACTCGCTACTTGAGTAGTTTTTTCATTGGATACTTTTTTACTCTTACTCAAGTAACTATTAAGATTATTACTTTTACTTTTACTTTGAGTAAATATTTCTATACTTGTACTTTTACTTGAGTACAGTTTTTGGATACTCTACCCACCTCTGATGATTCCCATGACGGATAGGACTGTACCCTTGCAGGACTGAAAGACATTTGCAAGGTATCTAGATAAATGCTATGCGGATATGGAGTATGAACTTAAAAAAAAACATTTGAGCGTTTGGAATATGTCTCCACAACCGCAGACATATGGACTTGTAATAATAAAAGCTTCCTTGGAATGAGCGCCCATTGCATTAATCCTGTGAATTTCAGCCGTGAAAAAGCTGCCTTAGCCTGTGAAAGAATCAAAGGAAGTGACACATATGATGTGATTGCAAGTGAAATAGAGCAGGTGCATTCAGCATTTGGACTGTCATTGAAAATCACAGCGAATTTCCTTGAAGCCTGCAGAATGTACAAGCCTACTGAGGAGTCCTGAGACGAATTGGATGACGATGAAGTGACATTCACAGATGTCGGCCAGGCTCTCTCAATCAATTTGCAATCAAATGGGGATTAAATGCATCACAGAAATGGAGTATCATTTCCTGAAGGAATATTGCGCAATACTGAAGCCCCTCGCCACTGCCTTGGACATGCAACCCGTTCTCATCTCAGGGCATCATATAAGGCCGTTTTGTCACGTCCTTCGGCGTTTTCTGCCCACGCATATAGCACCCTTTTGCGTATAGATGACACGCACATGGCTTTCAACCAACTTCAATGTAAAACCATCCGCGATGTAATTACACGCTCAGGGCTTCGCCAGTCGTCAATTCACCTCAACATTGATCGACTGCACAGACTAAAGACGTTTTCAGCAACGACTTATGTTTGCTCTATGATTAGGATTGCCTACACCTAATATAGGAGGTCATTGTTTTCCATTATTTATCTTTCGAGAGGAGATTTTCGCCATTTTCAACACCCTTATCGTCTGTGAGAGACGCGCGCGGCTTAACCACCTCCAATGCAACCCATCCGCGTTTTACAGGACGCAGTTGGACTTTGCTAGTCAATCCAAGTGCGTGATATCAGACGCTTTCAGCAACAGTAGCATGCGTAGGCTACAATTTCGTTTAGTTTTAAATAAGCCTGTGGTAGCCTACTCAATTTAAACGTGAATGTGTGCTAGGTATCCTAACTAAAAACACAACAATATAGGTTCCATCATCCCTTAATTGCCCGCAGGAGTATATTGGCCGAATTCAACACACACCCTTTATCGTGTGCAGGGCCGTGCAGAGACCTCTGGAGGGGCAGGTGCTCAAAGTATAAAAGGGGGCACATGGAACAAGGCTTTAAATAGGGCTGTGCTCAAAATATCAATACAGCAATATATCAATATGGATGATTCTGTATCGATACGGCAGCAAATGCATTGATGCAGTTTTGAAAAAGAAACAGAACAGAAAAGACTAATTTTAAGTTTAAGAGTAAAAAAAAAAAAATTATGTGCACCTATTAATAACTCTGGGATTAGAAACTGAAGTATCTTAAGTTGTCCCAACCTGATGGATTTTTTCTTCTCTGTTAAACAGAATAATAAAGAACAGCTGTTATAGTAAACTGTGTAGGACAAAATCAATGTGGCCCATGTTTCGTAGAGTACAGTATAGTTTTATTTAATGCCATGTCAGCATCTGTGGCTACTTTCATGGCATAAACTGATTTACAAAAATACAAGAGTTACATTTATACAATGAAAATAAAAACAAAGCAAACAGAAAAAATACAGCAATTAATACTTTACAAGATTTTTAACATTAATGTGGTACCTGTTCTGGTAAATTCTTACTAAAGTCCTTAAGTGAGTGTGCTGCCTTTGCTGTTGTTGTTACTGCTGCTGCTGATGATGATGATGATGATGATGATACTGCTGGAGTTGATCTGAGACTGTAGACATTAAAACAAACATATAGGAGATATATTAGCTGATTAAACCATTTTTATGTGACCATGACAAGATGTAAAGATAGCTGACAGTGTTTGGAACTGGCTCACTCGCTCACTGACCTGCTGTAAAGCTGCAGACTCTGTCCAGGCTGTTAGGGGAGATGTTCACAGAGGCTGCTGCACACAAAACATAAGATACTGGTAAGCCTTACCAGTGTTGTGATCATTTTTAAGGCACTCTACGTTTTTTTTTTTATTAATACTGTAGAAATAATAACAATAGTTTAAAGTATAAATAATAGTTTTTAGTCAAATAACATAAAAAGACCAGACCCTCTGAAACTTGTCTCTCTCAAACAGCAAGCTAACGTTACTTCTACAGCCTACACACAGCAATATAAACAACATCTCTGTCTGCATGCTCTCTTCACGTCGTTCTTGCATAATAATAATAATAATAAGTAAACAAACATCAAAAGCACTTCGCTGAGAATGAAACACCACTTACCAGCAGCCGCAGAGTTGAAGATATCCTCTGGTAGTGCGCGTAGCCGCGCGAAATTAAAAAATGTGCGTGCAGCGTGAGGAATCGTCCCGGATGAGTTCGTAAGGTGAAAGGTCATCATGTGGGTCATTTTATTTACGGCTAAATTATTATTCATTAATTTTACTAATAGTTAGATTGGGCAGGCATCCACAAAAGGGCCTTTAATTTAAAAAAAAGGAGAGGAAATTTTGCCTTGACAAAAGGGCACTTTGGGCACCAAGGGGCAAAAGGGCAGGTGCTGGAGCACCCAACGCCCCCCCCCTCTGCACGTGCCTGATCGTGTGTGAGAGACGCTCATGGCTTTCAACCATCAATGCAACCCACGGGCGTTTTACAGGACGCAGTTGGACTCGTTAAATATGGACGCTTGGCCAGGACCCCTTGGCGGCGTCACTTTTTAACGCACTGGGTATACCTTTGGCGTCATTTTTCAACGTGCAGGGTAGTCCGTTTGACTTCTATAGAACTCTGAACCGGAGCCTGCGGCGTTGAAATTTGACGTCTTGGGTAACACCGCAACCCGTCTGCTGTGTATGGGTCGAGGCTACAATAAATACAAATAAAAAGGAATAGACTACAATGAATGATCTATGCCAGGGCTAGTCAAATGGCGGCCCCCAGATGATATTTATCTGGCCCTCCAACTGGTTTTTGATGTTTAAAAACCCTCGAAATCTGATATCAAAGTGCCCTCTCTGCGCATAGGTTTAGCGCGTTCGGCAACCGCATTCAGCGGTGAGTTTAACAACGCTCCACAGCAGGTAAAACGGCATTCAGAGGTGAGTTTAACCAAAACAACGCTCAACTGCAGGTAAAACTGCATTCAAAGGTGAGTTTAACAACGCTCCACGGCGTGCAAGTAATTAGTTTAATCGTTTTCTTGTCATAGGTACTGGTACATAGGTACACTGCTTTAACTAGAGCATGCTGGGTAACGTATTTTTATCGGAGGTTTGTTGATGTTAATAAATATATATAATATGCTACGATTGTGTTCAATTAATATTTTATTTTTTATTTTATTTTTTATTGATTAAATTCTCTAAATGAATAACGCTGACGTCACTGTATGGGGCGATCCCAAGGTCCATTGCGATTTCCCACTTGGTAAGTAGAAGAGTTAATTAATAGAGATGGATACTATTCTTAGGCTGAATCCCAATTCTCTGTCTTACCCCTTCCCCTACCCCTACCCCTTCGTCTTACCCCTAGCCCTTGTCCCTCGAAACCGAGTGGTAAGCGCTAGGGTTGAAAACATACCCCTATGAAATGAGACGCCACTTGGTTACGTCATCATACATCATACTCCGGCGTCCCTGTGTGATACAGGACAGTATATTGTAACGAGTGGAAATAAGTATGGCCCCTTTAAGAGCTGCGCGCTCTCTGTTGAACAGGCTGTAATGGTATTGTGCCGTGCGACTCGAATGTATGTGGGTCATTTCTGTGTTGATGCTCATTATTCTTGCTTTGTTTTATTGAGTGACGCTGTGGAAGTCAAGGTGGAGCGTGTGGCAGACAGTTGCAGGAGTTTGATTTGTCAATAAATTGCGAGTGAATAATCGCCTCCGTGAGTCTGTCTGGCCTAATACTTCAGCTGCGAGCTATCCTTATTTTGTTTCCCTCCTAACACAACGCGTTACAATATGTTAAGCACGTATCTTTTTCCCGGACATGTCGCCTGGATTTCGGGATCACCCAAAAATGTCCGGGATTCGGCTTTTGCTTTCTGCCGTCGCTATTCATTATGCACAGAGAGTGTTGTTTCAACCGGACTGAATTCATTCAAACCGTTGAATCTGAATGTAGTGTTTAACGTACATGAACGCTAAACAAGTGATCGGTTTATGTGCGTTTTAGCATTGCTTAAATTCCTGTGTTTTCGTATCAGTCGGGATCCGTTTGAAGCTGAATACATGACCTGCAAAGCTGGCACATACGTGTCAGTGTCAAATAATGAAACGTTACACATAATGAATGGCGACTGTAGAAAACAAAAGCCGAATCCCGGACATTAGTCAGAGAAATGCGGGACTGATTGTGCAAACCAGCAATGTATCGTTAGCATAGCCTAGCGTAGCAGACCAGCGATTTTTAAAAACGTTTAAAAACGTTTCAGTTAACAACATGGTTGCAAATATATATGTACATGACTGTGTAGAGTACAAAACACGACTGTCATAATTTTTCAATCAATCATTTAAGCCGAAAATGAGACTTTCTTGATGGTATGCCCGCCTTTGTTGCCGGTTGCGCAGTGCATTCTGGGTACCCCTTGGTTTCAAGTAAGCTCGCGAAAATTCTTGGTTTTAAGGGGTATCTACCCCTTCCCCTTAGCCCTACCCCTTGATCAAAATGAGAATTGGGATAGCCCTTACTCTCACGTGAACGAGCAAAACTAAGGGGAAGGGGTAAGGGGAAGGGGTAAGACAGAGAATTGGGATTCAGCCTTAAATTTACACATCTAAAAACTGTTGAATCAGGACAAGAAGTTGTGTTTAGAACCTTTAGATGTGTAAGGTGGCAATTTCGTATGACGGTAAATAATAGAAGGCATTATAAAAATATAGCTTGCTGCACCAAATGTGCAGGCTAGCAAAGTTAGCTAATTGAATTCAAGTTCATTTTTGTCGCATATAATCATCATGTATCGTAGGGGAATGTAATATTTTCAGTATTACATTAGCCCACAACTATTATCCAATATTAGAAATGTTCAGATGAAGAACAGTTGCCAGATTGGTTTGTTTTACAGCCTAATTGTTTAAAATCCACGCAAAATTATATAATTAACACCCAAATAAATCTATAATTAACAATACAAATTAATTCATAACTACTAAATTGTGGCTCATCACAATTTTTCAATATGAAATAAAACAATTAATGTGTATAATTAATGTAACAAGTAATGCTGTCATAACTTATTGACTGATTTATATATATATATATTAGAAGTTCTGCTGTGGCTTTGTTTGGAACTTTTTTTTTTTTTTTTTTTTTTGCGAAATAGAGCAAAACTTACATTGACAATTTTTGTCTAATTTCTATCTAAAATGTAATTAACAATATTCACTTCTTGTTTATTGAAAAGGAATATCACATACAATTTAGCCCATTCTGGCAACACAGATGAAGAGAATACTGGTGTAAAATGTTCAATTCTGTTTTTTTTGTTTTTTTTCTTTAGGTCCCTCTTCGGCAGCTTCAAAAATTATTTTTAGCCTTACCCCCTTAACATAATTCAAGTGTACTGTATGCTCTTTTTCAGTCTGGCTTGTACCTGTGGAGATGCCTGACAAAATCTGTGGTTGTTCACCAGAGTTATTGAGGGTTAGTCCAGGAAAGATTGTTGCTGTTGTCACAATGAATGGTAAGAATGTGAAGAACTTTATTTTGTCCTGTTTGAGAAGCATCTTTAAAATAAATATATATCCATACGCGACTCCCTACAAGTTTGACATAGATATAAAACTAAAAATATATGAAGTATACAAAGTAATATATAAATAGTACAAAGAACCCAAACCCTGGTTTACATTACAGTGGATGTGTTTTTGATATTTCCAGGATGACATGATCTAACCATGCCCGAGTTAATTTGTGAGGCATGCCAATCCACTTGGACTGCTGGAGTCGATGACTTAAACAGAAGTGACTACTGGCCTGCAACCCTTCAATTTGCCACAGTTTATGCCACAGATGTCTTTTTTTCATTTGAAGAAATGAAGATGGCGGCACCAGGACTGTCCTGCCAAGCATTTTTAAGAATACTGAATCAGCCAACGGTCCGCTTTGGTCGTGTGAGTATTGAATTGATCTATCCTGCAGTGTTGTTGATATCTTTGAGTTGTTGGTTGATAAGCAAGATCTCAGCAGACAGTTTTCTGAAAAGTTTTTTTGAGTGGGAGGCTGTGAGATTTGAGGTGGACAACATATGCAAGGAAGAGCCCTTCAACTGTCCTGCATGCACCCTAGATGTGCTTGCAGTTTCAGTTGATGGAAACCGCAAGCATTACCGTTTCAAGAATGCTGCTAGCTACTCCAAACTGTGTATCACAGTGTTTGTATTAATAAGAAAACATAGCTCTTTAATGTGAACTAAGAAATCTCAGATTTTAAGTTATAAATTGTTGTCAATCATCAATTGTTGTTTTTTTAGATCTGAGGAACAGGCCATCTTTGAAGGCGTCTTCATAGCCAAGGATGAAGACGTAAAAAGATTTGTAGACCACATTCACAACACAACCAAACATGTAAAATTCTAGATGATAATTAGACTACAGCACTATAATAACCTCTTTCTGAAGAGTTTGTTTACGAGAGTCTTATTTTCATCAACAATTTTCCATATTGTAGTTCAGTGGAAGAAGTGTTTGTGGAGGGGAGTGGTCAGCAGCCAGAGATACCTCCCAAAGATCTGCCAGCAAGGTAGACGAGGAGGGATTGGAGCTTGTGGTGTGTCGGCACGGAGTCCTGCTCCAGAGCTCCAGCACCTTCTTAACATGAAGCCATTCCTTTCGGTATTTCATGCCAAAGCCCATGATTTTAAATACGAGGTAAGGAAGTGTTGCTATGTGATAGAATCGTATTATCTAAACTGAACATCTGCAAACATCTGTTTATTTTATTTTTTTTATTCTTAACCAGGTAAAATGGAGTGGGGCATATCAGGACGGTGCTGGTTTAACACTAGGGGAGGAGGTGGAACAGTGCAATGCCTTCCTATCTAGGATTGCAGTAACCAGAAAGCATATGTCAAAAGCAGGTAAGATGACCACATACTGCACTAGTTACATCCTTACATAATACGTAGGAGGAATATGGTAACATCATATTTTCTTTGTTTTTCAGGATGCACAGACATGCTGACTCTCATGGCCATGCGCTGGAATCAGCAAAAGTTCAACAATTTGGCTATCTCACTGACCCGCCGATATCAAAAGGTAATGACATCAGTAGAATTAATTTTAGATGTTCAGTACTGCATGTTAGCAGTGTATGAAGCTGTGCATTGAACATTTGTTTTTTGTTTCTTACCACTGTTTGTTATTGTAGACCACAAAAGCTCTGCAAAGCCAGTTACAAAACCTAGAGTCCATGAAAGCGCAATTGACAGTGACAGCGAGCCAATTGGAAGAATGATGTAAAGGATTGGGCTGACGGTGAGGAAATGATTACTTGTAATACATTTAGTCACAAATAATTGTAATTGTTACTGTTTGTTGACTGCTTCTGACAAATCTGATACATAATGACACATAACCCACAATGCTTCAAATGTCATTCTGTAACCCCATACTATTTCAGAGATTCTTTGAAGGTTGATGTTTAATACAAATTCTTTATTTATTTATCATAAATGCATTCCAGACTCTGTCGATCTAAGGACAAAGAGAAAGGCGTTTGACATCATCATGTCAGTAAGGAGACTTGAGGAGGAGCAGAAGATTCTTGTTGCAGAGATGGACCACCATTGGAAATCTCTTTCAACTCGTTCCGATACCCTCAGAGAGCTGTCCTGCTTGTTTTCCAGTGAGATAATGAAAAGTATGTATTTGTAATAAATTACATAAACATAGGGTTGCCCCGACCAAAGATTAATATTAGGGGGCAGCCCTAATAAATATACACAACAATGATGACTGTTTATAAAGTTTCTAATGCTGGTCTTATATTCTTGTGTTCCTCTTTTAAGATTCGCAATGTGGCCTAAGTGAAGAAGGTTTGAAAGGTCTGCAGAGCATCATCCTCAGAAAGCGACATCAAATCAGAGAAATGAAGGTGCAAGCAAGAGACTGTTACCTGCAAGTTTTGTCTGGAGCAGAGGACATCAACTTCTTGTACAGTGCTTCAGCTGATGAGTACGACAGTGACTATGAAATATCTGATGATGGACTGTAATCTACAAGACAGTAACACCTTTCATACTTCTGGACAATGACCTTAACTATTAATATAAAGCATGTAATAAAATCTGCTTTTTATCACCATAAATATAACCAAAGTGTTACCTCTTCTTTCACATACATAGAAATGTGTGCATGCATGCACTGTGTGGTACAGTAACTTTCATTAGTTGAACTGTAGGGTGCTGTATAACAATTGAAACCTGTTAAGAGACATGGAAGAAGCAGATTATAAGGAAGAACACCATAATGATGAGGAATAATTTTCTCCCCAACATAATATTCAATGTGCTTTCTGTGTAATCTAGTACAGGTTTCATAGTCAACTGATGTGATTCTGTGGTACTCAGAACATTTCACCACTCAATTGTGTAGATTTATCAGCTGTGACCTGATTAACAGTATAATGTTACAGTTTTCTGGATTGCTAAAACACATTTCTTGAAACTCACATTCTCAAAACCTTAAACACAAAACCAAATTTTCAAACCACATTCAGAGAACATCTGACTCTTATGGCAAAATCAAACAATTGCCTCAAAACCATTTTATCTGTGCTCAAATCAAACAATGCTTTCAGATCATACACACATCAGTCAATATTATAAACACTACAGATCATTCGTTAGACACTACAGAGAAAAACGAAGAGCAGAATCCGAAATAAAAGTATATCGTAACTAAGTAAACAAATTTTGCAATTGCGTAAAAAAAGTATAGTAATGACAACTTACAGTAGTAAGGTGAATAAATTGTATACTGTATGCACTGCAAGTATAGTATTGAAGGTCTGTATATTCAGCACTTTTTATACTGTGAAAATACAGTGACCCAACTGCAAAAGACAAAAAGGTTACAGTAAAAAACTCTAAATGAAAAGTGTTACAGTCACTCAGGAGAGTTGTGCAACTAGAGGAATCAAGGTCAGTGAGAGAGATTTTATTCTGCTTCAGCATCATGTCTTCATGTTGGTCCGGCCTGATGACTTCTTCCACATAACAATGTCATCTCAGGAAAAGGGAAAATCCCTAAAGCAGATCCAGCCTTGACAACATTCTTCACACCTTGCTCTTTCTCATCCTCCTCCTCTTCCTCTTTGTTCACCACCTATTTCACATACTCTTCTTCCTCCTCTCCCTCTTATATTGTTTCCATCCATTGTTGGTAACATTCAGTGTAACATTTTGAGTCAGTTTTGGCACTCTGAACTGACTTGTATGATGTACAGTTGGTTTGGTCTCATCATTAGAAATAAGTGAACAATTTTGAGTAGTTGTGTGTTAACGATGACAACTGTGTTGTAGTTGTTTAACTTTTGCCTGCCTGTGTTTAGTGTTTTGAAACATAAATGTGTCAGTGCGAAATGTGTTTTAGTGAGTGAGAATGTGTTTAGAGTTTTGCCAAAAGAGTGCATGAGATTTGCAAACAGTGTTTTAACTACCTGAACTTGTTTAATGTTTTACAGAAAGAGTGATTTACTCGACAAATTCGATTAGGCTATTGAGAATTTGGGAGGTTTAGTGTTTTAGCAATTCAGAAAAGGTATATTTTACAACATTTGTAAAATATTACTGTATTTTTGTATTCCGAGTTCAGAGTCTTGCAATATAATCAAAACCTAACACAAGCATGATGTAAATATAGAAAAGGCGGGAAAGCAAAAGAATGTTCAGATATAAATGTGACTCAATACAGTTTGTTGTCCATGATGAAGAGAGTACATATGTGTAGGTTTTACTGCCCTTCCTCCCCCAGGGGTCCCGTAGCACCCCTGGAAGAGCAAAAAAATGCACATTTTGCAAAGTCTGCAAATGCAAAGTCTGATAAGTGTATAAAAGTGAAAATTGGTAGGACAATTATTTATGCTATGTTTAATACATAATGTTGGACAGAGATGTCTGGCATGCATGGAAAGGTGTTAAAAAAGCATTTAAAAAAGTGCTCACAGTAAAATACCAAATTTCAGTCTGGCTCTCAAATATGTCAAAGAGGTTTGTATAATTAACATATTTAGATGTCCCTTTGTTCATTAAAGATTGTATTTATTTAATTCCATTACTAAACGTTTTTAAACTACATTACCCATAAGCCTCTATCATTGTGTCCATGGGACGGGCGCTGTAAATTGTAGTTCATTGAAGTGTGTAGTTACACTATAGGGTTAGGGTTAGGATCTCGGTAAACGTGTAATTTCTTTCAATATAGCAATACCTTATTGTTAACTGACAGTATTACTGACAACATAACGCCAGCAAAACATAGTGTGCGATATGGAGCGCTTTTTATTCTGACCTAAACGTTAGTCCAACCACAGCTTGTCCTTCTGGGGCCATGGAAACGTCAAAGCCACGTCACACTTGTCCATATATGGTATTTACAGGCTCTTCCGACTTTTGATGTACGCAAATCCAGGATATTTATTCATTTTGTTGTTGTTATTTTTCATTGAAAGATATACAACAACGCTTAATTTCCATGATCATGTATGTATAAGTTCTGCAATAAAAAACAAAAAAACAAAAAAAAAACAGACACTTCCGAGTTCTGACTGAAGATAGGATGTAACCCTACAGGGATCTTACAAAAAGAAAATTACTCTTGATAGTTATTCTGGCATGCAGTATTTGTTTTAAACAGATGTAAGTTAATCTCTTAATCAAATAAAATGCGTCTGTAACATTTAAAGATGATTGTGCTCACACTTTGTACTAATTTCCCAAAATGTATTGATATGCCAAACTAATTAATTTTTCTTTTCTTTAAAAAACAAAAAAAACAAACAAAAAAAACAGGAGATGCAAGGCTGCCACCAGAAAATACATTATTTTCTTCCCTTTGAAGAACACTTTGCCCCCCAAAATAAAAACAATATATATATTTACATGATTAATTTTACATTATTTTGTAAAAAGGCAAATATAAATAGGTAATTACAATTATAATTATAAATGTTAAAGGAATTAATATCGGAAATTGTAGGATTACAACATTTTAATATCTTTAGGAGTATTCTATGGTATGTATTCATGGCTGGCATACCAAACAAATAGTTCAAGTAGACTTACCTAAACTATATAAAAAAATAAAAAAATAAAAAAGTACAAATAATGCCTTTGGGAATGCCATTATGCCAAACAGCACTCATTTTCTCCCTTATGATCTCCATGGCACACTTCCTGGCTGTTGTGCAGTTAATGAAAATGCAAAAGTTTTTTTTTTTTTTTACACACCATTAAGAAAATAAACACAAAAAGAGACTGGGTATTGTGCAAAAAACTTTAATGAACAAAAGCAAGAGAAAAAGAAAAAGAAAAGAAAAAAACTCAACAAAAAAAAGAAAAGAAAAGAAATTAAGGGTGCTTGAGTCCAGGTGACTAGGCTGTCATGCTGAAAGCTGGTTGGGATGTGGGGAATTAGGCATAACAAGCAGGAATTCACTGGCAGGCTCCCATGTGTCATCCCAGGTTTTGCCACTGTAAAATATCATAAGTGCAAAACAATTCATTAGAACAGAGAAAAAAAAAAAAATCAAAATCACTGTTGGGTTAAATTTAGAGAGTTCATTGAAATGTATTTATGTTTGTTAAAGTAGCATTAACCCTGGTTAAGCCCAGTGGTGGAATGCAACTGAGTACATTCACTCAATTTACGGTGTTTTTTCATTTTACACATTTTTATACAACATTGCATCTCACAGGAAACTATTGTACTTTTTACTAAACGACAATTGTCTGGCAGCTCTAGTTACACAATGTTCCACACAGTTCCTGTACATTGAAAGCCATGTATCTCAAAATTTACGGATTTCAAAATGTTTCTGATAAACTGAGGGATGAAGTTGTCATTAGTGGGATGAGGAAAATCACATTTCCAACACATGTACAACAGGAAACAACTAAATTATGACACATAAGTGTTTCAGATGCTGAAAGATTAATTTATGTGTGCATGAAACACTGCTACTTTTGTAATGCATTACCAAGTGGATGTCCTGCAGGCTCAATAAATAAGATAGTTCAGAGCTAGAGCTAGCCACTAGAGAACTTACTAGAAACAGTAAAACCAGATCACATCAGGACCATATTATTGTCCATACATTGGCTGTCTGTCAGCTAATTTTAGAGTTCTATTAATTACTCAGCAAGTACTGAATGGTTCAGCTCCTCATTACCTACAATCCATTGTGTTAAAGGGATAGTTCACTTTGAAATTAATTTTTGGTATGTTTTAGCTTACCTCAAGGGCATCCAAGATGTAGGTGTCTTTTTTTCCGCAGTAGTTTCAATTTTAATATTTTTAGGTCAAACCGTTCTTGTCTGTCAGTCATATAATGCAGGTCTATGGTCATTATCTCAAAACACATGCACAGAGTCCAAATTAAAACAATTCCCCGTCGTCCAAATGAAACAATTCCCCATCGTAAGTACACATTGATGGCCTAAGACACGAAACGAGCGGTTTGTGTGAGAAAACGAACAGTATTTATATCGTTTTTACCTCTTATACACAGCCATGTCGAAGTGATCTGATCTGACGTGTACGCAGACTGGTGCATAGATATATACACACTAGATGTCGCCTTAAAGACATTCGTTCCAATGAACTGCTGTAGACAAGGCGACATCTAGTGTGTGTATATCTATGCACCAGTCTGCGCACACGTCAGATCAGATCACTTCGACATGGCTGCGTATAAGTGGTAAAAACGATATAAATACTGTTCGTTTTCTCACACAAACCGCTCGTTTCGTGTCTTAGGCCATCAATGTGTACTTACGATGGGGAATTGTTTTAATTTGGACTCTGTGCATGCTCTTTGAGATAATGACCATAGACCTGCATTATATGACTGACAGACAAGAACGGTTTGACCTAAAAATATAAAAATTGAAACTAGTGCGGAAAAAAAGACACCTACATCTTGGATGCCCTTGAGGTAAGCTAAAACATACCAAAAATTTATTTCAAAGTGAACTATCCCTTTAATCACAAAATTCCAGGATCTTACAAATAGAATATTCTAAATAAAGACAAGGAGGTAGATCATTCGCCCATTTGTCTTTAAAATTATGGAATAGTCTTCCAAGCATTCCAAATTCAGACACACTCTCTCAGTGCAGACTAAAGACAGTCCAGATATTTGTCTTTAGTCTGGACTGAGAGAGTGTGTCTGATTTTGGAATGCTTGGAAGACTATTCCATAATTTTTCATCATCGGAATGCATGTCCTAAAGGTTACAAGGGCCTACCTGCCGGATCTAGCTCTTCCAAATGCCTCCACCTCATCGCTATTTGCTTCTGAGTACTGAGAATTAAATAATAAATAAAATATGACTTACCACACAGTGCATGGCAACCAGTGGACTTTCAATTCGGCTTTCCCCTACACACAAAAACACGAATAATAATTATTTTAACTGTTTTAGCAATCACTGATTAGGGCATAACATATTGTTTTATTATCTTTGAAAGGTCAGAATCAGTCATTTAGACAAGAAAGCAGCCTAACAGAACACATTTTACCTCATTTATCCGTTCCCCAGTTATTCGATCAAAGAGGAAAACCTTCTGCCTACTACATTTTCGGCAACCTGAAATGATGAAAAGACACGGAAAGTTTATTAAGCCATGATGCCATGCTTTGTAGCTGAATCAGTTCAAATTTATCATTTCAAATGTGAGGTAATATGCAGTCCTTTTCATTCATGTCAAAGTAAATTTGTCCCTGTTTTTGAAAGCAAAATGTACAGGATTGGCTTTCCCAAAGTCCTCTTAGCTTAATGGTCCTTGCACACTGACTCTGAAATACGACAAATAAATATGTTTTGTCAATCACGTTTACACACTGCCGTCATAAAAAAATCGGATCGGGTTCGATTTTCTGCGTTTTTCGGATCAGTAGCAAGAATTTGGAATGGTGTTTTGACAATTCAGAGCCACCGAATGACGAATACGGAAAAACGCATACGAAAATTTCAGACTCAGTGTGGAAGGACCTTAAGTCAGGGACTGACATTAACCACATGCCTTGGACATTGGCCACAGCTAAATAACTAAATACTGTGAACTGGCTACCAATGACCCGGTTAGCCAAATTAATCAAATTTACATGAAGTCAACTCTGACTGGGAGCAAATTTATTACCAGTGTGGGGTAAGATGTACCATGCAAAAAGTTACCTTTTCTTCTGTTCTTCACACGTGGCCCTTCCTGACACAAAGACGTGGAAATGTAAGAGGCAGACGGAGATGGAAGAGAGACAGAGGGAGAATAGTGTGAAGAGGCAGAGGTGTTTGTCCTTTTCATTTGTTGCAAAGACTTAGAGCATGGCAGTGGAAGTTTGGAAGAAAGTGAAGGAAGAATAGTTGTACAAGTAGAAGAAGAAGTAGAAGAGAGAGAGGTTGGAGAGAGTGGGGAAGACAGAGGAACAAGGTTAAGAACAAATACAGTCTCAGACTCCTTGGTTTGACTCTCCGCCGCCGCTTGACTCTCCGCCTGCTGCACCATTTGACTCTCCGGTTGCTGTGCTGTGGAGGTTGCTATAATACAAGTTTACTTTCATTTAAAATCTTTACATATTAACAAAGAAATATACATTTTAAACATTCATAATTTCTAAATCAAAACATTACTTACATTTTGTCAAGATAAATTCATAGGCCCTCCGCATCTTCTCCAAAAGAATTTTAGTGACAGGAGTGGGGTGCAGATGGGTTATTATATCTGCAACCCATTTATTCGAAGCCCTTTTATCTGGCTTACCAATAAATAAAATTGGCTTGTATCCTACAGCTTCAAGTTTACTCACCTGAAATGAACAAAAGCAGTTATCAGACATTAGTTAAATCCACTGAATTATTAGAAACATCAGTAATATATAAATCAATTTTATTTTAAGGACATTTAATGGAGTTGGAGTACAATGCAAGAAACATTCCTCTTGAACTGTATGCAATCAATGGCCAGTTTCAGATAAGGCCAGAGGTACTCTGCAGTTTCTGCCATTGCCATCATGACTTACTTACAGTAATACTTGACAGAAAAACACAAGACAGACGTGGCTCTTAAAAGTGCCTTTATTGTGTGTGTTTCTGTGTGTGTGTGTGTGTGTGTGTGTGGTGGGGGATTAGAATAAAGAGCAGGCAAAACTGAAGGACCTGATGAGGGAGAAAAAAGCAATTCAGAATCGAACACCTTATATTTTACACCAGTATTCTTCATGTTGCCAGATTGGATAGTTTCCCAGCCATTTGGTTGGTTTTGGGTTGATCTATGTGTGATAAAAAAAAGGCTTGGGCAAGTGGAATTTTTTTATTTTAAGGCAAAGGACAGAAATGGAAAATAATTTTACAGTTGCACTGTTCACTGTAGTAGCCTTAAATAGCCTCTGAAAGAACACACAAATTATATATCATTTCATATTGTGATGAGCCACAATAATGCTGTAGTTATAAATTAATTTGTATTGTTAATTATAGATTTATTTGGGTGTTAATTATATAATTTTGCGTGGATTTTAAACAATTAGGCTGTAAAACAAACCAATCTGGCAACTGTTCTTCATCTGAACATTTCTAATATTGGATAATAGTTGTGGGCTAATGTAATACTGAAAATATTACATTCCCCTACGATACATGATGATTATATGCGACAAAAATGAACTTGAATTCAATTAGCTAACTTTGCTAGCCTGCACATTTGGTGCAGCAAGCTATATTTTTATAATGCCTTCTATTATTTACCGTCATACGAAATTGCCACCTTACACATCTAAAGGTTCTAAACACAACTTCTTGTCCTGATTCAACAGTTTTTAGATGTGTAAATTTAAGAATAGTATCCATCTCTATTAATTAACTCTTCTACTTACCAAGTGGGAAATCGCAATGGACCTTGGGATCGCCCCATACAGTGACGTCAGCGTTATTCATTTAGAGAATTTAATCAATAAAAAATAAAATAAAAAATAAAATATTAATTGAACACAATCGTAGCATATTATATATATATTTATTAACATCAACAAACCTCCGATAAAAATACGTTACCCAGCATGCTCTAGTTAAAGCAGTGTACCTATGTACCAGTACCTATGACAAGAAAACGATTAAACTAATTACTTGCACGCCGTGGAGCGTTGTTAAACTCACCTTTGAATGCAGTTTTACCTGCAGTTGAGCGTTGTTTTGGTTAAACTCACCTCTGAATGCCGTTTTACCTGCTGTGGAGCGTTGTTAAACTCACCGCTGAATGCGGTTGCACACCATGTATGTGTTAAACTCACCGCTGAATGCGGTTGCCGAACGCGCTAAACCTATGCGCAGAGAGGGCACTTTGATATCAGATTTCGAGGGTTTTTAAACATCAAAAACCAGTTGGAGGGCCAGATAAATATCATCTGGGGGCCGCCATTTGACTAGCCCTGGCATAGATCATTCATTGTAGTCTATTCCTTTTTATTTGTATTTATTGTAGCCTCGACCCATACACAGCAGACGGGTTGCGGTGTTACCCAAGACGTCAAATTTCAACGCCGCAGGCTCCGGTTCAGAGTTCTATAGAAGTCAAACGGACTACCCTGCACGTTGAAAAATGACGCCAAAGGTATACCCAGTGCGTTAAAAAGTGACGCCGCCAAGGGGTCCTGGCCAAGCGTCCATATTTAACGAGTCCAACTGCGTCCTGTAAAACGCCCGTGGGTTGCATTGATGGTTGAAAGCCATGAGCGTCTCTCACACACGATAAAGGGTGTGTGTTGAATTCGGCCAATATACTCCTGCGGGCAATTAAGGGATGATGGAACCTATATTGTCATGTTTTTAGTTAGGATACCTAGCACACATTCACGTTTAAATTGAGTAGGCTACCACAGGCTTATTTAAAACTAAACGAAATTGTAGCCTACGCATGCTACTGTTGCTGAAAGCGTCTGATATCACGCACTTGGATTGACTAGCAAAGTCCAACTGCGTCCTGTAAAACGCGGGTGGGTTGCATTGGAGGTGGTTAAGCCGCGCGCGTCTCTCACAGACCATAAGGGTGTTGAAAATGGCGAATATCTCCTCTCGAAAGATAAATAATGGAAAACAATGACCTCCTATATTAGGTGTAGGCAATCCTAATCATAGAGCAAACATAAGTCGTTGCTGAAAACGTCTTTAGTCTGTGCAGTCGATCAATGTTGAGGTGAATTGACGACTGGCGAAGCCCTGAGCGTGTAATTACATCGCGGATGGTTTTACATTGAAGTTGGTTGAAAGCCATGTGCGTGTCATCTATACGCAAAAGGGTGCTATATGCGTGGGCAGAAAACGCAGAAGGACGTGACAAAACGGCCTTATATGATGCCCTGAGATGAGAACGGGTTGGGACATCCTACAAGGTGAAGATCACTGCTACTATGGCACCATCTTACCAACACTAGAAGTTCTCATATCCAAAACCTTGGGCTTTCTGCGATGACATCTGGTCTGCCATATGCGATTTAAGTTGCAGTTTCTTTTACTCATTCTAAACCTTAAAGATACTTTTGTTAGCGTCACACAGGGTGTGATTTGTGGGGAAAAATGCCTCTCTCTTTTGTGGAATTTATGTCAGATGATGGAATTTATGCATGATCATAATCATTCTTTCAGAATAATCATTCTTTGGAACGTGTTAAACCTCCACGTTCTGTCTCCGCCCAAAACTAGCACAGATTAAACATGACACTTGTAAATAATTTATGATATGCATATTTGGTATGTCCATAAAAGTGCGATTCAACTCTGTCTTGGACAGTAAAAATGCTCTTTTGGCGGCTGCAACTTTACCCCGGTTCAAGATACGCTGGATTAAAGATGAGGAGAGAAGAAACCATGTGAAGTCACTGCTGAATGTCAAGATCAGCACTCTCAGGGCCATATTGTAAATGAGACCGATGTCATGGAGTACTTGAAGTCTTCAGGATTAGAGCTGGGCATTCTCAACAAATTCCCAAACATTAAAGTCATCTCACTCAAGTACAACACTGCAACACCATCGAGTGCTCCTGTGGAAAGACTTTACAGTTTAAGGAGTCTTGTGCGGACCCCAAAGAGAAACAGACTTTCCAGCAAGCGATTTGAGAAAACGCGAGATGTACGGATATACAGTGTACCAGTTTATTTAGCACAGACTCAAAAGGTGTGTATATATGTTTACTGTTACTTGTAACGAGTGGTTTGTGTACTTCGCTGTGTATGTTCCATGCTAATGAAAAGGGAGAGAGAGAGTTTTGTATAAGACTTAAATGCTCACATCTTATACTGTGTTTATTTAGCTGCTCTTACAGTGATTCTCTGGAGTAAAACTGATGCTTCATCTTTTGTGTGATGTACAATAAACTTAATTGAACTCATCATTGTATTTTGGTCATCATTCGGACAAGGTCTGCTACAGCAGGCTTGTATTAATGGTGGATAAAAGCAAATGATAAATTAGTTATAACCATGATTAAGCTAAACTATACCTGTTCTATCTCCATACAGCATATATTCTCCGGCTCTGTGGGCATTATTGTCCGACTCTGAGTCGAAATGAACACTGCAACTGAGAGTTTCTGTTTTGATATTATCAGATGAGATTGTCCTGGCTCTGAGCGAGAGCTTGTGAAGCTCCGCCCCCTGGGCCGACAGCAGCAGTTAATTTGCATTTAAAGGGATACACACTAAAACAGCGTGTTTTTCTGAGCCCCAAAAAATGACAATTTAAACATGCTTTAAAAAAATATCTGTTGGGTATTTTGAGCTAAAACTTCACATACACACTCTGGGGACATCAGAGACTTATTTTACATCTTGTGAAAAGGCTCATAATAGGTGCCCTTTAAAAAAATTAGTAACACATATTTTTTTTATATTACGAACGTAAAATACTTATCTCTGTAATACAATAAACCAGAGAGGCCACTGTATATGTGATTTCAATCAAATTTTTTTCAGCATTTTTATACATTTCTTTAATACTTTTCTTTATCGAATACAAGTGTTAATGTCAAAGGTCTGACACGTCCCCCTCATTTCATCCCTGAGGCACAGAATGTGCAGCAATCCTCCAGTCATCTCATTTTGTAAATATTCAACCATGTTGGTCCTCACCTGTTGATTACACAAGTCAAGTCATCTTTATTTATATAGCACTTTTTACAATACAGATTGCATCAAAGCAGCTTCAAAGTCATACTGTAACAAAAAGTATTGTATACAATAATACAACAAAGTTTGTTTCTGGAAGAAAATTGCATCATCGTCCACCTTAAGGCAAATCAATAATATTGTTGAATATTAAATGTCCCCCAACTAAGCAAGCCAAAAGCCAAGGCAACAGTGGCAAGGAACCAAAACTGACAGAACTGGGACAACTTTGGGACAAGGCTCAGTCGTTCAGTTCTCCTCTGGCCATCGAGCGAACAGTGTATAATTATGATTCAGGCAGCATTACAGGTCAGAAGTCAGATTGAATCAGAACATTCATTTATCCAGTTCCATCTGGTTGGAAGTCGGAGTCATCACACCGGTATGGAGACGAGTTTGTTGAGGATCAGTCGTGTGGATGAGGCCTTCACAGGGCTGATGAGGCTGGCACTTCAGGGATGCATCATGGATGGGTCCGGGCGCAGGTCCACCTTCTGATCTGTCTGACTTCAGTAAACTCTAGAATGAACAGAAAGACAAACATTAGCATAGATGCCATTCTTCTTATTAAATAATGAGTACATCAGTTGTTATAGGAAAGTGTCCCCGGTTCCGGCTGACCTATGCAGCCTAATAATCATTTAACTGATTTGAATAATATGTTCTATATGAATGCCAGGTAAAAGAGATGCGTTTTAGTCTAGATTTAAACTGACAGAGTGTGTCTGCTTCCCGGACAATCACTTAAGAGTGTTGCAATAAAACTGACATGCAAGTTAAGCTTTTTTTTGTGGAAGTATCAATTTATTATTGAATATGCAATTAAAATATTGCAAACATTACCAAATGTGAAAAACAAACAAAAGGTGTATTCAGTATTTGCAAACTGAATTACAGTAATAGTATTAAAAGAGTAATTTGGACAAATATTATCAACATTAAGGCATTAAAATAAAACATTACTTTATTAAAAGTAAAATATTACTGTAATGTTGATAGTGTCTTTAACATTAAAACTCAAAAACCCACAAAGCTGCTCGTTAATCTCCTGACTGGCAGCGCTGATGATCGCCTCATTTAGATGTTACACACAAAATGAAAGGCTGCCCTTCATCTGCATGCCATGCAGTCTAGAATTGCAAAACATTATTGGATAATTTTTATAATTGACATTTCTCTTGGCCAATCGGAATCTTAGCACTTTTTCTCTTGGCCAATCGGAATCTTAGCACTTTTTCTCTTGGCCAATCGGAATCTTAGCACTTGCGTCAGAATCTTGAAGCACACAGCGTCAACTGAGCTCGCCATTGGATGAGACGCCTGGCTACCACGCGAATCTGATGGAAACTCGTAACGTGAAGGAATCTTATGTTAAATTCGAGGTAAGTCAAGCTTTTTGGAGAAAAAAAGCTTTTTGGACCTCCCCTCCCTCGAGGGGAGGTGGAAAATTAGCTTAATTCCCCAAATGGTGGAATATCCCTGTAACGTTAGCTAGGCTTATCGTTAGCCGGGTGCTCTGCCCTGAGTTCCGAGATATACGGCTACTACTCGAATTCTGAGCCACCCTGAATATTCTTACGGAGGTTGTCGTGCGCACTCTCGCGGTAGGCAGTCATTCATGATGTGGGTAAGTTAAATGTGACTGTTTACACAACAGCTGATGCGAGAGTATGTGTAACATAAAGCAATTTGCAATTTGGCAACCGTGTTAATCTCTTGTTTCATGGGATGCGATTAGGGATAATTTCTAACAACATAGGGCTATTTAGATAATCTGGCGAGCATGTTGTTTTAGGCTAATACACCAACATCAAATTTATGTGTATAATAAAGCGCGCAGAAATGTGTCATTTGCATATTAAAAATCACAAAACAAATCGAGCTGGAGGCACTTAATTTTCATTAAAGTGGTCTTAAAAAAGTCTTAAATTTGGGGTGATCAAACCTGGGGAAACCCTGTGAAAAGAGATGGTATTCATCCCTCCTGGGATGGTGCTGCTCTTCTCTCTAGTAATATGGCACATAGTCTTAGAGCTCAAACATGACAATCTGGGGCTCAGGTCAGGAAGCAGACAGACTGGCTAAACCGACCGTCTGCTAGCGGCCTCGCGTCACCAAGGTCAGATAAATCCCATCACAAAGAGCCTTTTTCACCTAGATATCATCATATAGAGACTGTGTCTGTTCTCCGAATTAGGACATAAAAAAAATGTTGCTGTAATTTATAGTAATATTTTCAAATCCACTAAGAAATCAAGTTTTAAATATACTTCTTTTGCAGTGTTGGTGCTTAATGTAAAAATATATAGTATAAACGATAAATCACGTTTGAGATTTGTGCTACTGTATACAGGCCACCAGGGCACCATAAAGATTTTATCAAAGAATTTGCTGACTTTCTATCAGAATTAATATTGACTGCAGATAAAGTACTAATTGTTGGTGATTTTAATATACACATTGATAATGAAAAAGATTCATTGGGTTTGGCATTTAAAGACATTCTTAACTCCATTAGAGTTAGACAACACGTGTCAGGACCTACTCACCGTCGTAATCATACTCTAGATCTAATATTATCACATGGAATAGATGTTGATGCCGTTGAAATTCTGCAGCAGAGCGATGACATCTCAGATCATTACCTAGTCTCGTGTAAATTACATTTAGCCAAGGCTGCAAAGCCGACTCCGTGTTTCAAATATGTTAGACCTATCACTTCTGCCACTAAAGATTGCTTTATCAATAATCTTCCTGATCAGTTTCATCATCTCAGCATCCCGGATAGCTTAGAAGAACTCGATATTGCAACAGAAACGTTTAACTCTCTCTTTTCCAGCACTTTAGACAGTTGCTCCTCTGTGCTTAAAGAAGATTAAAGAAAATAGTCCAACGCCGTGGTACAACGAGCACACTCGGGCCCTTAAAAGAGCAGCCAGAAAAATGGAGCGCAACTGGAAGAAAACAAAACTAGAGGTATTTCGCATTTCATGGAAGGAGAGCTCGATTGCATACAGAGAGGCTTTAAAAGCTACTAGATCTGCTTATTTTTCAAACCTATTATAAGAAAATAAACATAATCCTAGGTATTTATTTGAAACGGTGGCTAAACTAACGAAAAATAAAGCTTCAAGCACCGAAGTTTCCAAGCAACACAGCAGTAATGACTTTATGAACTTCTTCACTCATAAGATTGATAATATCAGGGACAAAATTATAACTATGCAGTCGTCTACTACAGTATCGCATCAGGCAGTGCATTATAGTGTCCCTGAGGAAAAAATTGACTTATTCGTTGCTATAGGAGAGGAAGAATTCACTAAACTCGTTAAATCATCTAAATCAACAACATGTATGTTAGACCCTATACCGACTAAGCTACTGAAAGAGATGCTTCCAGAGGTCATAGATCCTCTTCTTAATATCATTCATTCGTCTTTGTCTCTAGGATACGTACCAAAAAAACTTTAAGCTGGCTATGATTAAACCGCCTTTTAAAAAAACGCAACTTGATCCTACAGAATTAGTCAATTACAGGCCGATCTCAAATCTACCTTTTCTGTCAAAGATACTAGAAAAGGCAGTATCCTCACAACTGTGTTCCTTTTTAGAAAGAAATGATATCTGTGAGGATTTTCAGTCCGGATTTAGACCGTACCATAGTACTGAGACTGCTCTCATTAGAGTCACAAATGATTTGCTCTTATCATCCGATCGTGGTTGTATCTCTCTATTAGTGTTACTCGATCTTAGTGCTGCATTTGACACCATTGACCACAACATTCTTTTAAATAGACTTGAACATTATGTTGGCATTAGTGGAATTGCACTAGCATGGTTTAAATCATATTTATCTGACCGTTATCAGTTTGTAGCAGTAAATGAAGAGATGTCTTATCGTTCACAAGTTCAGTATGGCGTACCACAAGGCTCAGTACTAGGACCGTTGCCAGAGTCCTGCACGGGTCCGATTTTGTAAACCCACACCCGCAGTGCTTAAACCCGCATCTGACCCGTTTTCCGACAGCAGCACTTATTAAAATCCGCACCCGACCCGACCCGCTTAAAATAGAACCGATACCCGAACCGCACCCGAAATAAAATCAGTTTAGACTATCACATTATGGACACAATTACAAAAATGTTTATTGCCAGGTCATACAGAAGTTATTACACAACAATTAACACAAGGACAACTTCAGCCGAAGCTGTCAAAAGGCCGGTACATGAAGAACATGGCAAACGTTACCAAAAAACTGAGTAGCCTTATAACATTTTACCAATCGAACAGACGCGGCTACTTAACAGTGTTAAATTTGAAAAATACTGTTCGATAGAACTGCTTTCTTACCACAGTTTCTGCGTGCTTCCTCAGCGATGAAGTTCCACATTTGCGGCTATCCAACACGAAAATGCACGCAGCAAAGCCTCACAATATTTTCTTCAGATAACTCCAAATTTCTCCCACACACTGGACTTGATTTTTTATGACGTATTGTCGACAACTTTACAATCTCCACTAGAGCTATTCTTTTCTTCAACTCCTCAGCATCCATCTCGAAGACTGCAAGCAGATCGCGCGCGGTTATGAGGAATTTTTTTAAGTGAAAGTAGCCTGGGAGGGCGTGGCGCGTGGGCACAAATAAACTGATGTGGATTTTAAATGATTTTATCAACTTGAAATACAGGCGTATTTTTGTAGATGTGTGAGACGAAAAACCACCCTTGCAACTTTGGGCTGGTGGACTGCCGGAGGCGATTGACATCTCACAACTTGCACTTTATTCCCCAATCGAACTCGTGTAACTGTCTATCACCCGTTCTACCATCCACAGCTTTACTTGATAAACAAAAGTAAAATCCGTCCTTCGGATGAGACGTTAAAGCGAGGTCCTGACTCTCTGTGGTCATTAAAAATCCCATGGCACTTCTCGTAAAGAGTAGGGGTGTAACCCCGGTGTCCTGGCCACATTCCACCCATTGGCCCTTACCAATCATGGCCTCCTAATAATCCCCTTACATTGAATTGGCTCTATCACTCTCTCTCCTCTCCACCTGTAGCTGGTGTGTGTTGAGCGCACTGGCGCCGTTGTACTGTGGCTGCCGTCGCATCATCCAAGTGGATGCTGCACACTGGTGGGGGTTGAGGAGAGATTCCCTGATATGATTGTAAAGCGCTTTGGGTGTACAGTAGTACATATGAAAGCGCTATATAAATGCCTCATTCATTCATTCATTCATTCAAAAGTAGGATAAGAATGAGCATCAAACTGATATAACCGGCATACATGGGGTGTTCGAGGTGCACATACAATACAGACTGCCGACAGTTCAACAGGGTGCGCGCAGCTCTTAAAGGGGTCACACCTTATTTCCACTCATTACAGCTTCCATCCTACTGAACAAGGTACCGGTACAGAGGGCGGAAGGGATCAGGCCGTGAGTGCAGAGACGGCTCTGCGCGAGTGGTATTTACGACAGTAACGTTAAATACAAGTACTCCACAGCGACTCTAGGGGTCGCTGTTTGACAAAAACGGAAAGCTGCATAGTGTGCCTTTAAAGTCTGTGTAGAGAGAATGGTGTCATCTTGGTGGCCCCTAATTTAATTTAATAACATATGATCGTTGCGACGGAAGCGAATCAATCAAAACTAAGTTTAGCTGGAAAATTACTTTTTAAAGAATCGCTATGAAGCCAAAACAATCTGTTACCTTAAATTATACGTTTATCTCTGTAAAGCTGCTTTGAAACAATCTACATTGTTAAAAGCGCTATATAAATGAAGATGACTTGACTTCACTTGACTTAAGGTGATTTCCGAGTCAGATATTGACTTGGGACTATATTGGGGGGGAAGGACAGGCAAAGCACTTACTTGGGCGCAGAGATATTACGCAACACCTGAAAACTTCCGTCAACATACCGGCGTGAAAAGTAGCCGGCTATTTTTTCTACAGTAGACAATGAATTGCGATGAACATGGCGGATTTTGTGAGAGACGAAGAGGGTGACTTCTCAGACAATCAAGATCCAGAACCATACCTCTATGAACTATGAAC
Organism: Leuciscus leuciscus; assembly: GCF_965113295.1. Classification (NCBI taxonomy): domain Eukaryota; kingdom Metazoa; phylum Chordata; class Actinopteri; order Cypriniformes; family Leuciscidae; genus Leuciscus; species Leuciscus leuciscus. The sequence goes on along the minus strand of NC_138725.1, from coordinate 10,173,469 downwards.
TATCAACATATCTATGAACCTCTAGTTTGAGAAGAGGAGCTGCGCGCTTTGGAAATAGAACGACAGGAGGAGGAGGTTGCGATCGCTCAACAGCCTGAGGACGTGAGGATGAGAGCCAACATGAACTGGTGATGTGAGAGTGGGGGAATATGCCAACCTATGCCGACTGAAATAGAGTGTCTGTGCTGTGGCGAGTGGGACAAGGTACTGTCATCGATGACCAGGCTCAACGTGTGGGGATTTCAGGTGTTGCGTGATATCTCTGGTCATAAGGTCATACACACTTAGGATGACTTGAGAGTGAGTAAATCATGGGCTATTTTTCCTTTTTGGGTGAACTAACCCTTTAAAATGCTTTCTCAGTGGATCTGCAAGCTCTGTAATGTTGTTGCATGATCGAGTTCGGCTCACGAGTAAACCGCTGTCTAGTATTGCTCCGAGCGGATAAACTGTTTGCGCTGTGCAGCTCAGACGAGTAGCGTGGTTTCATTCTGCTTTCGTTTGCTGTGTGATGTTTCTCGTATGCAGCAGAAATGGCAGCTCTCTCTTATAAAAAGTTCGCAAAATGTGACCATTTAGTCTCAGTTTAGAGCCCTGTATAGTGCTGTATTTCTGCTTTACATGAGCACCACCTACTGTCAGAGAGCGAATTTGTGTTTTTTTGCATTGATTTGAACTGACAAATTAGACATTCCTGTTGGTTGAACGCGAGTTAACCCTTGTTTAACCCTCTGGGGTTGGCAAACGCGCCCGTGCATTTTGTTGGATTTTCTTCACATTGTAGCACAATAAACTTAAATTACTCCGTCATTTATGGTCATACAGAAAAAAGAAATATAAAAAAAGAATCTGTGATATTTCTACTTTTGTATGTGTCCACTTACAATCAAATCAAAACATTGTGCTTTTTTAAAATAAAGAAAATTAACAGGGTGTGCTTTCTGCCTCTCCGTCTCGCTGAACTTTTCTTGAGCACGTCTATAAACTGAAACAAAACTCAGCGAATACTTGTCACACATTTATGAGCCATATATCTTTATAAACATTTAAGTGTGTACTTTTAAATGATCGGATTCAAACTGAAAACAAATATAACCAACAAGATGTCCAGTTTCTCAAACGCTTGCTCATCATTTTTAATTTGACCAAACTTTACATGTCTCTGCTTTTCGTAGAGTTTGGAAGACACCCCGTGAGCTTACATTGGATTTATCTCAGAAGAAGAAGAACGCGATTTGAAGACAAGAAAGATGTAAGGTAAGAAATTCTTAATTATATTAGTTAATGTTATTGTTGCATAAACTTCACATTGCAGTTGAACTGTTGCTAGATATATGGTGAATATTATAATATTTAGACCCGTGTTTACTGTTAAATACTGTTTGTGGATATACTGTATGCTCAAACATGGATATGTAAAGCCTAATATGGTAACCATTATGTTTAATATTTTGCAGCGTGCTGTGCGTTTGATTGTTTCATATTCAAAATGGGCTGTGAGTTTCAAAAGCAAAATGCACCAAACAAAGGCTTCATGTTTTACTCCAATCTAATTTCATATCATCATAACAAATGGAAACATTTTAAGTAATATATGATAATCAATATATTTTTATCTAGCGTAGCTGTTACTCTGAAATGTTGCTTTTGAAAGATTTATAGGCTGCTATAGGTTATTGTTATTGTTATTATTATTTTATGCAGCACTGCTTGTAGTCTATGCCTACAAGGCACAACAAACCTGTTCATTATATATTGTTGGAAACATTTGTGTGTGTGTGTGTGTGTGTGTGTGTGTGTGTGTGTGTGTTCTGTGAATTTTAAAATGCAAATTTTAACCAGAAAAATCTCTCTTTTTTACAGGGATCAGATCCTGTCTCTGTACATGAACATGGTAAAGTGAAAATCAAACACCTTGGAAATGAAAGGTCTGTACAATGTTTTTAGGAATGGCACAAAGGTCTCCGTCTTTGGATCATTGTTTTCAATAATGTGCTTTTTTGTCATTTGTTGTGTATCTTTGGATTATGTTGTGTTGTAAATAAATCAAACAATCTAAAAGCCATTCTTTTTTAAAATCTCCTCATTCTTTGTGCAAGGTTGCTCAGAATGACAGGGCCTGATAGCTCCTAATAGGGCCATTAGGGGAGGGTCTTTGTCTTTCTCAGGTGTGAAAAGCCATCAATATTCAGGATGCCTCTCGCATAAAAGCTTTCTTACACAACTTTTAAATCAGTATATTGTCTTCTCTGAATGAGCAGAGCAGAATGAATAGGCTACGTGATACAATTTTCAAAAGTCTTGTGAAGAAATAATCAGTATGGGTTTCATGAACTTATTTCAGTGACAATTTTTTTTTTAAATGTCATTATCTCAAAACTACAAACTTTTACATACATGCTTCTGATATATTATTGTAGCAGAGTTTGTGCTGAATACAGTGTAATCAGACTTTAGCCATGAAAATGTCACAAGTAACAGAAATAAGCACAAATGTCAGAGCATGTCAGAACACCTCCAGGCCCAGAAAACACCTCAGACCCCAGAGGGTTAATAGATATCAAACAATCAACAAAGTGTCCTGTTCTCACCACACACCAGCTATAGGTGGAGAGGAGAGATTTGGCTATAGGGTGATGTGTGGCTAACTTACACAGAAGAGACTTTGTTGCTCAGCACATGAAAATAAACTACTTACCGTGATCTCAGACTGAGGTGATGTGGTTTCTCCACTGCATGGATCTTCATGTGTCGCTTCAGGTGAGTTTTAATAGAGAAACTCTTTCCGCACTGATCACACGTGTGCGGCTTCTCTCCAGTGTGGATCCTCTCATGTCTTTTCAGAGATGATGATCGATTGAATCTCTTGTCACAGTGTGAACACTTGTAAGGTTTTTCTCCAGTGTGAATTCTCTGGTGCAGTTTTAAACCGTCCGCTGTAATAAAAGTCTTCTCACACTCAAAGCACATGTACTCTCTCACACCAGTGTGAATTTTCTCATGCGTATGTAAAGATTGCCGCTGTGAAAAACTCTTTCCACACACAGAACATGAATGCGGCTTCTCCTTCGTATGAACTGTCAGGTGTGTCTTCAGGTTTGATGCACAGAGAAATGTTTTGCCGCAGTGATCACATGAGAACGGCTTCTCTCCAGTGTGGATCCTCATGTGAACATTAAGATGTTGTTTGTTTGTGAAACTCTTCCCACATTGATCGCATGTAAACGGCTTCTCTCCGGTGTGGATCCTCATGTGAACATTAAGACTACTTTTGCATGAGAATCTCTTTTCACATTGATCACACATGAATGGCTTCTCTCCCGTGTGGATCCTCATGTGAACATCAAGTTGCTTTTTGTTAGTGAAACTCTTCCCGCACTGATCACACGTGTGCAGCTTCTCTCCAGTGTGGATCCTCTCATGTGTTTTCAGATTTGCTGACTGACTGAATCTCTTGTCACAGTGTGAACACTTGTAAGGTTTCTCTCCAGTGTGGATCCTCTCGTGTTGTTTTAATTCTATCGCTGTAATAAAAGTCTTCTCACACTCAAAGCACATGTACTCTCTCACACCAGTGTGTATTTTCTCATGTTTATGTAAATACTGCAGCACTGAAAAACTCTTTCCACACACAGAACATGAATGTGGCTTCTCCTTCATATGAACTCTCAGGTGTTTCTTCAGGTGTGATAACCCAAGAAATGTTTTGCCGCAGTGATCACATGAGAACGGCTTCACTCCAGTGTGGATCCTCATGTGAACATCAAGACGCTGTTTGGTTGTGAAACTCTTTCCACACTGAGTGCAGGTGAAAGATTTCTTGGCTCTTTTCTTTAAAAAAATATTTTTAGTCTTTGAGCGACTCGATGGTTTTCCTTCAGGATTGACATGATGTTCCTCCTCCACTTCACTCAGTTCTTCACTCTCCTCCTTCACTTCTCTCAGTTCTTCACTCTCCTCCTTCACTTCACTCAGTTCTTCACTCTCCTCCTTCACTTCTCTCAGTTCTTCTCTCTCCTCCTTCACTTCACTCAGTTCTTCACTCTCCTCCTTCACTTCACTCAGTTCTTCACTCTCCTCCTTCACTTCTCTCAGTTCTTCACTCTCCTCCTCCACTTCACTCAGTTCTACACTCTCCTCCTTCACTTCTCTCAGTTCTTCTCTCTCCTCCTTCACTTCACTCAGTTCTTCACTCTCCTCCTTCACTTCACTCAGTTCTTCACTCTCCTCCTTCACTTCCATCAGGTCTGAAATCAAAGAGAAAATTATTAATTTCATTTTCAGTACATCAAAATAATTCAAAGAGAGAAATATAAAGTGAAAGGACATGCAAGTGAGCCCTGATGTAATAGTAGAAAGTAGACAACTGTTATAAAATATTATGATAATTTGATGTCTTTTTATAAATTGATCATATGTCCTTGAAACTTTCCAAAAATGAGGAAAATTTATCTTCCAATTATTATTTTTAAAACATTATAGGCACGAATCCCTTGTTTCTTTAGCAAGAACTATTACTAAAACCGACTAAACTAAAACCGTTAATTATTAATGGCCGTTCACACTAGACTTTTCCTTGCACTGACTTCCATTCATGCGCATGTGAAAGTGGGACACCAGAAACACAAGCTCAATTGAATTACCCTGTGAGAAATAACACAAGCGTTTATTAGCATTACCCATGTCCTACATGTTTCACTCAACCCTGTTTCTTTTGACATGATTTTCCTCCTTTTAAAAACGTTTTCCTCCTTTCACATTTCTTAAAACTAGAGATGCACCGATTGATCGGCTGGTGACCAGAATTGGACGATTTTCAGGTGATCGGCCATGATTGGCGACCGGCCGGTCAGTCTGACATATGCCGATTTTATGCCGGTCAAACACACTCTAAATGCATGATTAACCTTTTGAGAGGTACGGTCTCATATATGGGATTTTTATTTCTGTGCCCCTGAGAGTAACGTTACGGTGCCACATTTATAATGTTCAGTGACGTCGCATCACTGCCAGATTCAAACTGTGCTTTCGCGCGTTGGCTGGCGCTGAGCCAGAGTCGGACGCGTTCAGCGCTGTCATATATCACAACTAAGCAGTGTTTTCAACCTCATAATGTTTATTTTAGGTTTCAGATATTTAAATACACATAAGCACGAGTAAAACAATACATTTGGAGTTTGTAAAATACACACTGATGTCTGTGGAAGCAGCAATAACAATCTATTCAAATATAATTTGAAGACGTGTGTTATTCATATCAAACAAACATAGTGGAAGTAACTATAAAGTTTACTCTATTCTTCTCAGTTCACCGGACACTTTCTTGCATTTATTTCGGGAGAAACTGATGAATTCACGTGCTGTAAATCCGACTGACAGGACAACATTGCGGCGCCCATCTCATGTTATAGATCAAGATTATTTATAAAGGTTTTTAATCGACCAAACACACTCACTTACGGAATATCAGATAGGCTAGTTGATGACATGGTAAGCAAGTTTGTGAATATTTTGCATAAAAAAGGAAAAGCGAAATAAAAGCGACACATCTGTCATACAGTATTATTGTGGCTGCGGTGTATCGCCTGACGCGTCGCCATGGAAACATTAAAGGGAACGTTCGCCTTGAAAAAACTCACTCTGGGGGTGGGGGGTGGGGGTGTCAGTTAGAATATTTTAAACTTACGCGTGAAAGGGTTAAAGAAAATATCGAAAATAAATATTTGTGTGTGCTGTAAAGTGGTTAGAAAAATTTTTTATTGGAATCGGCAGGTCAAACTCAATGAAAAATCGGAAATGGCCTAGAAAATTGTAATCGGTGCATCTCTACTTAAAACTGTGACACACAGGAAGTGACATCATCTGGGCTATTTCTACTGCATGATTGGAAGACAAAAAAAATAATCTCTAAAAAATAATTTTTACACAAACTGTAGCACTGACTGCATTCATCAACCCTTTTACTAAAGTTACTGTAAGAAGAATCTCTATAACTATGAACAACATATGATATTTGACAAATACAACTTTATCAGTAACTTGGTGTTTACTGATTATGTAAAATAAAAGTTACAATAGTATTTAGCTTGATCTGATGTTGACAATCAATATAAAATTCTCAAACCTTCCTCTACTGACCATTTGTTGAAAAAACAAAAAACAAACCCAGCAGGGCTCCAGATTGTGACCAATTGGTCGCATTTTTGCGAACATTTTTCCTGCCGGTGCGACCAAATATTTATTTAGGTCGCGCTGGTGCGACCATAGCGTTGCTGAGCAGCGAATGCAAAAAAAAAGTGGAATGAAAATGCGCTACTCATTTATGCTTCCGTTTATTATTTCGGACCAATCATAGACAGCGCAGATCACACAACACTGTTACTAGGAGATCCAGACTCTGGAGATCCAGTGAAGAAATCCATTGAATTCGCCTCAGAATTAATATCATCTTCGCTGCGAGTTCCAATGAGAAACATTTCGATTTGACGCAGAGTTCCCCAACTAACCCTAACCCATAGATATCAGATCAAACAGCGCTGACGTGGAAACAAGAGAAACACTTATAGAAGGCTTTCAGTCCACAAATCAGCAACTTTCACCATGGATTTAGACTAATGTAGTAACTCTAGCCATAACTACTTGATTACTAACGTAACCTCAGTTCCCTGAGATGAGGGAACGAGATGAGGGAACGAGTTTCCCATAGCTTACGCTATGGGAAAACCTCTTTTTCTCCAGAATATTGAAGCAAACTTTTTAAAATGCAGTGCAGCTTCACAGCGAGCACAACTGAGTGTGAGAGCGGTCATTGGCTGTGCTGCGGCAACTTCACGAACCTATGGCGAGGCTATGACGCCAGAACCAATCAGGACTATTCTTCCAACTATAAATAATGGTAAGAAAAACAGTTAAAATCATAAAAACAGAAATAAACATGCATATAGTAGCCAACAAATCCCCTCAGTCTGCTGACACTAATGAAATGAGCTTTAAGTGTAAATTTACAGGAGATCTGAAGACATCAGCATAATAAATGAGGTGAAAACAGGAACTATTGTCGTGAAATAAAGAGTGTTTTCAGCAGATCTGTTAATATTGATGAGCCTCAGACTATCAACACTCATTCAACAAGCCATTCAGGATCATCAGCAGAACATCTCACTTTATTCTGAGTGTTTGCTGTTAGAAACACATTATTTGAGTCAGGATACATGATAAAAGCCTGTAAAACTGCTATATTGAAAGACAATACTGTAATCTTTCACAATATGACATGGATAAAACATCAATAACACAAAAACAATCACTAATGACACTCATCTCCATCAACCACTACAGAGAAATAATTATAGCAGCATAATATGTCCACATTAATCTAAATCTAGTTTGATTTTGACATTAATCAAGTACTTAGATCTATCATTAAAATAATATGCGCTGAAACTAACAATGATCATAAAACATTTAAAACTAAAGAGCATCACAAAGTAATATTGTTCAAGAGTAAAACGCTATTCATTTATTAACATTTAGCCTAAGAGTTGATTTAATGTCTCACGTGGCTCATTATAGGCTCAACGTAAAGTAAGAGATCGATTCACATAATTCCTCTCACAGATCTCAAACTTTACCTCTTGCCTCGACATTCAGTAACAGTTCTCACTCCAAACATCGAGACAATCACACAAACGAACACAACATCGCTCAGGTCTGAATGAACTCAACATATTCTCCTCATGCTCGCTGCTGCTGCACTAAATGTTTATTTCAGAAGGAAGACGCCAGAAAAGACGCACAAGTATCGCTGTGATCGATGAAAACAATACAGAAATGAGTCTGTCGCTTAATCAAACTGTATAAAGTGTGTGTGATGGTTGTGTAAATATGAGAAATAACGTTACCGTGAACTGCTCTCCTCACCTCAGAAGACTCGACGCTGCGTCCCAAATCTGTACTATCCGCCCTAATACTAAATAGTCTCAGAAAATAGAATCAGTACATCCCAGATCGTAGTATGCTAGTTTCAAAGATACCCGTATGGTCTACTATTTCCGGTCAGAATCCGGTTAGAACTACAAACACGAGTGAAAAGTGCTAAAAAACTACAGACATGGAGGACACGCGAGTCCGGCGGTTATGTAGAGATGTTTAGATAAAGGGGTTTGAGTGATTAATTATCAGTATCTATCTAACCTGACGAACATGTATTTATTAAATGTTGTCTACATTATATTGCATCTACAGCAGCATTGTGAACTTTTGTAAAGATACAAGATACTCACACAACACACACACACACACACACACACACACACACACACACACACACACACACACACACACACACACACACACACACACACACACACACACACACACACACACACACAAGCCTGCTTTATTAAATTGCGGTACCTGAAAACTATGAGACCTGCTTGAAGAGCACTGTTTATTTCATTGGTAGGCTAATATTTGTGCTTTTGCTTTTGTAAGCCGGCCTAAATCATAAAATCATCAGTTAATCATAGAGTGGGCGAAAACGCCCCCCTGGGGTAAAACGCCCCCCACCTGTTTTTCCCAAAATAACCACTAAAAGTAGTCAAGATACATTTTTACTGTTGCTATGCACTACGTTGATAACGGGTCGGGGATATACAAATCTCTATGGAGAAGCTGACACCAGCGACACATTTGAAGAGAAGAGGATTACATGGTAAATGCTATAATTTTCAGATATTAGTAAATAAGTGTTTAAGAGAATATTGTTCTGCAGGATATCGCAGTGATGTATGATAGATGAATAGTGAAGTCTGTAGTTTGAGATCATATATTATTTATAAGGAATATAATTATATTTTAAAAATTAAACATTTTTTTAAAAAACTCATAGCTTGTGGGGTAAAAAAAAAAATATTTCTGTCTATCAAATCCTTTGTTTTACACTTAATGCAGTATAACTAGGTGGTAAAATCAAAATATTTGAACAAAACATGAAAAAATTACCTCAAGTGAGCATTAACTAGCTAGCTTGCTAGCACAGTTAGCTCACTGATGGAAGGTAGTTAATTTTGCCTATTTTGAACATTGCTGAAATAAATATTAATATATATACATGTTCATACATTACTTGCCTTTTACCTTTAGAGATTAAAAACTATTGTCTGTTAATTTTGCTGTTGATCTATGAAGCAAACTGGTTGGTAAGAAAGGGGGCATTTTACCCCACCTTGGGGGGCGTTTTACCCCACCGCTGGGGCAAAACGCCCCCTTTGTACAAAAATATTTTCAGTGAAAATACTAATTAATTATGAAGGCTGAGCAATTTTAATATTTGGTGAATAACTCCTGCCATAGTCACTCAAAACCGGGATGGCAATTCTAGTCACATTTATGTTTTGTTTCACTGTAATGTCACATTTTCCTTAAGGGGGGCGTTTTCCCCCACTCTACCCTATCATAACAACAGTTCAGAAATTTGTAGAAATGATTACCTGGCAACGACAATTACACACAGCGGTCGTGTGGAAAGTCAACCTACAGACTCCTCGTACCTTTCTGCTCCTTTTCCTTACTTAATATTCTTAAAAAAATGAATTCAATTTTGGTCCCCTATTGAGGGGTTCACAACTGTGAGATCAGGATACTTGAATGGGTTCCTGTTTTACACACAGGAGGTATAGTCTGAATGGAGGATCTGGGGGAGGGAACACCTTTAAGGGACACATCACTTTTCTCATATTTTATTTTAGCTTTTCATTTCATTTTCACTTAGGCGCACTGAGACACTTTAAATGATACCAAACATGCATATTTACTTTTTGCACATCCTTAACATTGCGTAGGTTTTCAGCGAGTTCTAGGTGAGGAGGAGAAAGGGGAGATTGTCCAAGTGAAGTGTGAGCTGCGTCTCGGGTGTTGCTTCAGATGTTAATTCCTGTGAGCCTTCTGTTCTCTCTCGAGGGGGAGCCCAGACTTTTGGCACCACTTTCAATTTGATTGTTCTTATTTTATTACTGACTGTTTACTTGTCTTTACAAAATGTAGGCTTTTAAATTCATATTAGTTAAGCTAGAAGTTTAAGCTTTGGTAGCGAAATTGGAATAGAGTATATTCATTCTCACAAGCATCTAGATGTGGTGTCATACCTGCCTGTTCTTGTGTCATGGCTTGTAAAAGTAAATATCTTTGGCCTGTACATTTTCTTAATTCACCGGCCATTGGCAGGTGTGGTAAAAAGTTAGTTTTAGGCCCTGTGTGTAAGGGCAATCTAGGGCTGCATTATCAACTGAATTTAAGCTGGAATCGTGAATTGGCTCAGCATTATGAAATCACAAAGTCTAAATAAAATATTCATATGCGGAGTGTGTTTCCCTGAACTCCAGGAATGGGGTTAAGAAGCTCATAATAGCAGAATATTTCCACTGTTTATGAACCCCTAATCCAGAGACAGCCATGAAATCCCAAACCAAGAGCCATAAGACCAGGAAAACACTCAGAGATGCAGTGTGAACAAATAACACGACTTCGCAGGGAATGAGTGCGAACACCAGGCTTATATGGGGTGAGCTAAACAAGGTAATGACACACAGGTGGACGTGATCATGGCTGATTGGTCTGGGCAAAGGATCATGGGAAATGTAGTGTGTGGATGTGTGGTGATTGTCCGGGTTGGCGTGTCCTCTGATGGTTATACTGTCGCTCGTTACACCATGCCATTTTTTGTTTTATGCATGTTATGAGTTTCACAGAAAACAACATTTATTATCCATGTCATTTTGCTTCTCAAATAAATGTCCCTTAATTTAAGAATATTACTTTAAAAGAAGATTGTTCTTTACTCTAATTAGTTCCTAATAGCTTCTTTTTTAAACTGGCATTGTAGACGATGAATATTGTTGCCTCTATTGTTGTGAATAAAAGCATCTGATAAATGTAAGTTTATTTAGATTCATAACATTTCTGTAGATCAGCAGCAAACACATCATATCCAACAGATATCCTTCTTAATATGTCTATAATATAAATATAACTTAAAATCTAAAGTAATCATTTTATTTACATAATTTTAGTTGTTGTTGTTTTTAACACATGTGAGCAGCTCAGTTTAGGTAGGGATAGCAACAACAAAAAGTAAAGGATAACTGTTGTGGGATTACAAATTTATTAAAATGTTTAATTTAGGTTTACATTGAATTTAGCATGTTAAGGTTAACTGTCTTATGTCATTTAAGAGCAAGTGATATTGATTTGAATTTTGTGGACCTAAATATCTGCATTTCACCTCTGCTTTAGCTGGTATCCTATAGCTTTCTAACAAATCTGTCTTTATGTTGTATGAATATCACTGGCTCTGTGATCAATTGATTGAGATTTGATTGAATAAATGTTTTTTTTGGAGAAATGTCTCAGTGTTTTTTGTCCATACAGTGAAAGATGTGACGAACTGGAAGTTGTCACCAAAAATGGTTGTGATGTCCACAGGAGTAGCGATGTTGTCACAAAATGAATTGAAACAAAATGAAAGCGGAATATAGAAAGTCTAGGTCTTAAGTTATATGGGAAATCTCTTGAAAGAGTTAAGGTCTTCAAGTTTCTTGGGGTCTGGGTAGATGAGAAGCTAACGTATAAAGAACATGTATGTAGAAAGGTGAATAAATGTGGAAAGGTTATTAATATTTTGAGGTGTTTGGTGGGACGCTCTTGGGGTGCAGACAGGAATCTTATGCTGATGATTTATAAAGCTATGATAAGATCAGTTTTTGATTATGGGTGTCTTGGATATGGATCAGCAGCTATAGGTCCACACTTAGTAAGTTAGATGTGGTTCATGCAAAATTGGCATTAAATTATTTCGTCAAAAATTAAAAGCTCTGGGTCAGCTCTTCCTTCAATTTCTTTGTTAGCAGAGTGTTGGGAGTTTAGGAAGGGTGAGAGTAGACTTAATAGATTCAGTGTTTTACATTCTGTTAAAACATACGTAGAGGAGCTTAAGCTTAATGAAAGAAAAATGGTGCCTTCTGTCTACTGGTCATCTATCCCTCATTGGTTACTGCCTGAGGCTGATGTAGATATATCTATTAAAAAGGGGAGAAAGAGGAGGGGCTAGGTTAGATTTAGTCGAGGAGATCTTAACAAGTGTTTATAGATCAGAGAGGCGGGGGTGTAGTGTGGGTTCCAGCACATGTGGGGGTTGAGGGGAATGAGGCTGCTAGGGCAAGTTTAGTTAGGGGAAATGTGGAGGTGGAGGTGCCATTTGACAGACTGGAGTGCCGTAGCATCATTAAGGAAAGACTGACACAACAATGGCAGCACGAGTGGAGTAAAGACATTAGCGGGAGCAAGTGCTAGCCTATGACATAAAACCATTAGGCAACCCTGGGAATTCAATTATCCTGCCATAACATGGGGTAACATTTTTTTTTTTTGTTGAAAAAACAGTTTTTCACTATAAGATAAAGTAAACTAGTATTTTTTTTCTATTGTATCTATTTGTTGCCCAATTAAAACTCTTTTAAACTAGACAATTCATTATGAATATTTAGTTTTTAATAATTTGACTAATTTGTAACACAAATAGGAGTTTGTCTTTGCATTTTTTTTATTATTAATGTTTCCCAGATTTTGCAGTAACGTCAACACTTACTTTCACTTTCATTATTTCCTCAGTGACAATAGCGCCCTCTTGTGCCCTACATATTCAAATAATGTCATTTCTGCATGTCATCGTTTTGTTACAATTTATATGAGTTTCTTCTGAACTGTGATGCTTTCTGGGAGGAAAAGATTGAAATTAAGGTTATTTGTTGAAAGCTTCATATTTTAAGGGGTAATTTTCACTGGTTTAAATGCACATCACTTCACATTTTCCACGTATGTTTAAATGTTTGTTCTACAACACAATATTAATAAACTGCAGTCATTTGGTTCTTTAAAAAATTTCTCTCCTGTTTTCAGCACTGAAACATGAACAGACTCAATAAAACATGTGCAGAGATTCAGACTGACGGCGGGTTTGAATACAGACTTCAGTCTAATATACTGAATCTAACCAGTATTCCCGACTGTGATCAGAGCTGGTACTCAGAGGTGTGTGTGTGTGTGTTTCTGTCCTCAAACTACACCATTATACACACACACGCGCACACACACACACACACACACACACACACACACACACACACACACACACACACACACACACACACACACACACACACACACACACACACACACACACTTGATCTTCAATACTAGACAGCGGTTTACTCGTGAGCCGAACTCGATCACGCAACAACATTACTACACAGAGCAGAGAAAGGCTTTACAATAAGGTTTCATTAATGTTCCTGGCACCAAGTTTACTCCACAAAAGAAAGTAGTCCTGGAAATATTTAAAAATGAGGATGTTAATTTTTCAATATCCAAAACTGAAGCCTTCAGTTGAAATACATTTTTTGTATGACTATCAGTGTGCATTGAAACAAATCTTTATGCATTTCATTTGCAGGAAGACCTACACTTCGGGTATTTAAGGAGGAACTGACAGACATTTGATCAGGCGACCCATGGCCTTGGGCCTGGTTTAATGGGAAGCACATTCTAGTTCAACATCTCCTGTCTAAAAGTTAATATTCAGATAAATACTTTCTAATACATGTTTCGTTTCTCTCTATTCTACTTTTTTGCTTACTAAATGACCTTAACATTCAGTGTGGTATTTTTCTTTATAAACCATTTTCTCAATAAATGATTTTACAACAACAATTGCAGTGTTTTTCTTTATGCACACGCTGTCAATTGTCAACTTCCAACAAAGAACCTTGTCCATATAAACCCCAGGGCCCGTATTCATAAAGAATCTTAATGCAAAGAGTAGCTCCTAGTGACAAAATTCTAAGAAAATTCTTAGAAATGTGGGCGTTTACTCTTAAAATTAAAGAAAAAATCCTAGTAAAGAAAAAAGTAATTCAGAAAGCATCTTAACCCTTAAAAGAGGTCTTATGGTCAAAATTGTTAGGAGCACGGATGAGGACTTTTAAGAGGCTTAAGAGTTTCTTTAGCAGAGGAGAAAATGGCAGAAAGACGAAGAGGGAGAAGAAATGTGTTGCAGACAATGAATAACAGTGAGTTAATAAGACGCTATAGATTAGATCGTGCAGGGATCATGTTTGTGACTGATCTTATTAGAGACACGCTAATATCTCCGATACAGCGCATATGCCATAGCGCCAGAAATGAAAGTAATCACTACATTACGATATTTGGCAACTGGGAAAATTCCATGTTTGATACATTAAAACCAACATTCAAACCACCACTTAAATAGACATGCCAGCAATCAGTGTAATTGGAAAGAGTGGAACAATTTTTATCATTCTAAGCCAAGCAAATACCTTATAGAAAATTAACAGCATGGTAAATAAAAATAAAAAGGATTTATATACACATATATAATGTGTGTGTGTGTGTGAGTGTGTGTGTGTGTGAGAACGGTCAAATAGGAACAATTACGCATGTAATTTCAAAGTGAAGGCTTAGAATATACCCTATACTTAAAATCACTTTTTTTCCCCTTCTTGGACAACCAACCAATCACAGTCGTCAAAAGATTGTGTCATACATAGCAACGGGGTCAACCCCGCCTCCTCACTAAGATGAAAGTTTTTGTCTTTTCCTTACTCAGAGTTGCTCTCAGATCGGTCCCGAATTGCTCTTAAGCTAAGACTTCTACGTAAAAGTTTTTAAGCTAAATTAAGAGTTTTCTGAGAGGATTCTTAGAATCTTTATGAATACGGGCCCAGGTATCTATAAGATGTCACTTGCTGTATCACTGTGTCTTCAGTGATCACAGACTTGTATTCAGATACACTTCTTGGGTCAAGGACCATTTCTTGTGTCTTTTTTACATTTAACACAAGAAAGTTCTTGTCACACCACTGAATGAAAGTATTTATTTCACTGTGGTAGGATGATAGGTCCATATCTCGAGGAGACTCAAAGTTTTTGTTTATCAATGTTTTATTATAATTCCTCTATATGGAGGAACTAAATGTTGTGCCTCACAAGACCACCGTGCTACATATATAAACATACAGTAAAGTGCAAAAGTCTTAAAAGCATGTTAATATCCCAGTCGGAAACGTTTAATTTGAAAAGGTGTGAATGACGTTACAAAACATGAAAAATTATAAAATATAAAAGGAAAACAAAGCAAGAAAACGAGAGTGTCACCAAATCAATTAAATAATCAAAACATAATTATTTCACCCAAACCTCTAAATCTACCCATCAAAAGAAAAATGCAGAAACAAAACCTGAAATCTTCAGTGTATACGCCGCCTTAAATAAACTACGCTGTCTAAAAAAAACAATAAATTCAATGCGTGGTGATCACTCTCCAACTAAATAACAGAAAACAATTCTAACTACCGTGGTCTTTAAAGATGGAACACACACACACACACACACACACACACACACACAGGTCACACGCACTACGGACGTCTAGTGTTCTAACTCTAAACAGTGCATTCCATCGGCAGTAATACTAACAAAGGAATGTTCATCTCTAAACACTTGCATAAGCAAAAACAAAAAACAAAAACAAATCATAAACGTAATCATGGTTTCAACAAACAACTCCAGGCATGGGAAGTTGTCTGAGATCTGGCACTGACCCCCCTCGCTCTTGGTCACTGGGCCTTTTAAACCCACAGAACGTCTGTGGATTGCTGGAACGTCAGTTCTGATTTTAACGTTGTGACGTCACATCTCTTATGGGCAACCAATGATCACCACCTAGGAATAACGTATAGAAACACAAACACACACAAAAAAGAAAAATACACAAACACACGTGGAACGTAACATGAAGAAACTGAGACAGACTAAATCCAGAAGAACTGCGGGAACGAGTCTTTTAGATTAAAGACACATCTCTTTGACCTAGCATTCACATAACACATTATAGACTTCTATAATTCAATGTTAGGCTGCATAGATTAGGCCAGCCGGAACTGGGAACACTTCCTATAAATCCTGATGTACTCGTTACATCATGAGAAGAATGGTGTCTATGCTTATATTAGTCTCTCTGTTTATCCCGAGGTTTACCACAGCCCGCGGGATCCAGATCTGATGAAGGACCTGCGCCTGGACGCGACGACAGCGCAGTCCTGATGTGTCAACTAGTCTCTCCCCTGTGAAGGCCTGTGAAAAAAAACAAAAACAAAAAACATTTGACACAATTTGATTCCATATTGATTAAGTTGGGGCCTATCAGGTACAGTACATAAGAAAAAAATCTCTCTCAACTAATGCTGTAAAGTAAACCATAAGGAACCCCAGTTGGTACATCATTCTAATATTTAAGGTCAAAAATGATTTATTTGTAAGCTGCTTCTTTAAATCACACATAAGGAAGTTTATATACTGTTATAATACACTTTTAAAGAAACACCTTTCCTACATTTAGACAGGTGGGCAAACGCATTTTTGTCTCAGTGCATGCATTGTTTTAGTTTGGCAGCGCTACCGCTAGCTTAGCTTAGCATAATGAATGGAATCCTTTGTTGCCAGTTAGCATGTGATTTAAAAAAAAAAAAAATGATTGTGGCCTGCGTATCCACGAGTACAAATAGCAATGCAGAATAAGTTTTGGGGGCAGACCTGACCTGTTGGAACCCATGACCTTGGCGTTGCTGTTTGAGGTACAGGAAAGCCTAAATGAGTCCACACCGCAAGATTACTGTTATAAACATGAGCATCGTCTGAAACGCAAAGGGGGTGGTGTTGCTGTAATTTATAGTAATATTTTCAAATCCACTAAGAAATCAAGTTTTAAATATAATTCTTTTGAAGTGTTGGTGCTTAATGTAAAAATATATAGTATAAACCAGTGGTTCTCAACTCCAGTCCTCGGGACCCACTGCTCTGCACATTTTGTATGTCTCTCTTATCTGACACACTCAAATCAGTTCATGGAGTCTCTCCTGACGAGCTGATGATCTGGTTCAGGTGTGTTAAATAAGGGAGACATACAAAATGTGCAGAGCAGTGGGTCCCGAGGACTGGAGTTGAGAACCACTGGTATAAACGATAAATCACGTTTGAGGTTTGTGCTGGCTACTGTATACAGGCCACCAGGGCACCATACAGACTTTATCAAAGCATTTGCTGACTTTCTATCAGAATTAATACTGACTACAGATAAATTACTTTAATTACTTTACAGATTTTAATATACACATCGATAATGAAAAAGATGCATTAGGTTTGGCATTTAAAGACATTCTTAACTCTATTAGAGTTAGACAACATGTGTCAGGACCTACTCATTGTCGTAATCATACTCTAGATCTAATATTATCACACGGAATAGATTTTGATGCTGTTTAAATTCAGCAGAGCGATGACATCTCAGATCATTATCTAGTCTCGTGTGAACTTCATTTAGCCAAGGCTGCAAAGCCGACTCCGTGTTATAAATATGTTAGACCTATCACTTCTGCCACTAAAGATTGCTTTATCAATAATCTTCCTGATCAGTTTCATCATCACAGCATCCCAGATAGCTTAGAAGAACTTGATATTGCGACAGAAACTTTTAACTCTCTCTTTTCCAGCACTTTAGACACAGTTGCTCCTCTGCGCTTAAAGAAGATTAAAGAAAATAGTCCAACGCCGTGGTACAACGAGCACACTCGGGCCCTTAAGAGAGCAGCCAGAAAAATGGAGCGCAACTGGAAGAAAACAAAACTAGAGGTATTTCGCATTTCATGGAAGGAGAGCTCGATTGCATACAGAGAGGCCTTAAAAGCTGCTAGATCAGCTTATTTTTCAACCCTATTAGAAGAAAATAAACATAATCCTAGGTATTTATTTGAAACAGTGGCTAAACTAACGAAAAATAAAGCTTCAAGCACCGAAATTTCCAAGCAGCACAGCAGTAATGACTTTATGAACTTCTTCACTCATAAGATTGATAATATCAGGGACAAAATTATAACTATGCAACCGTCTACTACAGTATCGCATCAGGCAGTGCATTGTAGTCTCCCTGAGGAAAAATTTGATTCATTCACTGCTATAGGAGAGGAAGAATTTACTAAACTCGTTAAATCATCTAAATCGACAACATGTATGTTAGACCCTATACCGACTAAGCTACTGAAAGAGATGCTTCCAGAGGTCATAGATCCTCTTCTTAATATCATTAATTCGTCTTTGTCTCTAGGATACGTACCAAAAAACTTTAAGCTGGCTATGATTAAACCGCTTGTTAAAAAAACGCAACTTGATCCTACAGAATTTGTCAATTACAGGCCGATCTCGAATCTACCTTTTCTGTCAAAGATATTAGAAAAGGCAGTATCCTCACAACTGTGTTCCTTTCTTGAAAGAAATTATATCTGCGAGGATTTCCAGTCCGGATCTAGACCGTACCATAGTACCGAGACGGCTCTCGTTAGAGTCACAAATGATTTGCTCTTATCATCCGATCGTGGTTGTATCTCTCTATTAGTGTTACTCGATCTTAGTGCTGCATTTGACACCATTGACCACAACATTCTTTTAAATAGACTTGAACATTATGTTGGCATTAGTGGAATTGCACTAGCATGGTTTAAATCATATTTATCTGACCGTTATCAGTTTGTAGCAGTAAATGAAGAGATGTCTTATCG
This sequence comes from Leuciscus leuciscus, assembly GCF_965113295.1. Classification (NCBI taxonomy): domain Eukaryota; kingdom Metazoa; phylum Chordata; class Actinopteri; order Cypriniformes; family Leuciscidae; genus Leuciscus; species Leuciscus leuciscus. Next base: position 10,154,783 of record NC_138725.1, on the reverse strand, counting down.
TTCACAAGTTCAGTATGGCGTACCACAAGGCCCAGTACTAGGACCGTTGCCAGAGTCCTGCACGTGTCCGATTTTGTAAACCCGCACCCGCCCGTACCCGCAGTGCTTAAACCCGCATCTGACCCGTTTTCCGACAGCAGCACTAATTAAAATCCGCACCCGACCCGACCCGCTTAAAATAGAACCGATACCCGAACCGCACCCGAAATAATATCAGTTTAGACCAGTGGTTCCCAAAGTGGGGGTCGCGACCCCCCGGGGGGTCGCCGGACCCCGGCGCAGGGGTCGCGAGATGATTTCTTTTTAAAAAAGTGGAAAAAATATATAGGCCCTATATATTTTTGTTGCAATTAATTTAACCCTTTCGCACGTACGATCACACCGGGTAGATTTTCTGTTTGGCGAGTAAATCTCAAAAGGCTATCCGCCACACTGGCGGGTGAATGTTCATACCAAAATATGAAATTTTCAGCGCGCACGCGCTCTTCTAAGAACGAACAGAGAGAGAGAGAGAGAGCGAGAGCCCCGGCCGCGCGCGCGCATTCACTATTCAGAGCGGCCCAGCGTCAAGCTTCCCCATACTTTTTGACAAGCGTCCTTGACAGGACGGCCAGAGCTTCTTTGCAACTCAAGTCGGCGGCGGTGTGTACACAGTTAACGCTCTATCTGTTGACGGCGCTGAGGAAAAAGCTCCTGCCACTGGAAGAAGCGGTCGCCGCCCATTTGTGTCCTGCTGGCAGTTGGAAGGCTGCGCACCCATCTAAGCTGTGCAGAACGTCTTCAGCACTCGCGGATCGTGCATACTCCGCCGCTGGCCAGGCTCAGGCTGCTTCTGCTTTACACACCATGGCCGTTCTTTTCTCGAGAAAAGGAGTTTTCCCATAGCGTTCGCAACGCAATACTCGTTCCCTTATCTCTCAGGGAACCGAGGTTACGTTGTGCCTTCCCTTCCACATGAGTCGGCTAACAAAACTGACAAAAAAAAAAAAATATATATATTATTTCACCCCAATGATAGTAATATTTCATATATTTCTCACATTTTGATCAATATATATAGGCAATATCGATTTTTTTTATTATGCATTTCAAATTTTGCTCTGGACATTTTTTTTTACGTTTCTATTCAACATAATAGGCCTACCTTATTATCTCAATTAAAAGTACTGAAATGAATGTATATGTGACAAAAAAAAGGCTGTTTATTATTTTGGCTGGTAAAAAATATGCTTGGCTGGAGGATTTTTTCATCTACCAGTCCCCGTGGCAGGTGAGCCAAAAATGTAATTTCGGACCCTGGGGTGGGGGAGGTGCGGGGTCGCGGGGCAGCAGCGCATTTATCATGGGGGTCGCGGGCTAAAAAGTTTGGGAACCCCTGGTTTAGACTATCACATTATAGACACAATTACAAAAATGTTTATTGCCAGGTCATACAGAAGTTATTACACAACAATTAACACAAGGACAACTTCAGCCGAAGCTGTCAAAAGGCCGGTACATGAAGAACATGGCAAACGTTACCACAAAACTGAGTAGCCTTATAACATTTTACCAATCGAACAGACACGGCTACAACACTATATGCCACGCAATTCGTCTAGCCTACATCTGACAATTTTGGGTTCAAACACACCCTGCACACCACACATACTTAACAGTGTTAAATTTGAAAAATACTGTTCGATAGAACTGCTTTCTTACCACAGTTTCTGCGTGCTTCCTCAGCGATGAAGTTCCACATTTGCGGCTATCCAACACGAAAATGCACGCAGCAAAGCCTTTCACAATATTTTCTTCAGATAACTCCAAATTTCTCCCACACACTGGACTTGATTTTTTATGACGTATTGTCGACAACTTTACAATCTCCACTAGAGCTATTCTTTTCTTCAACTCCTCAGCATCCATCTCGAAGACAAGCAGATCGCGCGCGGTTATGAGGGATTTTTAAAAGTGAAAGTAGCCTGGGAGGGCGTGGCGCGTGGGCACAAATAAACTGATGTGGATTTTAAATGATTTTATCAACTTGAAATACAGGCGTATTTTTGTAGATGTGTGAGACGAAAAACCACCCTTGCAACTTTGGGCCGGTGGACCGCCGGAGGCGATTGACATCTCACAACTTGCACTTTATTCCCCAATCGAACTTGTGTAACTGTCTATCACCCGTTCTACCGTCCACAGCTTTACTTGATAAACAAAAGTAGGATAAGAATGAGCATCAAACTGAAATAACCTGCATACACGGGGTGTTGGAGGTGCACATATAATACAGACTGCCGACAGTTCAACAGGGCACGCGCAGCTCTTAAAGGGGTCACACCTTATTTCCACTCATTACAGCTTCCATCCTACTGAACAAGGTACCGGTATAGAGGGCGAAAGGGATCAGGCAGTGAGTGCAGAGACGGCTCTGCGCGAGTGGTATTTACGACAGTAACGTTAAATACAAGTACTCCACAGCGACTCTAGGGGTCGCCGTTTGACAAAAACGGAAAGCTGCATAGTGTGCCTTTAAAGTCTGTGTAGAGAGAATGGTGTCATCTTGGCGGCCCCTAATTTAATTTAATAACATATGATCGTTGCGACGGAAGCGAATCAATCAAAACTAACTTTAGCTGGAAAATAACTTTTTAAAGAATCGCTATGAAGCCAAAACAATCTGTTACCTTAAATTATACGTTTATCTCTGTAAAGCAGCTTTGAAACAATCTACATTGTTAAAAGCGCTATATAAATGAAGATGACTTGACTTCACTTGACTTAAGGTGATTTCCTAGTCAGATATTGACTTGGGACTATATTGGGGGGGAAGGACAGGCAAAGCACTTACTTGGGCGCAGAGATATTACGCAACACCTGAAAACTTCCGTCAACATATCGGCGTGAAAAGTAGCCGGCTATTTTTCCTACAGTAGACATAATGAATTGCGATGAACATGGCGGATTTTGTGAGAGACGAAGAGGGTGACTTCTCAGACAATCAAGATCCAGAACCATACCTCTATGAACTATGAACTATCAACATATCTATGAACCTCTAGTTTGAGAAGAGGAGCTGCGCGCTTTGGAAATAGAACGACAGAAGGAGGAGGTTGCGATCGCTCAACAGCCTGAGGATGTGAGGATGAGAGCCAACATGAACTGGTGATGTGAGAGTGGGGGAATATGCCAACCTATGCCGACTGAAATAGAGTGTCTGTGCTGTGGCGAGTGGGACAAGGTTCTGTCATCGATGACCAGGCTCAACATGTGGGGATTTCAGGTGTTGCGTGATATCTCTGGTCATAAGGTCATACACACTTAGGATGACTTGAGAGTGAGTAAATCATGGGCTATTTTTCCTTTTTGGGTGAACTAAACCTTTAAAATGCTATCTCAGTGGATCTGCCAGCTCTGTGTAGTAATGTTGTTGCATGATCGAGTTCGGCTCACGAGTAAACCGCTGTCTAGTATTGCTCCGAGCGGATAAACTGTTTGCGCTGTGCAGCTCAGACGAGTAGCGTGGTTTCATTCTGCTTTCATTTGCTGTGTGATGTTTCTCGTATGCAGCAGAAATGGCAGCTCTCTCTTATAAAAAGTTCGCAAAATGTGACCATTTAGTCTCAGTCTAGAGCCCTGTATAGTGCTGTATTTCTGCTTTACATGAGCGCCACACCTACTGTCAGAGAGCGAATTTGTGTTTTTTTGCATTGATTTGAACTGACAAATTAGACATTCCTGTTGGTTGAACATGAGTTAACCTCTTGTTTAACCCTCTGGGGTTGGCAAACGTGCCCGTGCATTTTGCTGGATTTTCTTCACATTGTAACACAATAAACTTAAATTACTCCGTCATTTATGGTCATACAGAAAAAAGAAATATAAAAAAAGAATCTGTGAGATGTCTACTTTTGTATGTGTCCACTTACAATCAAATCAAAACATTGTGCTTTTTTAAAATAAAGAAAATTAACAGGGTGTGCTTTCTGCCTCTCCGTCTCGCTGAACTTTTCTTGAGCACGTCTATAAACTGAAACAAAACTCAGCGAATACTTGTCACACATTTATGAGCCATATATCTTTATAAACATTTAAGTGTGTACTTTTAAATGATCGGATTCAAACTGAAAACAAATATTCTCTGCTTAAGTAATTTGTATAAAACCAACAAGATGTCCAGTTTCTCAAGCGCTTGCTCATTATTTTTAATTTGACCACGCCCACGAGCGCAAAAGAGATTGACATGCAAATCTCCACCTGGAACGCGAACGCGCTCATTACCTCAAACACAAAGCACCAAAAAACTTCAAAAGTCTCTGCTTTTCGTCGAGTTTGGAAGACGTGCCGTGAGCTTACATTGGATTTACCTCAGAAGAAGAAGAACGCGATTTGAAGACAAGAAAGATGTAAGGTAAGAAATTCTTACATTATATTAGTTCATGTTATTGTTGCATAAACTTCACATTGCAGTTGAACTGTTGCTAGATATATGGTGAATATTATAATATTTAGACCCGTGTTTACTGTTAAATACTGTTTGTGGATATCTGCTCAAACATGGATATGTAAAGCCTAATATGGTAACCATAATGTTTAATATTTTGGAGTGTGCTGTGCGTTTGATTGTTTCATATTGAAAATGGGCTGTGAGTTTGAAAAGCAAAATGCACCAAACAATAGGCTTCATGTTTTACTCCAATCTCATTTCATATCATCATAACAAATGGAAACATTTGAAGTAATATATGATAATCAATATATTTTTATCTAGCATAGCTGTTACTCTGAAATGCTGCTTTTGAAAGATTTATAGGCTGCAATAGGTTATTGTTGTTATTATTATTATTTTATGCAGCACTGCGTGTAGCCTATGCCTACAAGGCACAACAAACCTGTTCATTATATATTGTGTGTGTGTGTGTGGAAACATTTGTGTGTGTGTGTGTGTGTGTGTGTGTGTGTGTGTGTTCTGTGAATTTTAAAATGCTAATTTTAACCAGAAAAATCTAAAATGTATTCCCAAAATCGTGCAGCCCTATAGTTTCTCCTGACACAGTTTTTTTTTTATTATTTAATTTTTTTTACAGGGATCAGATCCTGTCTCTGTACATGAACATGGTAAAGTGAAAATCAAACACCTTGGAAATGAAAGGTATGTACAATGTTTTTAGGAATGGCACAAAGGTCTCCGTCTTTGGATCATTGTTTTCAGTAGTGTACTTTTTTGTCATTTGTTGCGTATCTTTGGATTACGTTGTGTTGTAAATAAATCCAAACAATCAAAAAGCCATTCTTTTTTAAATCTCCTCATTCTTTGTTTAAGGTTGCTCAGAATGATAGGGCCTGATAGCTCCTAATAGGGCCATTATGGGAGGGTCTTTGTCTTTCTCAGGTGTGAAAAGCCATCAATATTCAGGATATGTTTACTCCTCTCGCATAAAAGCTTTCTTACACAAAACACGTCTTACAACTTTTAAATCAATATATTGTCTTATCTCAGTGGTTCTCAACCTTTTTTGGGCCAGCGCCCTCTATCCAATATCCAGGACCTGAACGCCCCCCACCCCCAAACTAATGAGCGAGCAGGAACAGGGTTATTGTTATTGTCTGTGCACAAGCAGATTGTCTCGCATGTTGGCTGTCTATTTGGATTTATCTTCATCGGATCTAAGTGCTACAGCTATATGGATAAGGATTCTGGAAGTCAGTGCGGGTAAACGGATGGTTGTCCTGGCACAAAACTGTGCGTGGGGACCTTCCTCTCCTCTGTCCTTCTGCCTAGCCCTCCTCTGACTCTCTATATACGGACATGTGGGTCTCTGCTGGGTTTGTGGAAGGAAGAACCTAAAATATAAATGTGCCGGTAATCCCATAGTTTCATGTAACTGTGGTACTGAACAGCCCAGTCTCACATAAGAAACAGTGCTTTACCCGTGAGGCGTTGAAACATCACCCTTGTAATGTTTTAATCACATTTCGGAGAATTCCAGTTGAGCGATGCCGAATATAGAGAGGCGGAGGCAATATCTTGAGATGTTTTTCATTACAGGACTGTATGAAGTACATTACCTAAGCTAATGTGTTTGTCCACCGAGAAGTCACAAGAAGGTTTTGCAGAATTCATTGAAACGGGGTGTGCGATAAGCAAGGCTTCATGTAAAAATGGTGGAGAGAGGAATGGCGGCGGCGGCGTTGCGGAGATGTTGCGTGGCAGGGGTTGCCGACCCGCACCTCTTATTACATCAGAAAGGCCGCCTATCGCGTGGCAAAATACACTTTTTGGCAGACACATCATGCAGTAGGTCTACCGTTAAACATTATAAATGAAAGATCTTGCAAAGTATCCATAATGCGCTTTTCACTCTGTTGCTGCTAATCACCATCTCACTACCTTTGCGAGTCTACCTGTCTGGAGCGACACATGTCAGCCGTTCAGACCTCGGAGATCAGTGGAAACATCGGATGAACTGGTCCGGTGTAAACCGGGCTCCTTCTAACTACACAGTGAGCATTGGCGCCGCAAGCCTGCGCTATAATCTGTTGGGATTCTACACAGTCTACTTGTCCGTGCTGAATCAAGGGAAGGCCATGTTTGACCAAGGTAAACAAACCAACAAACGGCAGAGACTCACCACTCCGGCTCGAGGGATTCATGGCATTCTACTGTTAATACTGGTGCTGTCAGGGGATGTCCATTTAAATCCAGGACCAACTACCCTGGAGGCATCACAAAATAACGGAGCTGAGCTTCTTTTTGAACCCCGGGTAACATCATCCTTGGAGGTGAGTGACTATGGAATATCTAACGTTACACCCGGCGCCCACGCGGTTTCATTTGCCATTGATTTCTGTGACTCTATGACCGACACACAACCAGTATTTTAAGTAAGTGGCCAATGAACAGGATTCAAAATCTACAAGCTACCCGGCGTGTCGGAATCCTGCAGTGATAAAGCAGCGAGGTTCGTACTTATTTCAGACTGTTAAATCACACAAAGGTCGTATGGGATCCAAAATTGAAACCCAGAGGACTATTTGGGGGACACTTAAACATCAGAAGTGTTGTTTCAAAGACCGAACAATTGAGACATTTATTATTAAATTCCAACTTGGACTATCTATGTTAATCGGAGACGTGGTTACAACAGTCAACCCCAGTTAATGTTTTCTCTGTACCGGGGTATCAGTGCTTCAGACGAGATATAATTGGGGGGAGAGGAGGAGGAGTATTGATATACGTCAAAGACGACATTAAATGTGAGCGCATTCTTTTTAAAGCAGCAGACACATTGGAATACGTTGCTTTAAAAGTCGTATTGTCCCAACAAATGTCTTTTACTCTAATAGGATTCTATAGACCTCCATCAGCAAATGACACTTTTTATGATCAACTCATTGATATGTTAAAAGAGTGTAATCTTAATAAAGAGCTTATTCTTATGGGTGATTTTAACTTAAACTGGGCAGACAAGGGGAAGAGGAGAAAACTTAAAACAATTACAGAAAAATATAACTTACAACAGTTGATCAAAGGCCCAACTAGAATTGCAAAAAATTAAAGTACAGTGTTGGATCTTGTCTTCTCTAGTAGACCAGAGAGGATAACAGAAAGCTACAATCTGATCACTGGGCTATCTGATCATAATTTGACGCTTGTAGCAAGGAAATTAACTAAAAACAGATTTAAGAATTTAACATCATATCACACAGACATTATGTGTCATGTACCTAAAAGTAAACAACCTGCATTTGACAGTGAGATCGATGGTTTGGTCTGGGATGATATTCTGTCAACAGAAGATGTGGAACATGGTTGTGATTTATTTACAACAAAAATTGAATCTGTTAGAAGGAATTTTATTGTGAAGGTCAAGAGAAAACCCAGAAAGAGAGTTAATCTACCTTGGTTTAGTGACAACGTGTGGCAAATGATGAAGTGTAGAGACGCAGCTTTAAAAAAAGCTATTAAGTCTAAAAGAGATATAGATATTTTAATTTATAAAGGATTGAGGAATAAAGTGATTAAGGAATTGAGATTAGCCAAATCACGCTTTTATCTTCAAGTAATAAATAAGAGTAAAGGTAATAGTAAAGAAACCTGGAAAAATATGAATAACCTCATAGGGCGAGAACAACTTCATACAAGAGATATACAGCTCAGATTTCAGGATAAGAAAATTGAAGAAAATGTGGAGATTGCTTCTATCTTTAATTCTTTTTTTATTGAGTCAGTACATGAGTTAGGAAATCATTTAAAAAAAAGCATTCCTACTATACATATTAATAAAGGACAGGGTTTTAATTTGATGACAACAAATGAAGGACAAGTTAAAAAGATCATTGCTTCTTTAAAGAATTCTAAAAGTATAGATGCTTTTAACATGGATAGTATGTTAGTTAAGAAACATTCAGAGACTTTAACCACCCTAATTACACATTTAATTAATCTTTCAATTACACACAGCTGCTTTCCTGAGAACTGGAAGCATGCAGTCATCTCACCTATCTTCAAATCTGGAGACCGCTATGAAGCAAGTAACTATAGACCGAGAAGTATATTACCAGTACTATCCAAGGTAATGGAGAAAATTATCAAAGAGCAGCTGACAACGCATCTAGATAACTGTAATCCTGGTTTAAATCCTATGCAATTTGGCTTCAGGAAGAGCTATTGCACCGAAACAGCCGTTTTGCACTTCACAGAAAAAGTAAGAACACAGCTTGATAAGGGAGGAGTTGTTGCTGCTGTATTCTTGGACTTGCGTAAAGCCTTTGATACAGTAAATCATGAGGTCCTTATTTCAAAGCTTTCTACTTTTAACTTTTCAGCACAAACTCTAGCCTGGCTCTCATTGTACTTATCAAATAGGATGCAGTGTGTTAGAATTAAAGATGCACGCTCCAGTTATATGAAAAACACAACTGGTGTGCCTCAAGGATCTGTATTAGGTCCTTTACTCTTTAGTCTTTATATTAATGATCTTCCACAGTATTGTCACAGTGTCATCGGCATATAATTGTATATCAACACCGTGTTGTACACATATGCAAAAAATGCTCAACTAGCGGCTGATAAATTAACTTGTGCCATGCAAGGCGTTGTTGAGTGGCTTGAAGAATCCTGTCTTACATTAAATATTAACAAAACAAAAGGTATGTTCTTTTATAAAACTAAGCGGCAGATTCAAACTGCAGACATTTTTATTAAAAATGAATTAATTGATATAGTTACCGACTTTAAATACCTTGGTATAATTTTAGATTCGAATCTTAACTTTAAGAAACATATCAAGAAAATGACAAAAACTATAAAATATAATTTAGCAAACTTCAGACAGATTAGATCGTCCCTCCCAATGGATGTAGCCAAAGTGTTTATGCATGCTTTCATTTTCTCACATATTTCATACTGTGTCACCTGTTGGGGACAGGCCAGCGAATCTGCCATTAGACCTCTAGAATCAGTATACAGGGGTTAAAGTGAAAAAAAATCCTGAGCCTGAACTTTTTTGTGGGGGGGGGGGGGGGGGGGGGTGAGGCTGTTTGGAGAGAAACTGCACAGACGGACTTACTTCAAATATTGACTATAATAACAAAAATATAGTAACGAGCTTAAAGTGCTTACAAAATGGTAAACTGAGACTGAGATAGACATGACTCTTCAATGATGACTCTCTTTGCACCATTTATTTAAAAGTAATATGTCAAATAAAGTGTTTTATTCTAAACAATAACAAGTGCTTAAAGTGCTTAAATAACAAGTGCTTAAAGGGACACTCCACCCATTTACATTAAGCTTTGCATTATTAGAAACCCAGTCATACTATTGAATGGCCGTGCAACACTCTCTCATTTTCGGGAGAAATCCGTTATTTACCTCTTAAACTTCCTCCTACAATGACACAAAAATCGTCATTTTGCGTCATTGTAGGAGGAAGTGTAAGAGGGGGGGATTTCTGTTGAGACTACAGACACTCGTTCCTCATCTTTCCCAGGGGCCGGGAACCGCTCACGCTAGACCTATTACAGATCAGTGGGTGGGACTTTACTCTCTGAAACTGAAAGCAATATCCTCCATCTTGTTTGAAGCTAAGCTAACAGGCACTGTGGAGAGGAGACAGATGTAAAGTTATGACAATAGCGGAGGAGAGTGCTCAATATGATATAGAAGAAGAGGATTTCGGAAGTCTGATGCTTGAATCAGGTGCTTGTGGCTACCTTTACAAGCCGCATTATAGCGAAGAGCAGCCGAGGCAGAAGACCTGCCTGCCGCGGACGAGGAGCCCGGCCTGGCTCGAGTTAGGGCGGACTGGTGGCGCCGGTGATCTCACTATGCAACTACGAACCGCTACGAACACAGAGATAGAGTCCGTCTGCGGCAAAGAATTTCAAGGATGACAATTTCTCCTGGATGAAATCTCTGAATCAGACGAGGACACGGACGTTTATGTTGTGAACTATCCTAGTTTCGCACCGCATGTTCTGACTGAACATCCAGGTACCATGCAATAATTCACCTTTTCGAAAGAAATACAAACGAGGAGTAATGCACTAATGAGTTCGCCAACTAACTAGACATTTTGTGTGAAATGAATTTCAAGCTCTGGTGGTAGCTAGCTAGCCTTGTAGACGGAAGAGTGATTTCGCTTTCTGGATTAGTGGGAGTGGCTTGCGGAGCTGTGCAATGTGGTGCATTGTGGGAGTTGTTGTCTTTCATACAAATGCGTCCTGAAGTTATTTTTTGTCTTTCCTCGGTCACAAAGGCACCAAATTCAAAATTTATTTTACATTTCGACTACATATATGACCCATTTTAAATAAAAAACAATGTTCAAATGGGTGGAATGACCCTTTAAAGTGCTTAAATAAAAAGTGCTCAAAGTGCTAAAGAACTGAACTGCTAAACTGAAGATTAGAAGTGAAATCAAGGCCTGGCCATTATCACTTATTTTTTCTTTTTTTCTGGGTTGTGGACCAGAAGATGAAGCTGGTACATTGGAGGAGGGTCTGGCTGGTCTAGAGGAGGAGGAGGAGGAGGCTTTGGCTGGTCCAGAGGATGAAGATGAGGCTTTGGCTGGTCCAGATGGAGGGAGAAAGAGTTTGGCTAGTCCAGAAGAGGTTTTGTCTGGTCCAGAGGATGAGGATGATGCTTTGGCTGGTCCAGAGGATGAAGATGAGGCTTTGGCTGGTCCAGAGGGAAGGAGAAAGAGTTTGGCTAGTCCAGAAGAGGTTTTGTCTGGTCCAGAGGATGAGGATGATGCTTTGGCTGGTCCAGAGGATGAAGATGGGGCTTTGGCTGGTCCAGATGGAGGGAGAAAGAGTTTGGCTAGTCCAGAAGAGGTTTTGTCTGGTCCAGAAGATGAGGATGAGGCTTTGGCTGGTCCAGAGGATGAAGATGAGGCTTTGGCTGGTCCAGAGGATGAAGATGAGGCTTTGGCTGGTCCAGAGGATAAAGATGAGGCTTTGGCTGGTCCAGAGGGAGGGAGAAAGAGTTTGGCTAGTCCAGAAGAGGTTGAAAAGGGTCTGAATGGTCCAGTGGAGGAGGATGAGGGTCTGGTTGGTCCAGTGGAAGTTGAAGAGGGTCTGGCTGGTCCAGTGGAGGAGGATGAGGGTCTGGATGGTCCAGTGGAGGAGGCTGAGGGTCTGGCTGGTCCAGTGGAGGAGGCTGAGGGTCTGGCTGGTCCAGTGGAAGTTGAAGAGGGTCTGGATGGTCCAGTGGAGGTTGGTGAGGGTCTGGATGGTCCAGTGGAGGAGGCTGAGGGTCTGGCTGGTCCAGTGGAGGAGGATGAGGGTCTGGTTGGTCCAGTGGAGGAGGATGAGTGTCTGGCTGGTCCAGTGGAGGAGGATAAGGGTCTAGTTGGTCCAGTGGAAGTTGAAGAGGGTCTGGATGGTCCAGTGGAGGTTGGTGAGGGTCTGGATGGTCCAGTGGAGGAGGCTGAGGGTCTGGCTGGTCCAGTGGAGGAGGATGAGGGTCTGGTTGGTCCAGTGGAAGTTGAAGAGGGTCTGGATGGTCCAGTGCAGGTTGGTGAGGGTCTGGATGGTCCAGTGGAGGAGGATGAGGGTCTGGCTGGTCCAGTGGAAGTTGAAGAGTGTCTGGATGGTCCAGTGGAGGAGGCTGAGGGTCTGGCTGGTCCAGTGGAGGAGGATGAGGGTCTGGTTGGTCCAGTGGAAGTTGAAGAGGGTCTGGATGGTCTAGTGCAGGTTGGTGAGGGTCTGGATGGTCCAGTGGAGGAGGATGAGGGTCTGGCTGGTCCAGTGGAAGTTGAAGAGGGTCTGGATGGTCCAGTGCAGGTTGGTGAGGGTCTGGATGGTCCAGTGGAGGAGGATGAGGGTCTGGCTGGTCCAGTGGAAGTTGAAGAGGGTCTGGATGGTCCAGAGGAGGTTGAAGAGGGTCTGGATGGTCCAGTGGAGGAGGATGAGTGTTTGGCTCGTCTAGAGGAGGCTTTGGCTGATCCAGCAATATTCCTGGCCTGCCGTATGAGTTTGTTTGCCATCTCTGATGGCCGAATCCTTGCTGCCTCACTCACCCTTTTCTTCTTTTGTGCCTGTTGTGCCTCTTTCTTTTTCTGCAGATGTTTTTGATATGTTTGATACGATGACAGGCAAGACCACCTTAATGGCTGGTCTATTGTCATTGTTGATGCTGTCCACTGCCTTGCTTTAATCGTGGATTTTACAATTGCAAGGCTCTCATAAGTTTCAACATTCATGGAGCATCTGTCTGCTTCAAGAATATCATCCATGAGATTAAATGATCCCTCAACCAGGGGGCCTGTGAAAATGCTAAGTAGTGCTTTGACCAGTTGACCCAGAATGGGAAATCTCACACCTCTCTCTGGATTTTTCATGGATACAACTCTGCTCCACCAGTCTACATCAACTCGGCCTTCCTCTTCAATGTAGTTCTGGGCACACGTTACCAGGTCCACCTCTATTTGGTATGCCCGTATCTCTTCCTCTAGTTGACCAATCTGTTCTGGTGCGACCACATTAGGCAAGGCCTCTCCTAATGTGATAAAAGCCCCACAGATGGAGTCATCTTGAATCAGAGAGGGAGTGAGTGCAGAAAGTGAGGTGATTATCTTGTTGTCCAGAGGAAGGTTTTTGAGAAGGAACTCTGATGACTTCATGTATCCTTCTCTGAGAGAGTCGTAAAGGTTTCTCACCCATATCTTCCTCTCCACACGGGCCTTGTTCAGTGCAGAGTAGCAGTATCTTCCAACAGACAACCTTTTGTCTGATAGTTGCAAATCTCTACTCCAGACATCAACCTTGATGATATCCTTTGCACTCAGTGGGATGGCTTCCGGCTTCATAAATTTGCTGAGGAGCTCTCGAACTAGGGCCACCATCTCCACGTGCAGCAAGTGCACCATTGGTTTTTCATGTCGCATTTTTTTCAAAAATCCCTGAAATGGGGAAAAGTACGCCTGCAAACATAAAAAAAAAAATGTTACTTTGATTTGACATTTTCACATGCGTAAAAAAAACTTGTCACAACAAGAAAACAGAATTAAAGACAACAGTTACATACAGTTCAAATAAATAGCAGTGCGTTTTAAAAAGAGTGAATAAAGTATAAATACTTTTAATAGCTTTTATTTCCATATCTGTACGTTCACACCGCCGCCGACTTGAGCTGCAAAGAAGCTCTGGCCGCCCTGTCAAGGACGCTTGTCAAAAAAGTACGGGGAAGCTTGTTGACGCTTTGGCCGCTCTGAAGTCTGTCACACCATGAAATGTAAACAGAAAAAAAAACAAGCAATACATTGACACTAGGAACCTTTTATAATGACAGCATTTTTATTACCGTTTTGGTCACATTTGGTCGGGAAAAAAAATATTTTGATTAATATGCGCGAGGGAGAGAGAGCGAGATGTATTGTTTGAAGACGGTGAAGGTGAGTGCGCGCGCGCGGCCGGGGCTCTCTCTCTTTTGTAACTGGTCCCTATATGAAAATAACGTCATATCATAAATGATAGGAAACCCAGCAACAGCGATTATCAGTTTCTCCTCCATTTTCTCGGAACTAATGTTTTGGTAGGAACGAAAGTTTACATCGTATGTTTCTCCGGAATCAGCCAGCGCGAAGGACGTTTATATTCCGATTGGTTGCTGGCGTTTGCCGCTGCTTGCCGCTGAACCGCGTCATAGCTCATTACCATAAAGTTGAGATACTTTCAACTTTCAGATTGACGCTCAAAACGCCCAAAACGCGACGCCGATGGATTTGACGCTCCTTGCAGCTGAGAGAAGCCAGCTTCCATTGAAAATGAATGACTTCCGGTAACTTTGGAAGCTCAAGTCGGCGGCGGTGTGAACGTACAGTATATCAGATGTAAAGGAAAAATTACTCCAAATCAAATTATTAACGAATTTGACCAGGTCTGCATTTTTTCTGCATTTTTACTGGAAGCAAAAAAATAAAAAAATAAAATAAAAAAAATCGCAGTGTTGAGATTTTTCTCTTCAACCTCAAACACTTGACATAAACTTAAGACATTTTTCAAGATTTAACTTAACTTTAAATTACTGAAGTAATATTATGGTGCATAATCATTGTTTTTGTCAGATGTTAATCAGATCATAATCAGATGTTATCATCAGTTAAATCTTTAAAATGTTTTAAGTGTGTCAATGTTTGTGGCTGAAGAGAAAAGAAAATACAATTCTCATTACTGCTATTTTTTTTTCTTAAGATAAATATTCCTTTTCTTCACTTCCTGTTAAAAAAAATGCAGACTTCATAAAGTATTTTAATAGTTTGCCTTGGAATTGAATGTCTAATCTTTCCATTACATTTGAAATATGGAAATAACATACTGATTAAAATAATTTCATTTTATTCACTTGTTTTGTACAATAAACTGCTATTTATTTAAACACTTCTATATAACTCTGTATAACTTCTAAAGCTGGTTATGATTGCTATAGTAGAGACCTGGCTGTTCCCTTTGTAAAAAAACAACAACTGTTATTAACTTTCATTACATTTAGCCTAAAGTTTTTGCCTACACAAGTTAGCCTACTACAAGATACCTCTGAACATGTCGACCATGACTTTGAATCGGTCAAACTCTGTAAAGAGCACAGAGATTTGTGCCTTCCGGTTAAGGTTGACTTGTGTTCCCATTCGGGATGCTGTGGCTTGTTCTTGTTGAAGAATTTCTACTCTGGTCTTTTCCTCAACTGTTAGTGCATATCTCTTCGTTAAGAAGCCTTCTGTATCACACAAACACACACATATATATATATACACTTGCACACACACACACACACACACACACACACACCACTGTGGCTATTTTCATTGCGTATTCCTACATAAAACCTAACCACACCCTAAACTAGCACATCACTCTACATGCAATATAATACAATAAAAATGGTTAACTAACTGCAGAGACAGCACATTAAAAAATACTTAATTTATACTACAAAATTATTAGCTTTACCTGTATTTGTGTTCTTCATTTGGATCCAGAACATAGTAGTAATGCACCACCAGTACATCCATGAGTTCATTCAGCCTGGTGCACACCTCCAGCATCTGAAGAAATCTGTTGCTAATTGGTCTTATCAAGCTCTTGGAAGGAAGATGGAGCAGACTCTGAAACTCTGAGAAAATCTCCTTCTGTTTTGGTGACTTCTCAATATCATAATAGACATCGGAGCAGAAATGTTCCACTTCTGAGCTGAACGGACTCATGAGGGCCTTGGCAGCATTGGAAACCATGTGCACAGTGTCTCCAGATACGTCAAGGAGGTATGGGTTTTCCTTCCTTGCTTGCTTGAGTTTCAAGGACAGACTTTTTTCCTCTCATGACTGCACAGTTGTCAAGGAGGATGCTGGTAACTTGTCTCCACTCAAGACCATAAGTCTGCATGACATCTTTAAGTTCCAGCATAAGGTTTGGGGCATTGGCAATGTTGACTTTTCTGCTTGCAAGATGTTGTGTTATTACTCTGTTGCTTTCATCATCAAAAAAGCGAACAAGCACATTGAGTATTTTATCCATATTCAAGGTTGTTGCTTCATCAACATTGAGTGAGAACATGCATTTTTTTAGCTTCTCAGACAAACATTTTTTGAACTGTAGAGCAATGCCATGAGTGTTTATGTAACTCGCATGTTGATTTGACACCGACAGGCTAGTTAACGCTTTTTTGTCTTCTGCCAGTTTTTTACACAGGGTGACCAGTGGCTGCGAAATTCTGAATGACAAATCATGTTCTGCTATAAATGTGCACAAACGTATTTTTAAATCGCAGACACGGTCAGTCATAGACAACGGTGTGTCAGCTGTAACAGTTGCTCCCGGCAACGTCGTGGTAAGTTTGAGTGCACGGGCAGCGGCTCTATGACCGGAGTCTAAATCATGACGAGCAAGCACTTTCTTACCGCTGCTAGCATACAGTAGCTTCCTCGAGACAATTGTGCAGAAACAAGCCCCGGGCTCTTTCAGTTTCTTGCACCAGCTGCCAAAAGGCTCACCATCTCTACTTTCTTCAATCCACGCCCAGCGGCATTTATTTTTGAGTCCTTTATCTATTGCTAGGACATCATCACCAGGCTTCATAAACTTGCGCTCCATTTTTTTTTCTCCGACAACGCTAACGTGACATTGATGTATGGGTGTCAATCATACTGTGTTGCAAGGACCCGCCCTTCTCTGCTTCTGATAGGCTTGTAACGTTAGTTAAAGCTGCGTTCCTCTCATATGATTGGTAGGTGAAATAAATTGGCTCGAAAATATTAAACCGCATCTCAAATATATATATACGGTATATTTTTTTCCCTCACGGCCGCACGCCGGAGATCCGGCACGGTGCCGGAATTATATAAGCAAGCTTTAAAAATCTTTGATAAAAAGCCATTTCGATACCACCATTGTAAGATTCTAGAGAAACACAATCTATTGAGTTTTGAAAACTTTATACTCTTTCTAACTTGACTCTAGTGTATAAGATTCGACATGGCCTGGCCCCTGCATGCTTATTGGTTTATGTTCACACTCGTTCTGCGATTTCTGTCAAATCTACTAGAATAGCGTCTATTTTTGACTGTAACATACCTTATTGCCGTTCGACTTTTAAACAATCTGCTTTTTCTTTTAAAGCAACCACACAGTGGAATGCACTAACAGATGTTATAAAAAGCTGCAGTTCCATTAAGAGTTTTAAATCAGAACTGAAAGTTTCTCTGAAAAACAATCAAATTTGTACTCACTTACATTGATGTGCTACTGTCAAATTGTGTTTTTGTATCTTGTGTGTGTTTTTCATATTTTCTTTAATTTTTTTTTACTTTTTCTCTTTTGTATAGGGGGTGGGGGAGTGTTATTTGTATGGACTGCAGATGTAAATTAGCCTGCGGCTAACTCTGGTACAATGCATCAAATGGCAACATTTATGTTAGAAATTGTACATGGTCCTTAATAATAATAAAAAAAAATAATAAAAAAACGAATGAGAGTTAACAGATGAAATAAGTGCAAAATTGTCATTTATTAATACAATAGATCTATACTCCACAGTGATTAATCCAAAAAACAAGCTATAAACTGCATTGGCACAGCAATAACAGTGTTTCTCACAGGAGTTTTGGTAAATCTGTTGTGGGTGGACCTCGGGTCTTCTAGGGGGGTTCGGGGGCATGAATACAGTGTAATCAGACTTTAGCCATGAAAATGTCACAAGTAACAGAAATAAGCACAAATGTCAGAGCATGTCAGAACACCTCCAGGGCCAGAAAACACCTCAGACCCCAGAGGGTTAATAGATATCAAACAATCAACAGAATGTCCTGTCCTCACCACACACTGGCTATAGGTGGAGAGGAGAGATTTGGCTATAGGGTGATGTGTGTCTAACTTAAACAGAAGAGACTTTGTTGCTCAGCACATGAAAATAAACTACTTACCGTGATCTCAGACTGAGGTGATGTGGTTTCTCTCCAGTGTGGATCCTCTCATGTGTTTTCAGAGATGATGGCTGACTGAATCTCTTGTCACAGTGTGAACACTTGTAAGGTTTTTCTCCAGTGTGGATCCTCTCATGTGTTTTCAGAGATGATGAGTCACTGACTCTCTTGTCACAGTGTGAACACTTGTAAGGTTTTTCTCCAGTGTGGATCCTCTCATGTGTTTTCAGATTTGCTGATCGACTGAATCTCTTGTCACAGTGTGAACACTTGTAAGGTTTTTCTCCAGTGTGAATTTTCTGGTGCTGTTTTAAACAGTTTGCTGTAGTAAAAGTCTTCTCACACTCAAAGCACATGTACTCTCTTACACCAGTGTGAGTTTTCTGATGTGTGTGTAAATATTGCAGCAGTGAAAAACTCTTTCCACACACAGAACATGAATGCGGCTTCGTATGAACTGGCAGGTGTTTCTTCAGGACTGATGCACTAAGAAATGTTCTGCCACATTGATCACATGAGAACGGCTTCTCTCCGGTGTGGATCCTCATGTGAACATTAAGATTACTTTTGAATGAGAACCTCTTTTCACACTGATCACACATGAATGGCTTCTCTCCCGTGTGGATCCTCATGTGAACATCAAGTTGCTTTTTGTTAGTGAAACACTTCCCACATTGATCACACGTGCGCAGCTTCTCTCCAGTGTGGATCCTCTCATGTGTTTTCAGATTTGTTGACTGACTGAATCTCTTGTCACAGTGTGAACACTTGTAAGGTTTTTCTCCAGTGTGAATTCTCTGGTGCCGTTTTAAATCTATCCCTGTAGTAAAAGTCTTCTCACACTCAAAGCACATGTACTCTCTCACACCAGTGTGCATTTTCTCATGTTTACGTAAAGATTTCAGCAGTGAAAAACTCTTTCCACACGCAGAACATGAATGTGGCTTCTCCTTCATATGAACTGGCAGGTGTCTCTTCAGGGCTGATGCACAAATAAATGCTCTGCCGCACTGATCACATGAGAACGGCTTCTCTCTGGTGTGAACTCTCCTATGCACATCAAGATTATGTTTGTTTGTGAAACTCTTCCCACATTGATCACATGAGAACGGCTTCTCTCCGGTGTGGATCCTCATGTGAACATTAAGACTACTTTTGCATGAGAATCTCTTCCCACATTGATCACATGAGAACGGCTTCTCTCCCGTGTGGATCCTCATGTGAACATCAAGTTGCTTTTTGTTAGTGAAACACTTCCCACATTGATCACATGAGAACGGCTTCTCTCCGGTGTGGATCCTCATGTGAACATTAAGACTACTTTTGCATGAGAATCTCTTCCCACATTGATCACATGAGAACGGCTTCTCTCCCGTGTGGATCCTCATGTGAACATCAAGTTGCTTTTTGTTAGTGAAACACTTCCCACATTGATCACACTTGTAAGGTTTTTCTCCAGTGTGAATCCTCTCGTGCTGTTTTAAACTGTCCGCTGTAATAAAAGTCTTCTCACACTCAAAGCACATGTACTCTCTCACACCAGTGTGTATTTTCTCATGTTTACGTAAAGATTTCAGCAGTGAAAAACTCTTTCCACACGCAGAACATGAATGTGGCTTCTCCTTCATATGAACTGTCAGGTGTGTCTTCAGGGCTGATGCACAAATAAATGCTCTGCCGCACTGATCACATGAGAACGGCTTCTCTCCGGTGTGAACTCTCCTATGCACATCAAGATTATGTTTGTTTGTGAAACTCTTTCCACATTGATCACATGTGAACGGCTTTTCTCCGGTGTGAACTCTCATGTGAACATTAAGGTATGATGATCGACTGAAACTCTTTCCACATTGATCACATGAGAACGGCTTCTCTCCAGTGTGAACTCTCATGTGAACATCAAGACTATGTTTGCTTGTGAAACTCTTTCCACACTGAGTGCAGGTGAAAGATTTCTTGGCTCTTTTCTTTAAAAAAATATTTTTAGTCTTTGAGCGACTCAATGGTTTTCCTTCAGGATTGACATGATGTTCCTCCTCCACTTCACTCAGTTCTTCACTCTCCTCCTTCACTTCACTCAGTTCTTCTCTCTCCTCCTCCACTTCACTCAGTTCTTCTCTCTCCTCCTCCACTTCACTCAGTTCTTCACTCTCCTCCTCCACTTCACTCAGTTCTTCACTCTCCTCCTTCACTTCACTCAGTTCTTCACTCTCCTCCTTCACTTCACTCAGTTCTTCACTCTCCTCCTTCACTTCACTCAGTTCTTCACTCTCCTCCTTCACTTCCATCAGGTCTGAAATCAAAGAGAAAATTATTAAAGGGGGGGTGAAACACTTAGTTTCAGTCAATCTCATGTTAATCTTGAGTACCTATAGAGTAGTATTGCATCCTTCATATCTCCAAAAAGTCTTTAGTTTTATTATATTTATAAAAGAAAGATAGGCTGTTCCGAGTCTTTCCGGAAAAAAACGAGCGGCTGGAGGCGTGCCGTGTGGGCGGAGCTAAAGAATCACGAGCGCTGTTCACTGTTTACTTGCTGTGCTTACGCGCCGATAGCTAACAACACACAGGCATTTGAAGCAGTTTTACTCACCGCCTGCGGTTCAAACGCACGACCGTGAACCTTTATTGTTGGGACTGCTCCATCCTTAAGCATTAGACGATCTGTAAATCCGGCGTCGAACTGGGCCTTGTTTATAAAACCTATGCAGCACTGCCGATGATTTCCTGTTGAAGCGCGTTGATGTGCGCGGTCTCGCTCTCCTCTGGTCGACGTGTGCGCGGACGCGCTTTTCCAAGAGAAATGCTCATATAAGGAGTTCCACTCTGGTCTACGTCATTAGATCCACGATCGGAAAAAAAACAGCCGAAACTTGTACCAACCCGGAAGTAAGATTTTCGGCACAGAAATTCTCCGTTATTCGTCCAAAATATATATTTTTAAAACTTTGGCCATGTTTAGCATGAGAATCCATCTCTTTAACATTGTAAACAACTGAATACATGAAACACCCCCCCTTTAATTTCATTTTCAGTACATCAAAATAATTAAAAGAGAGAAATATAAAGTGAAAGGACATGAAAGTGAGCCCTGATGTAATAGTAGAAAGTAGACAACTGTTATAAAAT
This sequence comes from Leuciscus leuciscus, assembly GCF_965113295.1. NCBI lineage: Eukaryota > Metazoa > Chordata > Actinopteri > Cypriniformes > Leuciscidae > Leuciscus > Leuciscus leuciscus. Next base: position 10,133,748 of record NC_138725.1, on the reverse strand, counting down.
ATTATGATAATTTGATGTCTTTTTATAAATTGATCAAATGTCCTTGAAACTTTCCAAAAATGAGGAAAATTTATCTTCCAATTATTATTTTTAAAACATTATAGGCACAAATCCCATGTTTCTTTAGCAATAACTATTACATATATTTGGTAAATGACACAATTATCTAACATGATATTAGCATTCAAAAATACAATACTGCCATACACTCACCTAAAGGATTATTAGGAACACCTGTTCAATTTCTCATTAATGCAATTATCTAATCAACCAATCACATGGCAGTTGCGTCAATGCATTTAGGGGTGTGGTCCTGGTCAAGACAATCTCCTGAACTCAAAACTGAATGTCAGAATGGGAAAGAAAGGTGATTAAGCAATTTTGAGCGTGACATGGTTGTTGGTGCCAGACGGGCTGGTCTGAGTATTTCACAATCTGCTCAGTTACTGGGATTTTCACGCACAACCATTTCTAGGGTTGACAAAGAATGGTGTGAAAAGGGAAAAACATCCAGTATGCGGCAGTCCTATGGGCGAAAATGCCTTGTTGATGCTAGAGGTCAGAGGAGAATGGGCCGACTGATTCAAGCTGATAGAAGAGCAACTTTGACTGAAATAACCACTCGTTACAACCGAGGTATGCAGCAAAGCATTTGTGAAGCCACAACACGCACAACCTTGAGGCGGATGGGCTACAACAGCAGAAGACCCCACCGGGTATCACTCATCTCCACTACAAATAGGAAAAAGAGGCTACAATTTGCACGAGCTCACCAAAATTGGACAGTTGAAGACTGGAAAAATGTTGGTTGGTCTGATGAGTCTCGATTTCTGTTGAGACATTCAGATGGTAGAGTCAGAATTTGGCGTAAACAGAATGAGAACATGGATCCATCATGCCTTGTTACCACTGTGCAGGCTGGTGGTGGTGGTGTAATGGTGTGGGGGATGTTTTCTTGGCACACTTTAGGCCCCTTAGTGCCAATTGGGCATTGTTTAAATGCCACGGCTTGCCTGAGCATTGTTTCTGACCATGTCCATCCCTTTATGACCACCACGTACCCATCCTCTGATGGCTACTTCCAGCAGGATAATGCACCATGCAAGGGTGCAAACACATGTATGGTCAAAAAAGAGAGAGGTAATCGAAGCCCTCGTCCCGCGGCAAATATTCAGATACTACATTGCCACCATCCCCAACCCACCCCTATAGGCACATAGAGTCAAATGAAATTTAGAAAAACTATCTTGCACTTCTTCTTGCTTTACTGCTACTTCCTGAAAACAATTTCACCTGATGATTTGAATAGCTCTTTTTGTAAAGAATTAATAATTCTAGGATGATTGGGGTAATTGTGTAGGGTAGGCCTAGTGCATCTGCATAGAAACTAATAAACAAAATGCAAGCATATATAAATACAATAAAACACAAATACACGAGAAATAAAGCAGTGCTTTATGTTTTTTCAGGTAAATTAACTGTATTACGTATTAATACAGTTTATCTTTTGACAAAATGTGATTTTTTCTCTTTCTCTTTTGTTGTTTGATTAACTTTGGTGACACAAACAGCTGCAGGTATATTGGGTGCTGTCCCTTTAAGACGAATGCACGTATCTAATACCAGTAATGACACGCATCCGTTTTATTTTGACTGCGTTTACGGGGAAACTCGTTGAGACGGACACTGGCTTATTTTTTCGTGCACATGTCTGTTCAAACACAAATAGATAAGAAAGAAAAGGGAATTTGGTGTTCACGAACTTCACGTGCTGTCTGCGACTGCATGGCTCTGTGCGCCGACAGACCATCTACATTTGGATGTTAAACATAATATAGCCAGATACAGCAAAGACAACGTCGGCAGTATTGACGGCAAAATAGGCTACAGAATATTTCGTTCTGTAGGCCTATTGACAGGGGCAATATTTGAAAATCGATAATTAGGCCTATTTTTTTAATTACAATTATATATGCATTTGTAAAAACCGAGAGACTTTCAAGCATCAAAATGTAATTTATTAATATGTATTTGCGCCTTCTATTTTGTCTGAAAACTTCCAACACTCTTGCGTGTCGCGTGAAAAATAGGCGTCGGTTGCGGTTCTATTTCTAGCACGCGTTTCGGCGCGGCTCGAGAAGTGTGTGCGTCACGCAGGCATTGTGCTCTAACCAGTTAACATGAGAGCCGACATAAAAACGGACACGCCACGCCACGCAGAGAGAAATGTGATGCAGTGGCAGATCCAGAGTGAGACAGACTAGTGGTTCACGCTTGCGCACATACTGCTGGTTTGGCAGTGTTCTGATTCGCTTATTTCCTATTTACTTGTTGGTGGACGCAATCCAGGGAATTCCTTCCCAGTGGTTTGTCGGCTACCGGTGCGTGAAACGCTGTTATGGCTGCCACATAGACTTGAGTGTGGAGGGGGTGTGACAGTGATCCAGGAGCTCTTGTAAAAATGCGAGCACACTCGGTACTTAAAATGAACGAGGGTCTACGTTTAGTGTAGCACACCAGCTAGAAAACACTGCCTAATTCTGAGCGTACAGGCACCTTTGTTGAGGGCGCTCTAGCTTCCAAAATGGTTTGCAGCACCCTATCCGGGAGATACCCGGGTACCTGTTGAGGGGCCATGCGTGAAGGGCTCATAAGTCGGGACGTGGGTGCGAAATTTTCCCGTTCGCCTGTGTGAGGTCTTTCCTCTGTGGAATTTTCAGCAGCTTTATCTAGGGGGCTATTAACAGCACTGCACATCTGCACTCCCTGATCCTTTCGATGACCTTTGGTAACATCGTAACAGGACGGAACGCGTACAGAGGGCGGCTCGGCCAGTCGTGGATGGGCGCGTCCCTGTTATTTGTAAAAAATATTTGGCAGTGAGCGTTGTCTTCTGAGGCGAAGAGGTCGACCTCCGCCCTGCCGAAGACATCCCCACAGCAGCTGAACCATTTGTGGGGGAGGAGACCATTCCCCTGGAAGAACATTGCATCTGGATAACATATCCGCACCCTGGTTCAGAACGCCTGGCACATGCGTCACCCTCAGCAAGCACAGGTTGTGCTGGGACCAGAGAAAAAAAATTCTCTGCCATGCTGTGCAGGTTGTGTGACCTGAGACCACCCTGGCGGATTATGTACGACACCACTGCCCTGTTGTTGACGTATCGCCTGCGATAATTAATGCGATATGGCTCAGCTTGTCAGTTAACTACAGCTCTTTGTAGTGAATGCCGCTCCATCTGAAAGCATGTGATGGCGATTTACTACTAATCAAGGAACCGGCTTTACTGACGAGATGCGCCTAACAATGTCATGTGATATATATCGCCCAGCCCTAGTTCCGGCTGGGAGATAGTGTGCTTTTGGAGAAATTGATCCTGCGGCCCAGGCATTCTAAGTGGTTGAGGAGCCAGGCTCTGTGAGTTATTAATAGCTCCACCGATTGGGCTACGATGAGCCAATCGTCAAGGTAGTTTAACACTCCCCACTGTCTCAAGGGGAAGAGCGCCGCGTCCATACACTTCATGAAGGTACAGGGCGCTAGAGACAGGCCGAATGCTAGTACTGTGTACTGATAAGCCTGCTCTTCGAATGCAAACCTCAGGAATGATCTGTGATGGGGCGCTATCTGGATGTGAAAATAGGCGTCTTTCAGATTTACTGAGAAAAAACAATCTCCCGGGCCAATATGCGCGAGAATTTGTTTGGTTGTCAACATCCTGAACAGACGCGTCATAAGCGCTTTGTTCAAGTGTCTGAGATCGCCATCCTTTTTGGGGACGAGGAAGTAGCGTCTGTAAAAGCCTGACTCGCTCTGTGATATAGGAACAGTTTCGACAGCTCCCTTTTCCAACAGTTTTGACACTTCGGTACGGAGAACGTGGGCCAAACCCTTTTCGACCGTTGTCTCGACCTTGGCTCAAAAGTGTGGAGGTCTGCAAGCAAACTGGAGCGAGTAACCTCGTTTTATTATGTTCAACACCCATTTTGATATTTCGGGGATAGCCTCCCAGGCTTCTGCCCTCATAGTTAGGGGTTGGATGAAGACAGGACCTGGGTCGCTGTGAGAGAGGTCTGCCACTGCCTTGGTGAGTACGCGGAGAAGTTCTGTGTCGATATTGGTCCTCACGCTGTCTTGTGTGGACGGAGGGGGGCGGAAACGGACCCCGTCCAGTCGTCGCAGTCCAAAGCCGCGAGGGAAAGGCTGTCATCCTTTTCCTCTTCTTCCTCGTCCGAAGTCCCGAACGACACGAGGTCCGCCGCTCACAGAGAGGGTCGCTGGTCGACCTGTGTAAACAGGACTGGCGAGGGAGACCGCTGGAGAGAGACCGAGGCACCCGAGGACTGGGTCGGCGTGAGCTCGCTCGTCTCAGCTCGCTCAGGCTCCCTTTGTGAACGGCGCTTCTTCTTGCGCGGCTCAAGCAAAGGGGCGGGGAGCGGAGAGCGGGGAGCGGGTCGTCATCGGTGAAGCAGGCGAGTCGAGCCCGCAGAGTGGTAAGATCCATCACGTCACATTCCGGGCAGCAGCCCTTAGCAAATGCAGCTCGGCGTGGTCGCGGACCAGGCAGGAAGCGCACAGAATGTGGCGGTCTCCACCGACGAGTAGGCCTCTACACGAGGCGCAGGTGGTGCGAGGCATTTGAAACAACGCCTCGGAAATATACTGTTTTAAAGTGTGAACGCAGCGGTGAACACACAGGATTTGCTCTTTAAAAAAATTAAATAAACATATTTTAATCTTTTTTAAATTGACTTTTGCAAATAACCTTTGTTAAATTTATATAAGTATTTGTTCATATTAATGGACCAGAGCTTAAATAGTTTTATTTTTTAACTAACAACTAAAAAAAGATTTAGAAATACTAACAAATATATTGCTCATTCATTGTTCGTTAATGTTAGTTAATACATTTATATGACAAACAAATTTTAAATGGGCTTTTTTGTGAGAAGTTTTTATTTCTATGATGCATTTATTGGAGAGAATAATCATGTCAGACGCAGCCCTGCTGTGAACGCGCATTCACATTTAAACAATGTATTATTCAATGCATTACTTCTATATAATTATATATTAAGTTGCTCAAGCAAGTGGTAAAATATTTAACCATGTACTTATATTAAAATCTTTTGCATTTAAATGAATACAATAAATCTTGCATGTCACAAAGAACTTGTTTTTCCACCTCCACGAATAAGACGAGTGTCGTTCATTATGTCGCCTTGTTGAGGTAAATTGTTTTCCTTGCTTTACCCCGGTCTTAAAGTGAAAAAAGTAGTATTTAATTAAATACATTTATGGTGAGATTACTACATTTTATTTAATTAATCGCACTTATGGTGAAATGACTACATTTTCAGGTCAATCTGTGTTCATTTTGACCACGAAACATGCGCTGTTACTTTAATTCAGCGTTTGCAGCACAGCAGAAATCATAGACAGTATATAAACTGCAAAAATAGACTCGGTGCGGAAACGATCGCTGCACCGCAACTGGAACGGATCGATCATCGACGGACTGCATCCGCGTGCAGTGTGAAAGCTATGTTAACATGGGTAGGCTACGGAAAAAAAATACTCACCGCATACGCACTGCAAACGAAATATGTGAGAAACGGGCGGAGCAGGAGAGCTACTCCGGCTGCTACTCGCAGTAGAGCGAGTGTTGCCATCTTCAGTTCAGCGACATATTTCCCGCCACGTGCTCTCTGTCCGCTAGTGCTCATCTGTATTTGACGCAAGTGTTTGTGTGTGAGTGTGCGCGCTTGCGCACTCATTGGGATAATTGTAAACGCGCAAACACAGACAGAAAAGACATGCCATCGTGGAAATAAGATAAATAACAGATTACTTAAGGGCTATTTAGTTTTTTTAATAAAATAACAAATTGTAATCTGTAAAAATTGTATAAAGAAAATCAAATCAAATTTACTTGACCTTCAAGGGGGGCGGGGGGAGCCGTTAGGGGGCCGGGCGCCCCCCTTATATAATGGTAGGGGAAACACTGCATTTTGTTCATCCTTCAAAGATTCCACTAAAACTAAACATTTTAAGATTTAGGAAAACTCTTATTTAAACACTAAATTACCATTGTAAACAGTAGGATGATTATTGGCCATTTTCACTCCCTAATGTCAATTTTTTCACTCATTTTGCTTTTAATTAATATTAAGGCATTATGAATGATAGTAATTAAAGGGGGGGTGAAATGCTCATTTTCACTCAATCTCCTGTTAATCTTGAGTACCAAAAAGTCTTTAGTTTTATTATATTTATAAAAGACAGATAGGCTGTACCGAGTTTTTCCGGAAAAAAACGAGCGTCTGGAGGCTAACCGAGCTAACAACAACAACACAGAGACAGCAGTTTACCGTATTTTCCGGACTATAAGTCGCTTCGGAGTATAAGTCGCATCAGTCAAAAAATGCGTCATGAAGAGGAAAAAAACATATATAAGTCGCACTGGACTATAAGTCGCATTTATTTAACAAAATCCAAGACCAAGAACAGACATTTAATCTGGAAAGGCAAGTTATTCAACTACACAGAACAACAGGCTGAATAGGTGTCCGGTATGTTAACGCAACACATTAACAGTTATTCAGCTACACAATAGCATAAAGAACATATACCTGGGAGGCTGAATAGGCTAAATTCCACTTCCACTTAAGAAGAGTTGTGCACTTTTAAGCATTTTTATTTTAATATATCTCTTTACATAAATATTTTTTTTTCTACTTAAAAACTATAATTTCGTTATTTTACTAACCCAACTAATGACTCATCCGGCCTTTCCAATAGGTTGCACAGGGAAAAAAACGTACCTTCCTCCACTTAAGAAGAGTTGTGCACTTTTAAGCATTTTTATTTTAATATATCTCTTTACATAAATATTTTTTTTTCTACTTAAAAACTATAATTTCGTTATTTTACTAACCCAAATAATGACTCATCCGGGCTTTCCAATAGGTTGCACGGAAGAGGGGAAAAAAAAGTAGCTTTCTTCCACTTAAAAAGAGTTGTGCACTTTTAAGCACTTTTTAATTTAATACATCTCTTTACATAAATTTTTTTTTTCTACTTAAAAACTATAATTTCGTTATTTTACTAACCCAACCAATTACTCACCCGGGCTTTTCAATAGGTTGCACGCAAGGAAGAAAAAAAAAGTAGCTTCCTTTCACTTAAGAAGAGTGGATACAATGGCGTTGGTATTGGTTGCTAAAAAGGGTACTACTTCGCCTATATGGCAATTTTTTGGATTTAGACCTGATGAGAGTGGACAGCCAAGGGACCTGACTGAAGTTGTGTGCAAGATCTGCTCATGTGTGATCCGCGCAAAAGATGGGCAGACGACCAATCTACATGACCACTTGCGTGTGCGCCATCCAGCAGAATACGCCACCTTGCCTGCACGTGCTGGGCCTAGCAAAAAAACTAGCCAGGGTCAGCAGACGATAACTGGGGCTTTTGCAAAAAGCACTAAATATAAAACCGACAGTGACAGATGGAGGCAGTTGACAGATGCGGTAACTCGCTTCCTGGCCAAAGAAATGGTGTCGTTCAATACAGTGGAGAAGCCGTCGTTCAAGGCCATGCTGCACACCTTTGATAAACAATACGAGCTGCCAGGTCGGAAATATTTTTCCAAGACGGCTATCCCAAACATTTTCAACGAGGTCAGAAAGAGCTGAGTGATGTAGAATATTTGGCCCTGACAACGGACATGTGGTCCAGCTGCAATATGATGCCCTACATGTCAGTAACAGTGCATTATGTGAATAAGGAGTGGACACTGCAGTCCAAATGCTTACAAACTAGCTTCATGCCCGAAAGCCATACAGCAGATAATTTGGAAGAAGCACTGCGCGAGGCAATTAATGACTGGAAACTACAGGAGAAACAAATTGCCTGTATAACTACCGACAATGGGGCGAATATTGTTGCAGCCATCCGGCAGTTGAAATGGCCATGGTTAAGTTGCTTTGGGCACAACTTGAACCTGGCCATAAACAACTCGCTTGCGCAACAGAGGGCCAGCACAGACCGAGCGTTCGGTGTTTGCCGGGCAGTCAACACTGCGTTTTCGCACAGCTGGCTAAGGCGACGTGAGCTGCAGAAAGCACAAGTGGAATTGAAACTCCCTGAGCACTCATTGATCACGGTAATTTTTAAAATGGTTATCTAACAACGAACTAATTATTGTTTAAATTATTTATTATGTATTTTATTATTTACTGGGTCTTTACTGACAGGACTGTGCAACACGATGGGGCTCAAAACAACAAATGGTGGAGAGAATGCTGGAGCAGGAGCAAGCCATCAAACGCGTGTTTGCCCAAGACAAAAGCCGCCGCCCACTCCCCCAGCTGACATGGCAAGACATTAGTGTTCTGGAATCTGTGAACAACGCGCTGAAACCAGTAGCGGACTTCACAGACATTCTCTCTGGAGAAAATTATGTAACGGTGTCCTCACTGCTGCCGATGTTGGCCCATTTAGAAGGTGTGCTGGAGGAGACAAATGATGATTCCAAACTGACAGCCGACCTGAAGCGTGTCATCCTAGAGCAGATGGAAGGCAGATATGGTGATGACACCATCAAGAGGATGATGTGCAAAGCAACACTGCTTGACCCCAGGTACCGAGGGGACCATATGAAACCTCCCGAACTTCATTCCACAAAAACTGAAATGATGGAAGAGATTTTGAGAGACACTGCTCTGACGATGACAACACCAGGTCCCTCACATGCTGGAGAAGAGGGAGAGGAACCAGATGCCAGCGCCGGCGCTACCACCGCCACCGCGCCTAAGAAAAAAAAGTGGTCTTTGGGCAGCCTTCTTGCGAAGAGAACAGCCACAGCAACTGCTGCCATGCTCACCGATGAGCAAAAGGTCGAGTCAGAAATGACCATGTACCTGCAGGAAATGGCCATTGATGGGGAAGAGGACCCACTGACTTGGTGGAAAACGAACGAAAAAAGGTTTCCGTTCCTGGCAAGATTAGCACGGAAATATCTGTGCATATGTGCTACCAGTACTCCATCAGAGCGGGTCTTCAGCACAGCGGGTAGTGTAGTTACTCCAATACGCAGCTTATTAAAACCAGATAAAGTTAATATGTTGGTATTTCTGGCCAGAAACATCGAACTTTAAACATGGTCTATGACGAAAGATATTAGACTTATTTTTCTTTACACACTTTTCGCAATCCGTTATTCAATTTAGATTTTTCATGTTGTTTTTTAAATGTTCATTTGTGAAGTTCATATTATCACTTTACAATATTTCAATAACATCATTAATTTTTTGGCCTATGCTATGCTTTGCACGACAAAGTTAATTGTGCTGTTAATTATTATTAAGTGAAATGTAAATCCTGAGTTTCGTTCTGAGTTCTTCTGTGTTTTAATAAATGCGTTATCAGAATCACCTTCATGCTTTCATTTGATTATTTTGACATTATGACCAAGGCAAATTGTCTTTAAAAGTATTAACCAGACAAAAGTTATTTGACGTTCCCTGAAGTCTGCGTTTATTTTAAACTGCCGCTTCAGTGTACAGAAGAGCTGGGACAATGAGCAATATTTCCTGAGACACTACGATAGGCTACTAATAATTCAATAATAAGGGCTGTTTCTTGTACAAAATTAAATATTTTAAGTTAAATGTACAGTGTAAGACATTTAAAAAAGACAAGAGTCTAACAATGTCAAGATCAATATTTGTGTAGCCTGCCTGACACGGTATTTTCACAGACTAGCACGTCACGTCTCTGGCATAGACTACAGTATTTAAAATAGCATATCTGCATTAGTTATATTCTCAATTTAATTTACATACAAATCCCTGCAATGTTTTTAGGTTAACTAATATAGAAGAGACTACGATTAGCGCGTCGCACTCCATCGGCACAACCCTAGTACTGCTTTCGCTCTCTCTCTCTCTGTCTGGTCTACGAGTGAGAAGTGCCCTTAGGACCCATATAAGGAAATTCCGCCCCATCTTACGTGACACAGACCCATACTCGGAAAAAACTTTCCGAAACTTATGACAAACCGGAAGGACAATTTTTGGCACAGAAATACTCCTTCAAACGTACAATTAAATTTTTGAAACTTTGTCCATGTTTAGCATGGGAATCCAACTCTTTAACAGTGTCAAAAACTCAGTATGCATGAAATAGCATTTCACCCCCCCCTTTAAAAACCCTCTGGTGTCCTTCATTTCAGAGTCACACTCAAGACCTTCGGGACCAAATGGTCCGGGAGGGTGGGAATAATATTTATAAAAAAAAATCATAATTTTTTTTTTTTTTACTTGTTTTTTATAATATTTTTTCTTTTCTTTTTTGGTGTTTTGAGATAATTTTATGATTTATAATTAATATTTATGCAATAATTATGACCCATTTTTTCCCAATGAATATAATATAATTTGTGTGTTCACATACCTAATACCATAAAAGTCACCAAGTTTCGTAACATTCCGATGAAGCTGTGATTTTTAAAAATTCTAAACAGATTTTTGTAATCTGAATTTATTAGTGTGTATGTGTATAAAAGTGTGTGTGTGTGTGTGTGTGTGTCTGTTTTGCACTTTTGATGTTTTATAGATTCACCCCTTCACTGTTGTGTGCTTTTTTTCTGGATCGTGGCTGATTTGTATATTGTACGCACAAAAAAAACTCTGTATTTTCACATTTTTGCCAATTTCCCATTCATTTCCTATGGCGGACCATTTGGTCCCGAAGACCTTGAGTGTCAGACAGAGTTACGGCACGCATGGAGATGAGAAGGGTATGGACTTATCTAAGGCTACGTTCACACTGCAGGCTGAAACGACCCAATTCCGACCTGTATCTGATCTTTTCATGACAATCTGAACGACACAGATCCGATCTTTTCAAATGCGACCCAGGCCACTTGGGTATGTGGTCCCAAATCCGATACATATCCGATCTTTTGAAATGCGTCTGAACGGCCAGGTCGCATGTATCCGACCCGCACGTCATTGATACGCGAAAAACGTCATAATTCTGCGTTGAAGTAGTCGTCGGTTTGAAAACGGACTGCATATTCGTCGAGCTGAGGTAAATCTGCCGAACTGGTCGACCTCGACGAGCCCGTTAATAAAAAAAAAAATAATAAAAAAGCCCACGCCCATTATATATACGTTATGTTAACTTATTTGTGCTGAATCTGATATTAGATAGGTCAGCGGCTGCTGTCTGGCTCTTGTGTAACGGTCGCTGCGCGCGCTCGTGTGTGTGTGTGTGTGTGTGTGTGAGAGAATCACAGTTAAAGTTTAGCTACTTCCGCAAACAACAAGTGACGTCGTTGACCGTTGAGTACTCTTCTGCGCATGCGGGTCACTTCTGGGTCATTTCACGTTCACACAGGAGATCACAAAAGGTCGCATATAATTGGAAATGTGAACGGCCTTGCAAAAAAATCGAGCATTATTGCAAAAATCGGAATTGAGCATTAAGCCCTGCAGTGTGAACGTAGCCAAACTCTGGGGAATACGGTGAATAAGCCAAAGTCCCAAAAAGTCGGCATGTTCCTTTAAAATAAAACTGCACATTGTAAAATCTGTACGTTGTCTATTTATTATTAAAGAATTTGTCAGTAAAAAAAGTTAGTCTGGAGCCCTGCCCAGAACATTCTGTACCGTTTCATAGTTGAACTGTTTATCTAAATGTGATGAAGTGCTTGAATGTTTCTAACATGAATGTTCTTCAGACTCATGAATGAATGAAGAATAAACACCAACCTCTTTGTTCTTCAGGATCTTCAGTGTGTTTCATTCTGCAGGGTTCTGGATCACTCATGTTCTCACTGTCCTCTTTAATAAACTCAGTCTTTGCAGATTTCAGCTCTTCCTGATGCTCTGATGCTCGTCTTCACTTGTAGCTGATGGGAATTTACAGCAGCATAATGTCCACATTAATCTAAATCTAGTTTGATTTTGACATTAATCAAGTAGGCTACTTAGATCATTAAAATAATATGCGCTGAAACTAACAATGATCATAAAACATTTCAAAGTAAAGAGCATCACAAAGCAATATTGTTCAAGAGTAAAACGCTATTCATTTATTAACATGTAGCCTAAGAGTTGATTTAATGTCTCACGTGGCTCATTATAGGCTCAACGTAAAGTAAGAGATCGATTCACATAATTCCTCTCACAGATCTCAAACTTTACCTCTTGACTCGACATTCAGTAACAGTTCTCACTCCAAACATCGAGACAATCACACAAACGAACACAAACTCGCTCAGGTCTGAATGAACTCAACATATTCTCCTCATGCTCGCTGCTGCTGCACTAAATGTTTATTTCAGAAGGAAGACGCCAGAAAAGACGCACAAGTATCGCTGTGATCGATGAAAACAATACAGAAATGAGTCTGTCGCTTAATCAAACTGTATAAAGTGTGTGTGATGGTTGTGTAAATATGAGAAATACCGTGAACTGCTCTCCTCACCTCAGAAGTCTCGACGGTGCGTCTCAAATCTGTACTATCCGCCCTAAATAGTCTCAGCAAATAGAATTAGTACATCCCAGATCGTAGTATGTTGGTTTCAAAGATACCCGGATGGTCTACTATTTCCGGTCAGAATCCATAGTGCAGATCGCGCGTTGGCCGAGGATTCGGTTAGAACTACAAACACGAGTGAAAAGTGCTTAAAAACTACAGACTTGGAGGACGCGCGAGTCCGGCGGTTATGCAGATATGTTTAGATAAAGGGGTTTGGGTGATTAATTATCAGTTTCTAACCTGACGAACATGTATTTAATCAATGTTGTCTACATTGTATTGCATCTGCAGCAGCATTGTGAACTTTTGTAAAGATACGTTTAGCCAAATGTTCATAAATGTGTGGTGATTGTCCGGGTTGGCGTATCCTCTGATGGTTATACTCTCGCTCGTTACACCATGCCATTTTTTGTTTTATGCATGTTATGAGTTTCACAGAAAACAACATGTATTATCCATTGTCATTTTGGTTCTCAAATAAATGTCCCTTAATTTAAGAATAGCCTATTACTTTAAAAGAAGATTGTTCTTTACTCAAATTAGTTCCTAATATAGCTTCTTTTTTAAACTGGCATTGTAGACGATGAATATTGTTGCCTCTATTGTAAGTTGTTGTGAATGAAAGCATCTGATAAATGTAAGTTTATTTAGATTCATAACATTTCTGTAGATCAGCAGTGCAAACACATCATATCCAACAGATATCCTTCTTAATATGTCTATAATATAAATATAACTTAAAATCTAAAGTAATCATTTTATTTACATAATTTTAGTTGTTGTTGTCTTTAACACATGTGAGCAGCTCAGTTTAGGTAGGGATAGCAACAACAAAAAGTAAAGGATAACTGTTGTGGGATTACAAATTTATTAAAATGTTTAATTTAGGTTTACATTGAATTTAGCATGTTAAGGTTAACTGTCTTATGTCATTTAAGAGCAAGTGATATTGATTTGAATTTTGTGGACCTAAATATCTGCATTTCACCTCTGCTTTAGCTGGTATCCTATAGCTTTCTAACAAATCTGTCTTTATGTTGTATGAATAATATCACTGGCTCTGTGATCAATTGATTGAGATTTGATTGAATAAATGTAAATGAAGCTGCTGTTCAAGTTTTTAATGTTGTTTATTCACTAGTTGTTGTTTTTTTTTTTTGGAGAAATGTCTCAGTGTTTTTTGTCCATACAGTGAAAGATGTGACGAACTGGAAGTTGTCACCAAAAATGGTTGTGATGTCCACAGGAGGGCGATGTTGTCACAAAATGAATTGAAACAAAATGAAAGCGGAATATAGAAAGTCTAGGTCTTAAGTTATATGGGAAATCTCTTGAAAGAGTTAAGGTCTTCAAGTTTCTTGGGGTCTGGGTAGATGAGAAGCTAACGTATAAAGAACATGTATGTAGAAAGGTGAATAAATGTGGAAAGGTTATTAATATTTAGAGGTGTTTGGTGGGACGCTCTTGGGGTGCAGACAGGAATCTTATGCTGATGATTTATAAAGCTATGATAAGATCAGTTTTTGATTATGGGTGTCTTGCATATGGATCAGCAGCTATAGGTCCACACTTAGTAAGTTAGATGTGGTTCAATCTAGGGCTTTGAGGATATGTACTGGGGACAACGCCGATTCTGTCGCTGCTGGTGGAAGCAGGGGAGGGTCCGCTGAGGCTGCGACGTGCAAAATTGGCATTAAATTATTTCGTCAAAATTAAAAGCTCTGGGTCAGCTCTTCCTTCAATTTCTTTGTTAGCAGAGTGTTGGGAGTTTAGGAAGGGTGAGAGTAGACTTAATAGATTCAGTGTTTTACATTATGTTAAGACATACGCAGAGCAGGGTTTCCGTTGTCCAGTAATTGCCGGACATTGGGCGGAAAAAAAATTAAATGTCCGACAAAATTAAATCTCTCCGGTCAAATTGTCCGATTAAAATTGTCCTAACTAACTACACGAGACGCGACACGCGATAAAAGGTATCTTTTCCATGTTAATCAGAGTTTTTGTCCTAACCAGACGCGACGGCGACACGCGACATTTCTCATTTAGAAACGGTTTCTATTTTTCTGCGACGTCGCGCTGGAACATCAAACACAAAGTGTGGCAATGATAATCTCTGGTAGGCTACTGTTTATGTGCTTTATTTAATGTTAAAAGCGTGAAATGTGAGTTTGAATATCATTTAGTGCTCCAGCTTTGAAGCTGTAAAAGCAACAATGGATATAATTCACCTCAGATCTTGAAATTAAACAAATGGAAACATGAATGTTAAAACTGTGAACAAACAAGTGTATTCTTTGACAAAGAATGTTTTAGTGTAACTCAGTAGCCTATGTATTTTTTTAAATGGTGTAATATTTGTGAATGTTATTATGTAGCTACTTATCCATTTTCTTGCGAGTGCCTCAAGTTTACTCTCTAGTCGGTAGTCGGTTAAAAAAAAAGTAATCTCTAAATTAGGCTATTATAGGCAGTGGACTAAACGCTACTACAGTTTTAGCCATCTCATTCCAAGATCTCTAAATTAGGCTATTATAGGCAAGGCAAGGCAAGGCAAGTTTATTTATATAGCACATTTCATACACAATGGCAATTCAAAGTGCTTTACATAGAAGAAATTAAAATAATGAAAAGAAATAAGAATAATTAAAACGGTTTAGAAAAATAAAATAAAATACAGTACTTTTAAAAAATAAAAAATAAAGAATATTATTATAGATCTTTCCTTCAAAGGATTCCCTTAAGACTTAAATCTTTCAACCTTCTTTTAACCTTCAATCTTCTTACGACTTCCATCTATCAACTTTCCTTTAACTTTCTTTTCTCCCTCATTTACTCACACGTTCTTTTCACTTTCTTTAGCACTGCGTTCACATTCTTTCTCAGACGAAAACTTTAATATCGTCATTTAAATACTGTTCTACTTTAAAACCCACATTAATACACGTCACTTTCATATTATCACTTTCTTTTACACCTTCTGAGTGGGCATTTACAGTTTCGGGCTAAATGCCCTGCTGACATAGGAGAAATTAAAATAATTAAAAGAAATAAGAATAATTAAAACAGTTTAGATAAATAAAATAAAATACAGTACAGTACAAACAGTCGGACGAACAGCGGCACAGTGCTCATTCAGTAAATGCACAGCTAAACAGAAGTGTTTTGAGTCTGGATTTGAATGTGACCACTGTAGGAGCACATCTGATCTCTTCTGGAAGCTGGTTCCAGCTGCGGCTGGCATAATAGCTAAAAGCGGACTCGCCATGTTTAGAGTGAACCCTTGGTATTTCTAGCTGATATGATCCTAATGATCTGAGTGATCTGTTGGGTTTATATTCAGTGAGCATATCTGCAATGTATTGAGGTCCTAGGCCATTGAATGATTTATATACCAGTAATAATATTTTAAAATCAATCCTAAATCTAACTGGGAGCCAGTGTAAAGACCTGAGGACTGGTGTGATATGTTCATATTTTCTGGTTCTGCTCAGAATCCTGGCGGCAGCGTTCTGTATGAGCTGCAACTGTCTTATGGTCTTTTTGGGAAGGCCAGTGAGGAGTCCATTACAATAATCCACCCTGCTGGTGATGAAAGCATGCACAAGTTTATCTAAGTCTTGTCTGGAAACAAAGCATCAAATGCTTGCAATATTTTTCAGATGATAGTATGCTGATTTAGTTATTGCTTTGACATGACTACTGAAACTAAGGTCTGACTCTAGTGTCACACCAAGATTCCTGACTTGATGTTTAGTTGTTTGACCCCTAGAGTGAAGGTATGCGTTCACTTTGAGAACTTCATCTTTGTTTCCAAACGCAATAACTTCAGTTTTGTCTTTGTTTAATTGAAGAAAGTTTTGACACATCCAACTGTTGACTTCGTCAATGCATCGGCACAAGGAGTCAATGGGGCTGTAATCATTAGGCGATAGGGCTAAGTACAGCTGTGTGTCGTCTGCATAGCTGTGGTAAGCAATTTGGTTATTTCTCATTATTTGGCTCATTGGGAGCATATACAGGTTGAACAGGAGTGGCGCAATAATTGAGCCTTGAGGGACTCCGCATGTCATGGATGTCCACTCAGACTTATGGTCTCCTATACTCACATAATAACCTCTCCCATCTAAGTATGACCTGAACCATTTTAGGACTATCCCAGAAAGCCCCACCCAGTTTTCCAGCCTGTCAAGAAGTATGTTATGATCGACAGTATCATAATTCAGGGGCGGAAGCAATATGCAAGTAAAACTCTTTTATTGTTGGTCAGAAGACACAGCAAAAACACACGGGTGGGCTGGTTGCGCAGGGACTTGATGGTCAGCGTGGAGGTGAAGACAGGTGACGGTGAATCCAGTGAAGTGAACATCCAACACGACGAACACCACGAAAACACCGAACAGGACACGATCTGGAACTGGAACAGGAACTGGAACCGGAAGAGCAGACGACGACAACACACTGAGGACACCAAAACCAACGATCTGACAGGGAAAGGAGAGTGCGATGAGTTTATATAGCAGAGATGATTGATGGTAGCTGATGAGGGGAATGAGATCAGGTGGAGTGCTGATCAACTGAACGAGCAGCCACGCCCACTCACACACACCCACACACACAAAACAACAAATACACGAGACACGAAGAAACCAGTGAATTCATGAACCGTGACAGTACCCCCTCTCCTAGGAACGCCTCCTGGCGTCCCCAGACTCCCTTACCTGTCGATTGTAATCATCGATAAGAGAGTGATCCAGGATGTCTCTGGCAGGAACCCAACTCCTCTCCTCCGGACCGTAACCCTCCCAGTCCACCAAGTACTGGAATCCGCGTCCCCTCCGCCTTGAGTCCAGAATGCGATTAACCGAATACGTAGGTTCCCCTTCTACGAGACGCGGCGGGGGGGGAACCGGGACGGGCGGATTAAACTGAGAACGAAACACGGGCTTGATTTTGGAAACATGGAAGACGGAATGAATCCTCCTGTACACTGGAGGGAGTTTGAGGCGGACTGCCACCGGGCTAATGATCTTGGTGACAGTGAATGGGCCAATAAATTTGGGAGCTAGCTTATTAGAGACGGAGCGGAGAGGAATGTTCTTAGTAGAAAGCCACACTTTTTGACCAACGACGTATACGGGAGGCTTAGACCGGTGGCGATCGGCTTTAGCCTTGGTGCGCGCTCCCGCTTGGAGTAGAGTCTCGCGGGCTCTAGTCCAAGTGTGGCGACACCTCTGGACAAAGGCGTGAGCGGAGGGGACCGCGACTTCGGATTCCAGACTAGGAAAAATTGGTGGCTGGTAACCTAGACTACACTTAACGCTAGACTACACGTAGATGATACTGGTAACGAATTGTGGGCGTACTCCACCATTGACAGTCGTTGGCTCCATGAGGAAGGATTCTTGGAGACAAAACATCGCAACGTTCTCTCCAAATCCTGGTTGGCTCTCTCAGTTTGGCCATTGCTCTGGGGATGAAACCCTGAGGACAGACTAACAGTCGCACCCAGTAATCTACAAAATTCTTGCCAAAATTTGGACACAAATTGGGGTCCTCTGTCGGAGACCACGTCTGTCGGGAGGCCATGTAGCCGAAAGACGTGGTCAACGACTGTTACCGCTGTCTCCTTGGCTGAGGGTAATTTGGGCAAGGGAATGAAATGGACCGCCTTCGAGAATCGGTCCACCACGGTCAAAACTACCGTGTTACCCTGAGAGGGTGGGAGGGCGGTGATAAAATCTAGAGCGATGTGGGACCAGGGTCTCGAAGGGATCGGCAGCGGTTGAAGGAGCCCATCTGGGGGTCGATTGGAAGTCTTACCAGTGGCACAAACTGAGCAAGCCAAAACAAAACTGTGAACGTCACGAGCCATACGTGGCCACCAAAATCGTTGCTTAACTAAAGACGTGGTACGACTGACTCCTGGATGACAAGCCACATTGGAACAATGACCCCACTGAATGACGTTGGACCGTAATTGCTCTGGCACAAATAACCGGTTCGGTGGACAACCGGGCGGAGGCGTTACCCCTTCTAAGGCCGTTCTGACCTTCGATTCGACCTCCCATGAGAGTGTGGAGACAATTAGGGACTCCGGAAAAATGCACTCGGGAGTAGACGGGCGATCGGAATGGTCAAAAATACGTGACAAAGAATCGGGCTTGATGTTTTTGGAGCCCGGGCGGTACGAGAGAGTAAAGTCAAAACGTCAGAAAAAAAGTGCCCACCGAGCCTGCCTAGAGTTCAATCTTTTAGCGGTTCTAATGTATTCCAGATTCTTATGATCAGTCCATACGATAAAAGGTACCCCCGACCCTTCTAACCAGTGACGCCACTCTTCCAATGCTAACTTGACTGCCAACAACTCTCTGTTACCAATATCATAATTACGTTCGGCAGGGGACAAACGATGAGACAAAAACGCGCACGGATGCATTCTGTCGTCTGTAGGAGAACGTTGGGATAACACTGCACCTACCCCCACCTCTGACGCGTCGACCTCCACCATGAACTGACGTGATGGATCAGGGGTAACTAGGATGGGGGCTGAAACAAAGCGGCCTTTCAGTTTGGCAAACGCAGCCTCGGCTGCGTCTGACCACCTGAACGTAGTTCTGGGGGAGGTCAAGGCGGTCAGAGGTGAGGCTAGTTGGCTGAAATTGCGAATGAACCGCCGGTAAAAATTGGCGAACCCCAGAAACCTCTGTAGGGCCTTACGGGAATCCGGACTTGGCCAATCCACCACAGCCTTAACCTTCTCAGGATCCATACGCATCCCCTCAGACGACACAATGTACCCTAAGAAAGGAACAGACTGTGCATGAAAAGCGCATTTCTCCGCCTTGACAAAAAGACCATTCTCTAACAACCTCTGAAGCACTCGTCTGACGTGCTGAACATGTTCCTGGAGAGACGAAGAAAAAATCAATATGTCATCCAGGTAGACATAAATGAACTGATCGACCATGTCTCTGAGCACGTCATTGACGAGTGCCTGGAAGACTGCTGGACTATTGGACAGCCCAAAAGGCATAACCAAATATTCAAAGTGCCCCCTGGGGGTGTTAAACGCAGTCTTCCATTCATCCCCCTTCCTGATGCGGACCAAATGATAAGCGTTACGTAAGTCCAGTTTTGTGAAGACCGACGCTCCCTGCAACCTCTCGAAGGCTGAAGACATCAACGGCAAAGGATAAGTATTCTTTACCGTGATGTTATTCAGCCCTCGGTAATCAATGCAAGGTCGCAGAGAACCGTCCTTCTTCCCCACAAAAAAGAACCCCGCCCCCGCAGGAGAAGAGGAAGGTCGGATGAATTTGGATGCCAGAGAATCAGAAATATATTTCTCCATGGCCTCCCTCTCGGGAATAGATAGAGAGTAAAGCTTGCCTTTAGGCGGAGACGTACCTGGCAGTAGATCTATTGCACAGTCATAGGGACGATGCGGAGGGAGAGAAGCAGCCCGAGACTTACTGAACACTTCCTTCAGGTCCAGATACTCCGCGGGCACGTTTGATAAATCCACTGCCTCCTCCTGAAAAGCAGAAACAACAACAGACGGACAGGCAGACACAAGACAGGACTCATGACAAAAACTGCTCCACTCCAACACTGATCTCTGCTGCCAGTCAATCTTGGGGTTATGCTTGATTAGCCAGGGATGACCGAGAACGACAGGTGCAAGGGGGGAGTCCAGGATGTAAAATGAGGTAGTCTCTGTGTGATTGCCGGATACAGTGAGTGTAATGGGTCCAGTGGTGAATGCGATGGTGGGAAGGGCTTGACCATTGAGGGCGTGCACAGCAATGGAATGGGTGAGTGGTAACAGGGGAACGTGAATCTTGTGAGCGAATGTGTAGTCCATGAAGTTACCCTCTGCCCCGGAATCCAAAAGTGCAAGACAGTCGTGAGTGTTGGCTGACCATCTAAGTCTTACCGGAAGGAGAGTTGATGTTGATGAGGTCTTCTCAGCGGAGATCCCACCCGACAGTAGCCTCAGATTTACTGCCGGGCTTGCCCTTTTACCGGGCAGTTGTAAGCGAAGTGACCAGCAGTCCCACAGTACAGGCAAAGGCCCTGGGATCTCCGCCTTTCCTTCTCCTCCCGGGAAAGCCGAGCTCGCCCGACCTGCATGGGCTCGTGATCGTGGACGGGGCTGACCGCGTCCCCGCCGCTGGCTTGCGTGGTCTCCACGGTGGTTGAAGCCCGAACCGGTAACCTCATCCGTTCAACACGAGAGAGACGAGAATCCACGCGAAGCGCCAGGTCGATGAGTCCGTTGAGTGTAGCGGGTAAATCCAACGCGTAGATTTCTCTCAGGACGCGGTCAGCCAGCCCATGCAGGAACATGTCCCACTGCGCTTCCTCGTTCCATTGACACTCAGCCGCCAAGGTCCGGAACTCAATGGCATAATCTGATACGGATCTGCTTCCTTGCTTGAGATCCGCCAGGGTTCGTGCTGCTTCTCTTCCCGCGACCGCGCGGTCAAACACCATCTTCATCTCGGCGGCGAGTGTCTGGAACGAGGAACAACACGGATCTTGATTCTCCCACACCGCCGTCCCCCACAGAGCTGCCCTCCCAGTCAGCAGTGTGAGTACGAATGCCACTTTGCTTTGTTCTGTGGCAAATGTTCTGGGTTGCAGAGAGAAATGCATAGTACAGCGTGTTAGAAAAGCTCTGCAAAAATTTGGCTCACCACTGTAGGGTTCAGGGACCGGTAGACGGGGTTCTGACTGGGAGGCGCTTGATGGTGGAACTGGGGGAGCGGCCGGTGTGGGTGGTGGCGCAGTGGGAGCTTGTAGATGTTGAAGCTGCTGGGTGAGCTCGGACACCTGCGCCACGAGAGCTTGAATGGCCCGACCCGACTCCGTAGATGTCCTCTCTTGAGCCTCTATCCGAGAAATGGTTACTCTGATGAAGTCTTCAAGCGAAGAGGATCCACTTGCTGCTCCCATCGTCTGGTCAGATCGTTCTGTCATAATTCAGGGGCGGAAGCAATATGCAAGTAAAACTCTTTTATTGTTGGTCAGAAGACACAGCAAAAACACACGGGTGGGCTGGTGGCGCAGGGACTTGATGGTCAGCGTGGAGGTGAAGACTGGTGACGGTGAATCCAGTGAAGTGAACATCCAACACGACGAACACCACGAAAACACCGAACAGGACACGATCTGGAACTGGAACAGGAACTGGAACCGGAAGAGCAGACGACGACAACACACTGAGGACACCAAAACCAACGATCTGACAGGGAAAGGAGAGTGCGATGAGTTTATATAGCAGAGATGATTGATGGTAGCTGATGAGGGGAATGAGATCAGGTGGAGTGCTGATCAACTGAACGAGCAGCCACGCCCACTCACACACACCCACACACACAAAACAACAAATACACGAGACACGAAGAAACCAGTGAATTCATGAACCGTGACAGACAGTGTCAAATGCAGCACTGAGGTCGAGTATAGTACCAGCACTGATAATTTTCCTGAATCAGTATTTAAGCGAATATCGCTTATTATCTTTATGAGCACTGTCTCTGTGCTGTGGTGCGGTCGGAAACCAGATTGAAAATTGTCAAAGTATCCATTCGAGCTTAAGAATTTGTTCAGCTGATTGAAGATAACTTTTTCAATGATCTTGCCTATGAAAGGAAGATTTGAGATCGGTCTATAGTTGCTTAAAGCTGCCGTCGGCAAAATTTTTTTGATCACATTCAGTGTAATCGACACTATAATCCGACAGAACAACATAAATAAGGTGGTTTTAGAAAAAAACCCGAGCTTCTAACTCCACCTGGAGCGTGTTATTTGTTTTGCAAAAATCCAGCGCTCCCGCTTCATCAGGTCCAATCAGCGCAGGGGGGTGTGAGATCTGACTGTCAATCACAGGTCGTGCACACGCCACAGATCCCCCCTCACTCGCGCACGTTAATATCACATGCACACGCCACGCCTGAAGTTCGCCTGGAGATTGCATGAAGCGTGATGGCGGAGAGAAAATCTACTAACAAGCTTCCAATTCCTCGGTTATCTATGGATAGATTAGCCAGGGCAGCCTACCTCCGAGTCCATGGTGTTGATAGATGCTGAAGAGACGGACGCGTTCACAGAAAATCAGGTACACACGCACAGTGACGCACTGACGAGCACGACCTCGATGGGAGGGTGCTCACTGGTAGTGGGGAGGGGCATGAGAGTTGTAAACATTCAAAATTTTGGCTAATCGACCCAATCTGCCAGACTTGCCGACGGCAGCTTTAATATGGTCTTATCCAGATTGCTCTTTTTCAGGAGGGGCTTGACAACTGCAGTTTTCAAGGAGTTTGGAAAACTCCCAGAGAGAAGTGAGGCATTTACCACTTCTAGAAGATCTGCTTCTAAACTGTTTAGCACACTTTTGAAAAAAGATGTGGGAAGTGTGTCAAGAGTGCATGTTGATGTTTTAAGGTGTTGTACGGTTTCTTCCAAAATTTTGCCATCAATTTCTTTGAAGTCAGACATAGTAACTACTTTCTCAGGTGGCCTGATCTGTCTGACCTCAGTGCAACTCAAGGATGTGCTGATCACCTTTCTGATATTATTGATTTTCTCAGAGAAGAAAGAAGCAAACTCACTGCACTTGCTGTTTGAGAGCATTTCACTGGGAATCTGGCTTGGGGGGGTTGTCAGTCTCTCTACAGTAGCAAAAAGAGTGCGTGTGTTGTTTAAATTGCTGTTTATAATATTTGAGAAGAAAGTCTGTCTAGCTTTGCCTAGTTCCATATTGAAAGCATGAACACTGTCTTTGTAGATGTTATAATGGACTACAAGTTTTGTCTTCCGCCACATGCGCTCTGCTTTTCTGCATTGTCTTTTCATATTTTGCACTGCTGTTGAGTTTCTCCAAGGTGCTTTTTGTCTGCCACTCTTCTTCCTGACTTTAACAGGAGCAATATCATCAATTATATTTTTAACTTTTGAGTTAAAAGAATCAAGGAGAAAATCAACAGAGTCAGCAGATATGCTTGGTGTTAAAGATATAGCCTTCATAAATAGTACACTAGTGTTCTCATTTAAGCATCTCTTCTTGACAGACACAGATCTAGCTTCAGTGGCAGGAGAGATCAATATATCAAAGAAAATACAGAAATGATCAGACAGTGCTACATCCTTAATAACAATCGATGAAATGTTTAGACCCTTACTGATAAGTAAATCTAGAGTGTGTCCATGATTGTGTGTGGGTCCATGTACATGCTGAGTCAGATCAAAAGTTTTTAAAACAGTTTTGATTTCTTTTGCCATATTGTTTTCTGCATTATCTATGTGAATGTTAAAATCTCCAGCAATGGCAAAACAGTCAAACTCTGAGGTAATTGTTGATAACAGTTCTGTAAAGTCCTCAGCAAAGGCTGGAGAATATTTTGGAGGCCTGTAAATAATGATAAGTAAAATACGAGGAGCACCTTTTAACACAGTACCCAGACATTCGAAAGACGGGTAATTCCCAAATGATATTTGCTTACATTGATAGATATCTTTAAAAAGAGCAGCTAACAGCTCTGCAGACACTCATAAAAGTAAAGTTAGGAGGGGCTGTTTCATTGAGGATTGTTGCACTGCAGCTGTCTTCTAGCCAGGTTTCATTTAGTAACATAAAGTCCAGGTTGTTTGTGGTTATTAAGTCATTGACTAGAAGTGATTTATTTTTAAGTGAGCGAATGTTTAAAAGTGCTAACTTAACAGTCTTACTTTTTGTCCCCACAGCAATCTTAGTTTGACATGTAATAGGCACCAGATTAGTTGGGTTTGCTGTACGGCTATTGAAGGCCATTGACTTTCTATCTTGTAATAGAACAGCAATAGAGAAAGATACAGGCACACTCGGTTCCCGCTTGTTCTGTAAACATTTGAGAAAGTTACTGTTATCATAGCAGGGACCCAAAACACATCACTGAGAGCTGGTATCAGTTGTTTTTGGTTCACCTCGAGCAGATGGAGGAGGGTGTGGGCCCTGGCGTTTTGGCCGAAGAGGCCGAAGAGCTCTCACAGGAGGAGGGGGCGGGCGAGCTCGGCGCGCAGGCTTCGGTGTTTGAGGTGCCTGATGTTTTTTGGTTGGTATCTGGGGGCTTGCAGCAAAAGAGTGGGATAGTCTGGTTCCAGCATGCACCAGTTCTTCCATTTTCTGTGAGAAGCACAGAAGTGGAGTTGCTGGCGAGAGGGAAAAAGTATCTGGTGAAAGGGGCTGTTGCTCAGGTGTTATCGGGGGCTGGGATATGCTGTCCTGGCTTCCCTGGCTGTTTTCCAGGAAGTCGTCCTTGGGTGCTGAATCTTGGAGCAGTTCTAATATGTCTGTCTGTGGTGAGCTCTGTGGGCAGGGCTCAGCTGAGATTGTGTCCGTGAGCAGAGGTTGTTGTGGCTCAGTGGTGTTATCATTGTCCTTGTGTGATATGTCAACCGCATGTCCATTTTGCTGCTGAAGTGAAGTCCCGTGTTCATTCATACTGTTTCCAGGTGTGTGTGTGTCGTTCAGATTGACACACACTGCAGAAGGATGATTGAGGGAGAAGTCGATATTGTCCTTTAACACTCTTGAACCAAGTTTGTTTGGGTGATGGCCATCCCGATTAAATAGTTGTCTCTGACTCCAGAAAAGATTGAAGTTGTCAATGAAGTTTACTCCTTTTATATTGCAGGTTTTTTGCAGCCATGTATTAATCCCAAGCAGCCGTGAAAACCTGTTTGTTCCTCTTGCTGGGAGTGGTCCACTGATGAATGTCTGAACTTTCAGTCTTTTAAGTGTTTCAAAAAGTTCATTGAAATCCTTCTTAAGGAGTTCTGACTGCTCTTTATGAATATCATTCTTCCCCACATGAATTATGAGTCGATTTGCAGTCTTATGTTTCATCAGAATGTTTTGAAGTTCCCTGTTTATATCAGAAGTTGTAGCTTGTGGAAGGCAGCATGTAGTTGTATCCCTGCTGCTAATGTTTCTGATTATGGAGTCCCCCACTATCAGAGTCCTGGGCTCGGCTGTGCTCTGAGCTGAGTGCCGCTGTCTGCTCGACCTTGAGCGCCAGTTAGCATCAGTGTTAGCTACTGGCTGATACAGTCTGTTTTCGATCACATTCATCACGTCTGGGGATTCCTCATTTACATTTATTAGTACTTCAAATCTGTTCTCAAGATGTATAGGTGTTGGTAGGAGACCATTGTTTGCAATCCTTGTCAGAGCTGTATCTGGGGTAGAGGATGCTACTGCGGCAATATGTGGGGCTCGTGACAATCTGATGTCTCGAGTGCCTTTGGGTCTCGCTCCCTGTTTGTGCCATCGATTTGTAAGTCGATCGGCTTGTTTCTCTACCTGTCGAGGAGCACTAGTTTCATGAGACTCACCGGCTATATGCTGAGGGTGTCCATGACGAAGCTCTGTTGTGTGTTCCGTCTGGTTTGGTGGTCCCGTAAATAACTTTGTTTCAAGAACTGCAATCCTTTGTAAAAGTCTGTGGCAGTTAGTGCAGCAAGTAGATTCCAGAAGAGACATTTTCTCTCTTATCCTTGTAGGCAGTTGTGTTTTCCTTTCCCCGGAATGTAAGCTGGTCGGGTAGAAGAATTCTGCGTTTTTGTGGTAATCCAAACTTTGTCGTTTGAGCACTGTGCTGATTTGCTGAAGTTAAAATTAGGTGATAAAAGGAGCTAAAATATAAAAATATAGAAGATAAAATATAAAAGCGCGGAGCAGTAAGCAAGAGCGTCCGAACGGTAGCTGAGCTACCGGTAGCTGTAAATCTGACAACAGTACTTCACAGCATACCGTATAATAACTTACAGCATTTTTATACTGTAAAATGAATTACAGTTATATTACTGATTATTAGATGTTACGTCAATTATGACAACACACAGAAGTCAGTTTAAAATTCTTTATTAATCAATAAAGATCAAGAGATTCAAGATGGCACCTGTGTTGGCTGGCCGTCTGCTGTCTGCTTCGTCGTTGCCGTTGGCATGTGTTATTCTTTTTCTTATCTCCATCATTATCGCAAATTCTAATTCCACCCTCTTGTACGACCGCCTAACACTGCTTAACATTCGTAGTGTGGTCATGGACTCTGCAAATGGTGATGTTAATGGACATCGAGTGTTCGCATCATCTTTTGTGATCAATCTCCCTGTGCACCTGCGTAGGTGTCCTACGGACTTACCCAAAAGAACGCGCCGGAGGAGGCGCGGCAAACGGGCTGGTGTCGCTGTTCGCCGGAAAACTGCGTTGGCTCGAGAGAACGGCGCTCAGCACCCACTTTACTCGTTGGGAGTTCAGGTTTATGGATGCGACACTGGAAGGTTTTCTCCTGAGGCTCAGTTCCAGCGGCCACGCGCGATTATACCTGTTATTGTTTCCACGCATCGTCTTGGGATGTATCTTCATATTTACCATGGCGGAGTTAATCTCCGTAACCTCCGGCCACTGTGTCGAGCAACACAGTCGGATAGTCCCTTACAGAAAAAACACATGAATTCCACGTGATCACATGTGACCTCATGTGATCACATGTGACCTCATGTGAACAACATGTCACCACATGTGAACAACATGTCACCTCATGTGAACAACATGTCACCACATGTGAACAACTTTTCACCACATGTGAACATAATGGGGCACATGGCACATGTGGAAAACATGTTACTACTATAGGTTATATGGAGCTCATGTGAAATATATTTGCACATGTTGTATAAACTATGTAGCACAATAGCACAACATCTAACGAACTGGCAACACATATAAAGGGAGCTAAGAACAAGAGGAACAGGTGAGCACATTCAGACAAGGAACAGGTGACAACACTCAGACAAACGAGGACTCAAATAGACAAGAGGGCGTGGTACAGGGAAACAAGGAGGCAGGAACAGAGGAGCACATGGCCAACACAAAGAAAGACAGAGCCATAGATACATGAAACAAAGACACAGTCAAAGCTGCCATGGAAGAACCCTGACATGGTTTCAATCTTTTTGGGAAATCACTTCTCAGAGATCTTTGATGGCAGAAATATTAGACTTTATTTCAGAAACAAAGCCGAACGCCTCCTGCATCCCTTCCAAAGATGGTAATGCATTCTAAAGATATTTTGAGAAATATTTTGTACCATGTGACATTACTGAAATAGAATTCTCTGTTGCATCAACAATCTGGTCGTTCAGGCTTCCAAAGTCAAACCCAAAGACACACACACAGAAAGGAAATAATAGTGTACAAATATATAGCTAAATTACTTATTTTCTAAATAATAAAATCTTCAACATTCGCTGTGTATTTTGATGATAATTGTGGGATATTCTGCACGCAGTGGGATGGCTGGAACTCAACTGACCTAATTCTTCTGTTAGAAAGAACTGCAGCTACTCCATGAACATGCTCGAGTTTCATTTATATTCTGAAAGTCTTTTCTTATTAGTCAACCCTCAAAGCAGATTCATAAAATTATCTTCGACATAAGCAGCTCTCCAGCTTTCATGTGCTTTGTAATTACGCGCGTCTGTAACACATCACTGTCAGACGGAATAACACTGATCAAACCTCAAGCTGTTTGCCGTTTATATCAAAGTCTATTTTAGACTTCAATAAATCCAGTTAATTTATGTTCACTTTTTTTTTTAGTGCAGGATCATATGCCAATTATTATTTTCTAATAAACCGTAACGGTACTGATCCACTTGTCCGTGCGACACTTCTGACGCGCCGCACTCCACTATATTCCTAAGGTTGACGTCAAGCGACTTTGACACCCGCAAAGCATTCTGGGAAGGCGGCGCTTCAATTGGAAAAATGCTGCGCATCAAAAAGTTGTCTGATGCCCATTTTTATGCAAATTAATTCTGTTGAATGTGACGCGACTATCCAATAGAAGTAGACCATATGGAGACAGGGGGAAGTCTCTCGCAGGTCCTCTGTTCTAACACGCAACATTTCCCGCTCGGTCAAAACCACGCGCATAGCGGTAACGCCCATCAACGTACAAATGTGGGGAGGCGTCGCAACACCACGCGGCAGTCGTGTCGCAAAAGTGGATCTGCATAAGAGTAGCATAAGCCAGACAAGAGAGGATTAAAGGAAAAGGAATTTATTTGTATGTTTTTATGAGGTTAAGTGCTAAATAGTCCAGTCATTTTAAGCCAAAATGGGGGTCAACCTTGAACAAATTGCAACAGAAGCAAACTCAACTGATTTTGTATCCTCAATATGTCCTGAGTAAGGAAAAAAAAGTCCAGAAGAATCCCATAAGGGGAAAGTTTCGAAAAAGACCCAAATATAGCCTATTCATACCCTATGCATTTTCTTTCCTCACGTGAATAGGGTAACATTTTAAACCTTTAGATATCAACCTTGACAATTACTGAGTTGATTACTTGCATCAAGACTAACAAAAAATGTATTACAAGTTTTTTTTTAATTGTTTGTTAACATAGACAAACGGTGCATAATCTAATAACATATGTGCTAATTTGCATATATACCACAACAGATCTAAACATTGGGTATAGCCAGGTGAAAATGTCTTGTTGACATATAACAGTAAAATACTTCACATTAAGCTCTGAATGGAACCCATTTAGGCTACCCATGAGCATTAATACATAGAGGCAGGAAGAAGCACTGGAAGCATGAAAGAAGCATGGAACCGTGAATGAGAAGGTTCTGGAGAGGGATTCACTTTCATCTCCTCTAGATTATCATTCACCTCTACAGATGTTTCTGAAACACTTGGATCTGCAGTTTCGGTAGTTGTCACTACATCAACAGACAGAGAAGGTACAGAAGTCACATAAGATTTCAATAAATTAACATGACAAACCTTTATTTTCTTTCGACGATCTGGTGTAATAGTTGTTATTCGGAAAACACTTTGCAATCGTATAAGGTCCAGCAAACCTAGCCTGTAAAGGACTAGTCAAAACAGGCAACAACGCCAACACTTGATCACCTGCTTGAAAGTGTCTGGACTTGACTTTGCGATCAATCAACTTCTGCATCTTTCCCTGAGACTTGGCTAACTTTTGTAGAACAATAGCTGTAGCTTCGTAGAGTCAAAAACAGAAACTACTTACTTAGTCTA
Organism: Leuciscus leuciscus; assembly: GCF_965113295.1. Classification (NCBI taxonomy): domain Eukaryota; kingdom Metazoa; phylum Chordata; class Actinopteri; order Cypriniformes; family Leuciscidae; genus Leuciscus; species Leuciscus leuciscus. Next base: position 10,104,091 of record NC_138725.1, on the reverse strand, counting down.
AAAAATTCTCAGGAGGGCAAAAGTCGTCCACTCATCGGCCAGGACAGCAATAGGGCCCCTAACAGTGTGTCCAAACACTAACTCACTAGGGCTAAAACCTATGCTCTCCTGTACAACCTCACGGATAGCTAGCAACATCCAAGGAAGTCCTTCCTCCCAGTCACAGTCAAGCCTGACACAATAAGATCTCAAAACTCATGGAATCTTTCCAGAGCTTTCCTCTTCCAGACTTTGAGGGTGATAAGCACTTGAGATATTATGTTTAACTTTAAGTTGTCGCATGACCTTAGGGAAGTTTCGGCACATAAAATTCGAGCCCTGGTCTCAGACTGAATGTTTTTTGGAATGCCAAAAATAGACTTTTTATTATTATTATTATTATTATTAATTATACCTTTATTTGACCAGGGAAGAAAATCACATTGAGATAGATATCTCATTTACAAGTGAGCCCTGGGTAGCAGCACACAGTAAACATAATAAAAACAGACAAAGTAAAATTAAGTACATAAAACAAGTCACAACACACACATACACTAACACACTCACACACACACACACACACACACACACACACACACACACACACACACACACACACACACACACACATTAAAACAAAATTAAAAGTTAAGAACAGTGTAGACAGTTTGGAATGTTTGGTTGAGATATAACTTAAACTCATTCATTGAAATAAATACAGTAAGTTTCAATGATCTTTGAATGTCATCCCAAGCAGTTGGTGCACTATAAATAAAAGCAGTTTTTCCAAACTCTGTCTTCATTAAGGGAACATTTAAAAGAATATATCTACTTGACTGAGATTATAACCTTGACTATTGACAGTTAATAGACTAATCATATACAGAGGAAGCTGGCCAAATATGGCCTTGTACACAAGTATAAGCCAATGCTTGTACCTTCTTACGTGAAGTGAAGGCCAACCAACCATTTCATACAGTGCACAGTGATGAGTATAATAATTTGTATGAGTTATAAATCTTAGAGCAGAATGATAAGCAGAGTCTAATGATTGTAAAAGAGCCTTAGTGGAATTTCTGTAAAAACATCTCCATAATCTAAGACAGGTAAGAAGGTAGCTTCCACCAACTTTCTCTTGGCTGACTGTGAAAAGCAGGCACTATTCCGAAAATAAAACCCCAGCTGTAGCCTTAACTTAGATAGCAATTGTTTAACATGTAACTTGAATGATACATCCTCCTCCAACACAAAGCCTAGGTATATGTAGGAGGAGACCAGTTCTATAGATTTACCCTGTAAAGAGGTGGTGGAGAAGATTCACACTTATGTTTCCAAGAAAAGACCATGCATTTTGTTTTCTTATCATTCAGAACTAGTTTTAAAGAGAGGAGGTTGCGCTGAACTATTACAAATGCTTCCTGCAACTTTGAAATGCAACTATCAATGGAGGATGCAAAACAATAAATTATGGTGTCATCTGCATATAAATGAATACTTGCGTCTGATAGGTTGTCACCAAGATTGTTAATATACAGTATAGTGTTATACTATGTTATACTATACTACTACAACCACCTTCATCAGAGAGCAACGTCTAGAGTCCTCTCATCTGGCAGTGAGTGGAACATGAGGGTCGACCTGGGGAGGCAGCTCCAATTCCCCAGGGAGATTGCAGAAACTTTGCTCCAGCCAGACCTGATCATGTGGTCAGAGAGATGTACTGGGGTTAAAGGAGCGAAACATCCATGACTGGTGGTCCCTAGCTGATGACCCGTTTTATGCCCAGAGAGGTGCTCAGGGGAGCACACCTGCACAAAAGGTGTGTCAGGCAGCAATGCCCAGCAGGATGACCATCAGCCTGAATTTCGATAAGTGTAAATAACAGGGGACCCAAAATGGACCCCTGCAGCACTTCAGATTCAATACTGAGCCTATCAGAAAGAGACCCCCTTAATTTGCACCCTTTGGCACATATTCTTTAAGTAGTTCCTAATCCAACCTAATGCGGTTTCAGAAAGACCGATACTGTGTAGACGCGATAGAAGAATACCATGATTGACATATCAAAAGCTTTAGTCAAATCAATAAACACTGCAACACATGATCTTCCATTATCTAGGGCGCAGGTAATGTAATTTAGAACTTTCATAGTGGCAGTTACTATACTATGATTCTTTCTGAAACCGGGCTGAAACTTAGACAAAATGCTGTTACTAACCAAAAATTCCTTTAGCTGTTCGCTGACAATAGATTCTAAAATTTTGGCTTTAACTGATAGCTTAGAAATCGGTCTATAATTATTTAAATTGGTTGGATCACCACCTTTCAACAGGGGTACAACCAGAGCAGATTTCCAGACATCAGGGACAACATTCTGTTCTAATGATAAATTGAAAATATAAGCTAGTGGGCCAGCAATGATCTCAGCAGCTACTTTAAAAAAATATGGCTTAACTTCATCAGGCCCTGCAGACTTCTTAATGTCCAGGTTTTTTTAAGGCCTTTAAAACTTCACTTCTTAAGAATGGAGAAAAGCTAAAAGTATGGTTATCTTCTCTAAGAAGAGGAGATGGATTTGGTATATCACTCACTGAAATTTTGTTAAAAATAGAACCTGAAGAAATGAAATGCTTATTAAAGCTATTTACCATATCCGTCCTATTCGTAATAAGACTATATTTTACTAAAGTTTGATCAGGAAAATCATTAGATAACGTGGAGGGAGAAAGTGACTTGATGGTTTTCCAAAATTGAATAGGATTATTTAGATTTTTTGAAGTTTCATTTAGATAATATTCAGATTTTGATCTGCGTATAAGAGCTGTACATTTGTTTCTCAATATTCTAAATGCTACCCAATCTCTTTCTATATCCGATTTTACAATTCCTTATAGCAACTACAGTACAATGATCACTGACATCATCAGGAAAACCCCTGCATAGGTGTATTTATGGGGTTTATTTGTTAGTAAAATATCTATTAGAGTGGACTTGCTTGGGTTCTTATGATTAGGTCGTGTAGGTTAATCAATAAATTGAGTAAGATTCACAGAATCGCAATATGCTTTGAACTGATCTGAGTTTGATGTCAATCAATTCCAATTGAAATCACCCAATAATACAAGATCTTTAGAAAGCAGGTCAATTAAAACAGCTGACAGTGAGGTAAGAGCATCACTGATAGCTGCAGGAATATGAAGAAATATGAAGATAGTACCCGTACGTTTTGATGGGAGATGCATGTGGAGATGCTACAAATGAATCGCTTTGTCTTCTTGTTAAAGTAAACTTCTTGTAAACTTGTTAAAGCCTTTAAAATAGCTTTAGAAGTAATTGATCTCAGAGGATAAGCTGCAGGGTAACATGTAGTCTGACACATTACAGTGAGTAAATAAGCATGATCAGCCGTAGATCGTGGAAAGGACCAACGCAATCAATAGTCAAGTGTGCAAAAGGAGTGGTAACTGCAGCAATAGGCTGTAAAGGAGCCAATGGAACTTCTTGATTTGGCTTTCCAGTCATTTGACAAGTATAGCAGGACCGTATATAGTTAATCACATCTCGCTTACATCTAGGCCAATACAATTTCCTAAGAACTCTCTCATAGGTCTTTCGTACCCCCATAAGACCAGCCATGCCCTGGTGTGAAAGCTGTAGGAGGTCTTGACGGAAATTAAATGGAACCACAATTTGGATCCTAGGATCGAGTGAAAAGTCAGAGCTCATAGGTTGTTGTCTATGAAGCAATCCATCTTGAAGAAAATAGAAGGGAGATGAAGTCTTGTCTCCTACTTCATGAGCTAAAGAGAACAATTCTTGAAGAGTATCATCTGCCTGCTGTGCTTTGATAAGATCATTTCGAGTCGCACTATAAAGCGGAAATAAAGAACAAGACGTGTTAACATGGTCATCACAGATAAATTGACTTTCTGACATAGAATCAGACTTATCAGTCTTATGGTCATCAACATCATGTGACTCATGAACAGGGATCACATCTTCCACATCCGTACACACAGTACAAGGAATTTTCAGAAACGGTATTCAGTCATTGGTCTGACCTGCCCTGTTAATGCTACAGGAATGAATTGTTACTGAGTATATCTGGCCAGTCTTTTTTATACAAGGACAGTTTTCATCTATATACTTTTTGAATTTTCTGTTATTCTGTGTTCATTATATTGGGAAAGGTGATCCTCGAAATGTTTGTAAACAGTCATTGGTGGCCCATGAGTTGCAAAAGGTTGAGAAAACCTGTGCTATAGGGCTGGTACTAACGACTACGTTTGTATCTCCTGTTTTGTGCTCTTCTGTCTATTGTCTAGCCCCTCCCATCTTGTTACATGATTATTGATTAATTTGCCCCACCTGCTTTTCTCGTTGCCTTCTTTTATTTGCTTCCCTAATTTAGTCTCCCTGTGTTTGCAGTCATGTGCTGGTTTGTTGTGTATGTTCCCTTGTGTTTCAAGTTTCTGTCTAATGCCTGTCTCCGGTTGTCCAGGAGAACCTGACTTTGGTGGTCCCAATCCTGGTGGTTGAGGAGAACCTGACTTCGGTGGTCCCAAGCCCAGTGGTCCAGGAGAACCTGACTTTGGGGGTCCCAGGCCTGGTTGTCCTAGAGCAGTCCAGTCTCCCTGTCGCAGCCCCAGTGGTGGCTGAAGAGGCAGTGTCACCACGCTCTCGTAAACAGAGGAGGAGGAAGGCGTTCTCCGTCCCACAGGGCCTGGAGGCCATGCCAGAGCTCCTGGCCCTGCCGGCACCGGACAAGATGGCCGCCCCCGAGCCAGTGTCTCCGGACAAGCTGGCCGCCAACGAGCCAGTGTCTCTGGACAAGATGGCCGCCGCTGAGTCAGTGTCTGTTCCTGAGCTGGTGTGTGGGGCTGTTCCTGAGCATAACTCCACACCTGCCCTTAAGAAAATTTTGGGAGGGGGCAATGGGTCCTTTGAACTGTCATCTCCGCCCTGGCCAGCCGAAGGGTTGTCTCCGCCCTTGCCGCCTGAACTGTCTGGTCAACCCTGGCCCCCTGCTCCACCCTTGACACCTGCTCCAGCCTGGCCCGCAGCCAAGAATCCTGACCCGTCTGAGTCTCCTTCCCAAATCTGCCCCCTGGATCTTGTGTACTGCAGTGAGGACCATCTCAAAATACATGAAGTATAATACATAGAAGAATCCACTGGGTATTTTGGCGGTTACTCTGTAACACAGGTAAATTGCAATCAAGGTTTTTTTCAAATCTAATACTCCGCTTTAATCAAGGAATCGTGACAGCCCTAGTCTGCTATTAGACCAGCTCTTCTCTTCCATGGAGATGAAAATCCATCTAAAGCACATAGATTTTAGAAACACACACACCTTTTTAAACAGCAAGGATAAAGACAATTAGGAAAAATAAAGTACTGACACTGAAATGAATTCGTATTGACCTTGTTTAAAAGCTTACTTTTCTAGTTGATCACTTAAAGATGTGAAATTGCAATCTAAATCCAGTGTTAGTTCAGTCTAATTGCCACGTGCTGAGCAACAAAATCTCTTCTATAAGTTAGTCACAGTGAAATCACTCCATCTCCACCAGTGTAAATGTCCAAGTATTGTACCAGAAGCGCAAAATGATCGTATTTGGAACAAAATTATCATACACAAGTCAAACGTACAGAATACAGCTATTTATTGACCAACAACTTTTTGACACACATGAAAATGACTGTTTTTGCTAAAATATCAACCTCAGCTTGGAAAAAACTGACCTAAGCGGAAGGAACTCTTTACTTTTTCTTTTGTTTTGTCTTCTTCTTGCAAAACATACAGAGATGACATGTTAATGATACACAACTTTGTATACAATATACAAAAAGAACATTAACTTGTGCTCATGAGAGAGTCATTCTCCATGATGATTGGCCGAGAACACATAACGTGAGATGAGATGAAAGACATGCGTATCTCCACGTTCAGGTTCTTCTCACGGTAGACGTAGAATCCACAGCTAGATCAATGAGTATAGAAGCCCTATGATTACAACCACCATCATTTGAAGTGGCACACAATTCTGAAATTAACGTACATTATGGGATTTTTTTTATTATTATTGATCGTAAATCGAACAGAGGTCAAAAATATTGTACAAATACGATAATTATCGTACGTCTGGCAACACTGATCTCCACTTATAGCTGGTGTGTGGTGATGGTTTTAACAACCTTGAGTCTCGGGCTGGTTTGTCTTCCTTTGTTGATTATCGTCATACTGCGGTATTTCGTGATCACAGCAGAGAGAGACGAGAAGAAGAGTTACAGGAACACAGCTGGAGAGTTTGATCAAACTAAATACCACATATGTGGTTTCTCCACATCATGGGTCTTCATGTGTCGCTTCAGGTAACATTCAAAATAGAAATTCTTCCCACACTGATCACACGTGTGCGGCTTCTCTCCATTGTGGATCCTCTCATGTGTTCTCAGATTTGCTGACTGACTGAATCTCTTGTCACAGTGTGAACACTTGTAAGGTTTTTCTCCAGTGTGGATCCTCTTATGTGTTTTCAGAGATGATGGCTGACTGAATCTCTTGTCACAGTGTGAACACTTGTACGGTTGTTCTCCAGTGTGAATTCTCTGGTGCAGTTTTAAACCGTATGCTGTAATAAAAGTCTTCTCACACTCAAAGCACATGTACTCTCTCACACCAGTGTGAATTTTCTCATGTGCATGTAAAGATTGCAGCACTGAAAAACTCTTTCCACACAGAGAGCATGAATGTGGTTTCTCCTTCGTATGAACTGTCAGGTGTGTCTTCACGTCTGATGCACTAAAAAATGTTTTGCCGCACTGATCACATGAGAACGGCTTCACTCCGGTGTGGATCATCATGTGACGCTCAATGGATGATGATCGACTGAAACTCTTCCCGCATTGATCACATGTGAACGGCTTCTCTCCGGTGTGGATCCTCATGTGAATCTCAAGACCTCGTTTGGTTGTGAGACTCTTTCCACACTGAGTGCAGGTGAACGATTTATTGTCTTTTCTTTTCTCTAAAAATGTACTTTTAGTCTTTGAGCGACTCAAAGGTTTTTCTCCAGGTTGGACATGATGTTCCTCCTTCACTTCACTCAGTTCTTCATTCTCTTCCTTCACTTCCATCATTTCTTCACTCTCCTCCTCCACTTCACTCAGTTCTTCTCTCTCCTCCTCCACTTCACTCAGTTCTTCTCTCTCCTCCTTCACTTCACTCAGTTCTTCATTCTCTTCCTTCACTTCTCTCAGATCTTCACTCTCCTCCTTCACTTCACTGTTCTTCACTCTCCTCCTTCACTTCACTCAGTTCTTCACTCTCCTCCTTCACTTCCATCAGGTCTGACATGAAAGAAAAATGTATTAAATAATATTTTTAGTGCATCAAAACAATTCCAAGAGAGAAATATGGACATGAAAGGACCAGTGAAAGGACATGAAAGTGAGCCCTGATGTAATAGTAGAAAGTAGGAGTTTAACCCTCTGAGGTCGGCAAACGCGCGGGCGCGATTTGCTGGATTTTCTCCACATTGTAGCACTATAAACTTAAATTACTCCGTCATTTATGGTCATACAGAAAAAAGAAATATAAAAAAAAGAATCTGTGATATTTCTTCTTTTGTATGTGTCCACTTACAATCAAATCAAAACATTGTGCTTTTGTAAAATAAAGAAAATAAACAGGGTGTGCGTTCTGCCTCTCCGTCGCGGTGAACTTTTTTTTCTTGAGCACGTCTATAAACTGAAACAAAACTCAGCGAATACTTGTCACACATTTATGAGCCATATACCTTTATAAACATTTAAGTGTGTACTTTTAAATGATCGGATTCAAAACAAAAACAAATATTCTCTGTTTAAGTAATTTGTATAAAACCAACAAGATGTCCAGCTTCTCAAACGCTTGCTCATTAGTTAATTTGGCCACGCCCACTCACGCAAAAGAGATTGACATGCAAATCTCCACATGGAACGCGAACTCGCTCATTACCTCAACAACAGAACACCACTTCACTTCACTTCACTTCACTTTTCGTCGAGTTTGAAAGACGCGCCTGAGCTTACATTGGATTTAGGCTACCTCAGAAGAAGAAGAACGCCATTTGAAGACATGAAAGATGTAAGGTAAGAAATTCTTACATATTAGTTTGTTATTGTTGCATAAATGTCACGTTGCAGTTGAACTGTTGCTAGATATATGGGGGAATATTATAATATTTAGACCCGTATTTACTGTTACTGTGTTTGTGGATATCTGCTCAAACGTAGATATGTATATGGTAACCATAATGTTTTATATTTGAGCGCGATCGCGTTTGAATGTATCATATTTTGGAATCGCGATTGCGTTTGAATATATCATATTTTGCAGCGCGGTCGCGTTTGAATGTATCATATTTTGGATCGCGATCGCGTTTGAATGTATCATATTTTGCAGCACGATCTCGTTTGAATGCATCATATTTTGGATGAAAGCAAAACGCACCAAACGGCTTCATGTTTTTACTATTATCTCATTTCATATCATCATAACGAATGGAAACATTTGAAGTAACATGATAATCAATATATTTTTCTCTAGCTTAGTTGTTACTGAAATCTTTTGGAAGATTTATACTGCTACAGGTTATTGTTATTTTATCCAGCACTGCGCATAGCTTATGCCTACAAGGCACAACAAACCTGGTGTTCATTATATTATATATTGTTGGAAACATTTGTGTGTGTGTGTGTGTATTCTGTGAGATTTATAAAGCAATTTTAACCAGAAAAATCTAATATTTATTTCCAAAATCGTGCAGGCCTTTCAGTATGTTCACTTTTTTTTTTTTTCAGGGCCCAGATGCCACTAAGAACTTCAACATCCACATGAGTCTCTGTACATGAACATGGTAAAGTGAAAATCAAACACCTTGGAAATGAAAGGTATGTACAATGTTTTTAGGAATGGCACAAAGGTCTCTGTCTTTGGATCATTGTTTTCAATAAGTGCTTTTTTGGCATTTGTTGTGTATCTTTGGATTATGTTGTGTTGTAAATAAATTAACCCTCTGGGCTTCTTCGCCCGAAAACTTGAACGTTTCGAATTGTTTAATTTATTTGCTTCATCGGATGGGGGTGAAACTTGGTGACTTTTGTTGTATTACCTATATGAACACACAAAAAAATCAAGGAGATGATTCTGATATGTTAAAGGGTCATAAAAAAAATAGTCACACTTAGCTTCCTCCCGGTCAAAAACTGGCGACATAGGAAATACGAAAAAAATAGGAAAACTCAGAGAAACTTTTGGTGGTACAAGATACAGATCAGCCACTGTGCTGAAAAAAGTGTACAGCAATGAAGGGGTGACACTCTTAAACATCAAGAGTGCAAATAAGACCCCACACACACACACACACACACACACACACACACACACACAGAGAAATGAACTGGTAAGACTGAAACAGCAAATTTTGCACCAAACTATATAAAAATTATATAATCATAATAACTCCAAAACTATAGCAAGGAGAGTCAAAAGGTAGGTATCGTTTGGTAGAACTCTTTTTACATTTTTCGAAAATATAAATTACATTACATTTGGACATTGTTTTTGACACATTGCAGTACATTATTTCATAGATTATGAAAAAAAAGAAATTCTATTTATCAGCAAATAACTCAGCAATACTTAGAGTTTTTCAAAGTGGATACATTCACAGTAAAGTTCAGACTCTAAGCTTTCAAATGACATCAACTTTGTGTTAATCAAGGCAAGATTTTTGAAAAATATGGTAATGAATATTTTTGCAGCTAGGTGGCGCCTGCTGGCGGTACACTCGGTTTTAGAGGGATTACTCAGCACTCGTTAAGAGTTAATAAATGTAATTAGTAGGGCTGGGACATTGACGCGTTAATTTCGATTAATTAATCGGAGAAAAAATAACGTGTTAAAAAAAATAACGCAGATTAATCCATTCCGTATTGACCTTTGAACCTGGAGCCGTTCTAGCCACCATTCAACTGTAAAATGAAGGAGGGAGACGAGAACGCGCTGGCGCTGCCTGGATCATTGATTGGAACATTTACTTATAAAAAAGCAGCCGGCATTTCAACGTTAATTCACCGGTGAACGTAAGGGACCAAGGTCGAATCAATATTGGATTATGTTTCGATTGTGCAAAACGAATCAACGTTGAAATCGTGACGTTGTTTCACTGTTGATGTCGTTACGTTGTTTCATTGATTTCGTGACATTGTTTCACTGTCTCTTCTTTCAATATGGGTGAATAAAGATTGTATGTCGACGTTGAACCAATGTTGAATTATGCTTCGGTTTTGCAAATTGAATCAACGTTGATATCGTGACGATGTTTCACCGTCCATCATGGGATAATGAGTCATGACAATGCTGACTGAATTTGTGATTAACTGTATACTAAAATATTGTTAACTGTCAAATTACTTGCAGCAATGGCTTAATTAAACACATTTAATAAAAATATAACATGCAAAAGATTGTAAAACAAGTTTTATTCTGAAAAAACAAGTCTAAAAATACTTTCTAAAACAGATGAAAAACATCTCAAACTTAAAATTGCAGCATTTTCGAAGTAGGCTAATGTTAAAAACCTGTAAAGCAAGTGTAAATAATGTTTATAATTTAATGTTTAATATTAAATGTATAATTTAATAATGTTCAATAATTTAATAATGTTCAATTGTATTGTATTGTATTGATTATTTGCTAGGCACAATTATTCCAATGCTCACCATTTGAACATTATTTCAATAACATGTTCAACACAATCATTTTTAATTGATTGACAGCCCTAATTTATATGCGATTAAAATGCGATTAATTTCGATTAATTAATTACAAAGCCTCTAATTAATTAGATTAATTTTTTTAATCGAGTCCCGGCCCTAGTAATTAGATGCATTAAAAAGCTGAGATCCTAAGCTTTAAAATGATATATCATTTGTGTTGTTCCATTCAGTGGTTGCTTAGTAATTATTTTTTTCTTTCCGAATGGGAATAAATAAAATAAATAAATAAAAAAGCTATAGGCCGCCTATAGGCGGTTATAGGACATGACACATATTTATACATTTTGAAGCCACTAGACGAAATTATTATTTTTTTTTTGGCCTGCACTCTATTTTGATGTCAAATGTTGCATTTATTGAAATAAAATAAATTAAAAAAAAAAAAAAATATATATATATATATATTAATAGAAAAAATAGCTAATGAAAATTATATAATTAATGCAAAGTATCATAAAAAATTCAAAAAATTCTAAATAATAATCAGAAAACATTATAGAACAAAAATATATTTGATTGGTTATCCTGGGAAAAAGTAAAGTAAAATGTTAAGGCTTCGTCCGTTTTCGGGCGGGAGGAAGCTGTGTAACCCATTTACGAAGAAGCCCAGAGGGTTAAAAGCCATTCTTTTTAAAAATCTCCTCATCTACAGTATTGTGCAAGGTTGCTCAGAATGACAGGGCCTGATAGCTCCTAATAGGGCCGTTAGGGGAGGGTCTTTGTCTTTCTCAGGTGTGAAAAGCTTACATATTAATGATCTCCGCATAAAGCTTTTTCACACAAAACACGTCGTAAAAATTTTAAATCAATATATTGTCTTATCTGAATGAGCAGTCAGGGTGATTTTTCACATCCTTTTAGAGCAAATATTCTAGGCTATGTCATACAATTTTCAAAAGTCTTGTGAAGAAATAATCAGTATGGGTTTCATGGCCTTATTTCAGTGAGAATTTTTTTTTGTATTTTCACAAACCATGCATAAATGTCATTATCTCAAAACTACAAACTTTTACATACATGCTGCTGATATATTATTGTAGCAGAGTTTGTGCTGAATACAGTGTAATTAGACTTTAGCCATGAAAATGTCACAAGTAACAGAAATAACCAGAAATGTTAGAGCATATCAGAACACCTCCAGGGCCCAGAAAACAGCTCAGACCTCAGAGGGTGTAACGGTTCACGAAATTCACGGTTCGGTTCAATACGATACACTTGTGTCACGTTTCAGTACGTTTTCGATACAGCAAAAATAAAGAAATGCTAGATAATTTTTTATTTTTTTAATTAAAACTAACATAATAAAGTATATATATATATATATATTAGTGATGTATGTCTCGAGACCGGTCTTGGTCTCGAGACCACTTTTACGTGGTCTCGGTCTTGTCACGGCCTTGACGGTCTTTGGTCTTGGTCTCGGACCTCCCGGTCTTGTCTAGGTCTCGCTATTTCAGACCGACATAGTGGTCGGGGGATTTAGCAATACAATGCTACAATATCCACGATGACACAACGTTCGATAATGCAACATTATTATCCGCAACGGAACGGATTGAAGCGCGCGTCCGAGTGAAGACAGTGCGGCGTGTGCGCGAGCCACACGTGAAAACACTTTATCCGCGCCACTGATCGCAGCGGCAACGAGCACTTTGATCACTTGCTTTAAAAAACACATATCAGTGACATGATGGGTTTTAACTTCATTCAGGAGATTTAGGTTAACTGCACAACTGACAGATGACTTTGAGCGCACCGCCAACGGTGTGTGTGTGTGTGTGTGTGTGTGTGTGTGTGTGTGTGTGTGTGTGTGTGTGTAACCATAGCGACAAAACGACCAACTTTCGGATCCTGCACTTAAGCCTATAATTTCGTTTAAAACAAAATTTAATTATGCATTTAAAAGTTGCAGAATGGATTCATTTGGAGACTCCGAAATCGGCAGAGATAGGCAGGCATTTGCTTAGATGAATTTGTGTCTTTGATATCTGTGTGTGTGTGTGTTGTTTGATTACAGTATTGTATTTAAGATGGTGTTAGACTAAATAAATGGTCTTTTAAATATTATCTGCATATCTCCATTGTGTTGACTAAACATTAGGCCTAATCCAAGTTTATAATTGTGTATCTTTAATTTGATGTTACAATTTCATCTACACATTAAGTATAATTTCAATTGGTTCTTGAATTCATACAAGTTATTGCTTAGCTTCAACACTAGTCTGTTTTTTTTTTTTTCTCCGGTCTCGACTTGGTCTTGGTCTTGACTTGGTCTGTCTTGGTCTTGGTGTATATATATATATATATAATTTTTTTTTTTTTTTTTTTTTTTTTTTTTACTTTGAGCAATGGTGGAGCTATAATTGACTCTTCTTAGGAGCATGTAAAATAAAGCTCCTTGAAAAAATAAATAAATGTGGCCTAATATTGTAATAGTTACAAACAAAAGGTTTATTTTAGTTCACATTAACATTTGAGGGCAATTTCATTCGTAATGTCAAAATAAAACCGGCCAGACAAGGCGCATCTCAAACAAGTAGAGCTGAAACAACTAATCGATTTAATCGATTAAAATACGATTATTAAAATAGTTGTCAACTAATTTAGTCATCGATTAGTTGCTGAATAACTTTTATTTGCCGTAAGCGGCTCATTTCGTGCATATTTTAAATCTGCTGTGACCAAAGTGTGGCAGTAATGAGCCACCGGAGGTTTTACTCAGCCAGTACAGCAGGAGAAGTAGCGAATAGCCAATAGTTGGCCTTGTTTTATGCCACGTGCTTCCCGCACAGTGTCTCTCTGCAGCATTCAGCGAGATGGCGGAGGCAGGCGGCAGTCAAGCGGGAAGGAAGTCGACCGGAAGTTGAAGCCGCGTGCCGCGTGCCACCATCTTGTAGCAGAACTTCACCTGCTGTTAGCATCCCATTGACTCCCATTCATTTTGGCGTCACTTTGACAGCGAATAACTTTACATCTGAGGCGTTTGAAGACTTCATTTGTCCATTAATTATTTCTAAAGAAACACGACAATGTATAAAATGCTCCATTACCTTATATCTTACGTTATGGCCCCGTAAAAACTGTTTTTGTAAAAGTAGGCTAACGATTGCGTCATAACCACGCGACTCTCTGTCGCACAGTAGAGAGATTACCGTATTGACGGGAGGAGAAGCTCGCGGACAATCGGGGAGACGTGGAGGCAAAATGACAAAATAATTAATCAGAATACCTAGCAAAAGTTTCTCCTGCTCCTAGCTCATGGACACCTCCTACTCACGATCTCCGTCTCTGCAAGATTCGGAAGGGAATGATTCAGATTTCTCATGCCACAGCCACTAGAAGACAGACGGGTTGCTCACGTCACATCTACGTCGTCAAGCTCAGTTTGAGTCTGCGCATCAGGAACGGAAGTCCTAAAAAAAATCGCTGAAAATGGGCTTCACTTGCCTCAATTGAGTTCCAATGAGATGACTCTGTCCATTTCTTATACTGTCTATGGCGGCAGTGGAGTAAGCTCGAGAAAGAAAAAAGCGGAAGATAAAACTAATCGAACGAAGCAGCATTCGGCAGTTTAGGATATCGCACAAGATTTGTCAACAAAGAAAACATTTCATCACTGGAGAGTTTTTTTTTCGACACCATCGTATCAATTGATTTTGATTAATATGCGCGAGGGAGGGAGAGAGAGAGCAAGACAGCGCTCGGGTGAGTGCGCGCGCGCGCGGCCAGGGCTCTCCTCTCTCTCTCTCTCTCTCTCTCTCTCTCTGCTTGTTCTTATATATGCCCTGTCAAGCGCGCCCTGTTAAACTGACAGGACTTAAAAACACATGCAAATGATACACTTTCACTCTATGATGGTTAAACTCTGCAATTAATATTTTTTTCTCGGAACTAATGTTTTGGTAGGAACAAAAGTTTACATCGTATGTTTCGAACCTTATCATAGCTCATTACCATAAAGTTGAGCTACTTTCAACTTTCTGATTGATTTCACAGCATAAGCTATAAAGCTGTTTCTCAGGTATAAGCTGCGTGTTTACAGGAAAAAATAAAATAAAATGCAATTTACTGCAACTGTATTCTGTTTTATTCTTATTCTTCGTGAAAATATTTTCTGCAAGATTCCTTAATAAGCTTTGTTCGGGATGTTAAACTACTTTAGGAGACCTAATGACTGCCATGGTGAAAACATTATTTGAAATCTCCTTGTGAAATTTGCTAGAGTACATATGGGTCAGTGTTTTGATTGCAGAAGAGTTCGACAAACGATTACTAACACATAATAAAACACAACTCCAGGTATGTTTTTGATGTGGATATGACAATGCAAAATGGTTAAAATCTCTAAAAAGTCTATGTTGAATGATAAAGACCATTTGTTAATAATTTACTTGGGGAAAAATGGGCAAAACTAAAATATAAGCACATAAATCGATTAATCGTAAAAATAATCGCCCGATTAATCGATTATCAAAATAATCGTTAGTTGCAGCCCTACAAACAAGCCTTTTCTCAATCCATTGTCTCAGTTTTTACACAAACTGTAGCATTGACTGTGTTCATCAACCCTGTTACCAAAGTTACTGTAAGAAGAATCTCTATAACTATGAATAACTTAATTTAAAATAACTGATATTTGACAAATATCACTTTATCAGTAACTTGGTGTTTACTGATTACTCCTAAAAATATATATTTTGTAAACTATGTTGAAAATGACAAAAATTCTGGTAATGTTGTTGCAAATTGGGAACCGGATATAAAATAAATATAAAATAAAACAGTTAAAATAGTATTTCGCTTGATCTGATGTTGACAATCAATATAAAAATGTCACAAACCTCCCTTTACTGACCATTTGATGAAGAAAACCCGGAACATTCTGTACCGTTTCATAGTTGAACTGTTTATCTAAATGTGATGAAGTGCTTGAATGTTTCTAACATGAATGTTCTTCAGCATCATGAATGAATGAAGAATAAACACCAACCTCTTTGTTCTTCAGGATCTTCAGTGTGTTTCATTCTGCAGGGTTCTGGATCACTCATGTTCTCACTGTCCTCTTTAATAAACTCAGTCTTTGCAGATTTCAGCTCTTCCTGATGCTCTGATGCTCGTCCTCACTTGTAGCTGATGGGAATTTACAGCATTTATTGCTGAATTAGTCTGGGCGGAGCTTCACTGATGATGTGATTGCAGTGGGAGGAGCTTCACTGATGATGTGATTGCAGTGGGAGGAGCTTCACTGGTGATGTGACTGCTGTGGGAGGAGCTTCACTGGTGATGTATTCCAGCGTGGGAGGAGCTGATCTGCCAAAATCAAAAATATCAATTATATGCCAATTCATTATTTATTTTTAATAATTTTTATTGCTAATCCTAACACTATTCTGCTTCTTCATTAAAATACAGGTATCTAGAAATAAAGAAAATAATATAAATCATTTTAATTCTTCCAAGAATAAATAATGGTAAGAAAAACAGTTAAAATCATAAACACAGAAATAAACATGCATATAGTTGGGCTGCACAATATATTATCGAAACATCGCACATGTACAGTGGGTACGTAAAGTATTCATACCCCCGGTAAATATGATCAAAAATGGCTTTATTCAAAAAAAAATTGGCAAAAATCTAACCTTTCATTGAAGTAAAATAATTCAATTTGGGGGGGAAATCACATTATGAAATAAATGTTTTTCTCCAAAACACATTGGACACAATTATTCATACCCTTTTAGTAAATACCTTTTTGCAATCTCCTTTTGCCAAGATAACAGCTCTGAGTCTTCTCCTATAATGCCTGATGAGTTTGGAGAACACCTGACAAAAATATTTACTAATAAATACTAGTTACGTCCTCTTCCTGGCAGATTTGTAACATTTTTACTTGATTATAACTTCTTAATTATTGCCCTGATGGTCAAAATGGGTATTTTTTATTATTTGGCTATTTTCTTACAGCCACTTTCTATTTTGTGACGCTCAACAATCTTTTGCTGCAAATCAGAACTGTATTATTTGGTTTTACACATTGTGATGGATGATTAAGGGAATTTGGCCTTTGTGTTTCCTCATTTTTTAAATCCTGTGAAACAAGAAGTCATAGCTGGACATTTTCATGTTCCTAGTCCCCCTGGTGTGCTAAAAAAAGGTCAATATTAATGAGAATATACTTCAGAGATATTTTATTCATAAAACATTCTAGGGGTATGAATAATTGTGGCCAATGTGTTTTGGAGAAAAACATTTATTTCATAATGTGATTTCCCCCCAATTTGAATTATTTTACTTCAATGAAAGGTTAGATTTTTGCAAATTTTTTGAACGAAAGATTAATTTTTTTACAGCCATTTTTGATCATATTTACCGGGGGTATGAATACTTACCATGCCCACTGTATATATCACAATATATTCTGTTCTGATCATTCTGTTGTTAAATAAACCTAATGTAGGATAACCTAAAACCCTAAACCCTGTGGTTTACACTGATGTTAAAATAACACTTCTTATGCGACAGTAAAACACTGATTTTCACTCTCAGAAGTTGTAGGGATGTTTTCTTGTCACAAAAAGAACGAAACAAGCATGTAGGCTATATAATACATCATTTAATTTAATTTTACACACTTTAAGCATTATTGCATCGCATGTTGCATTATTTAATGAGTTTTTTTTCAATATCATGCAGCCCTATATAGTAGCCAACAAATCCCCTCAGTCTGCTGACACCAATGAAATGAGCTTTAAGTGTCAATTTACAGGAGATCTGAAGACATCAGCATAATAAATTAGGTGAAAACAGGAACTATTGTCATGAAATAAAGAGTGTTTTCAGCAGATCTGTTAATATTGATGAGCCTCAGCTATCAACACTCATTCAACAAGCCATTCAGGATCATCAGCAGATCATCTCACTTTATTCTGAGTGTTTGCTGTTAGAAACACATTATTTGAGTCAGGATACGTGATAAAAGCCTGTTAAACTGCTCTACTGAAAGAACATTTTTGTAATTTCTCACAATATGACATGGATAAAACATCAATAACAGAAAAACAATCACTAATGACACTCATCTTCATCAACCATTACAGGGAAATAAACAGCAGCATAATATGTCCACATTAAGTTTGATCTTATGATACATAGCCTACATTGATCACTATAAAGTAGTTAGATCATTAAAAAAAACATTTTATATGCGCAGAAACTGAAAATGATAATAAACGTTTACAATATACAGAGCACCACAATCACTATTGTTCCAAGAGTAAAACGCTATTCATATTTATTAGTATTGCTTTAATGACTCACGTGGCTCATATTAGGCTCAATGTAAAGCATTAGTCTCTGTTCCAGTATGACACTTGAGATAGATTCACATTAATTCCCTTCACAGATCTTAAACTTTGACTTTTGACTTGACGAGACAATCACACAAACGAACACAAAATCGCTCAGGTGACAGTATATAAAAAGTCTGAATGAACTCAGGTCTGAATGAACTCAACATATTCTCCTCATGCTCGCTGCTGCTGCACTAAATGTTTATTTCAGAAGGAAGACGCCAGAAAAGACGCACAAGTATCGCTGTGATCGATGAAAACAATACAGAAATGAGCCTGTCGCTTAATCAAACTGTATAAAGTGTGTGTGGTGGTTTTATAAATGTGAGAAATACCGTGAACGGCTCTCCTCACCTCAGAAGACTCGACGCTGAAACTCTCAATGACGGAAGAGAGACGGCGCGAGCGAGCGGTGACGTCATCGGCCGACAACTGTAGGAGAGGGGGTTCAGCAACATTTGTTTAAAGAACTAAGCTTATACAGTCGTTTTAGTAATGCTTATTTGATTATAGCTGCAGATTTTAATGAAACCCCTGACGATGCACAAGATAGATTTCCTATAAGAACTATCTAATTCACATGATAATATTATTTTATGGTTGTGTGGAAATCTTTCAGTGGTAGATGCTTGGCGTTTCTTTAACTCTGGTTGTAGAGGCTTTACTTAGTCCAACAAATCTGGATCGCTTAAAGCTAGAATTGATTTTTTTCTCTATTTTGAAAGATGCCCATACTGTTAATCATCAATTTGCCCCGTTTACTGACCACATGTTAATTTCTTTGAATCTTGCACAAAGTTAGTTAAATAGAACAAGGGGTTACTGGAAATTTAACAGTTGTCTTTTGGAAGACGCCAATTTTAATGATAGTGTAATTCAACTGGCTAATTCTATAATACTGAAAGCGACCCTGGCTCTAGCTGGGAGTTTTTATTTATTTTTTATTTAGAGTTAGAGACCTTGCTGTTAATAGAAGTAAGCAAATTAAAAGGCAAGGCAAGGCAAGGCAAGTTTATTTATATAGCACATTTCATACACAATGGCAATTCAAAGTGCTTTACATAGAAGAAATTAAAATAATAAAAAGAAATAAGAATAATTAAAACAGTTTAGAAAAATAAAAAATAAAATACAGTACAAACAGTCGGACGAACATTGGCACAGTGCTCATTCAGTAAATGCATAGTTAAACAGATGTGTTTTGAGTCTGGATTTGAATGTAACTACAGTAGGAGCACATCTGATCTCCTCTGGAATCTGGTTCCAGCTGCGGCTGGCATAATAGCTAAAAGCAGACTCGCCATGCTTAGAGTGAACCCTTGGTATTTCAAGCTGATATGATCCTAATGATCTGAGTGATCTGTTGGGTTTATATTCAGTGAGCATATCTGCAATGTATTGAGGTCCTAGGCCATTGAATGATTTATATACCAGTAATAATACTTTAAAATCAATCCTAAGTTTAACTGGGAGCCAGTGTAAAGACCTGAGGACTGGTGTGATATGTTCATATTTTCTGGTTCTGCTCAGAATCCTGGCGGCAGCGTTCTGTATGAGCTGCAACTGTCTTATGGTCTTTTTGGGAAGGCCAGTGAGGAGTCCATTACAATAATCCACCCTGCTGGTGATGAAAGCATGCACAAGTTTCTCTAAGTCTTGTCTGGAAACAAAGCATCTAATTCTTGCAATATTTTTCAGATGAAAGTATGCTGATTTAGTTATTTCTTTGACATGACTACTGAAACTAAGCTCTGACTGTAGTGTCACACCAAGATTCCTGACTTGATTTTTGGTTGTTTGACCCCTAGAGTGAAGGTATGCGTTCACCTTGAGAACTTCATCTTTGTTTCCAAACGCAATGACTTCAGTTTTGTCTTTGTTTAACTGAAGAAAGTTTTGACACATCCAACTGTTGACTTCATCAATGCATTGGCACAGGGAGTCAATGGGGCTGTAATCGTTAGGCGATAGGGCTAAGTACAGCTGTGTGTCGTCTGCATAGCTGTGGCAAGAGATTTGGTTCTTTCTCATTATTTGGCTCATTGGGAGCATATACAGGTTGAACAGGAGTGGCGCAAGAATTGAGCCTTGAGGGACTCCGCATGTCATGGATGTCCACTCAGACTTATGGTCTCCTATACTCACATAATAACCTCTCCCATCTAAGTATGACCTGAACCATTTTAGGACTATCCCAGAAAGCCCCACCCAGTTTTCCAGCCTGTCCAGAAGTATGTTGTGATCGACAGTGTCAAATGCAGCACTGAGGTCGAGTAGCACCAGCACTGATAATTTGCCTGAGTCAGTATTTAAGCGAATATCGTTTATTATCTTTATGAGCGCTGTCTCTGTGCTGTGGTGCGGTCGGAAACCAGATTGAAAATTGTCAAAGTATCCATTCGAGCATAAGAATTTGTTCAGCTGATTGAAGACAACTTTTTCAATGATCTTACCTATGAAAGGAAGATTTGAGATTGGTCTATAGTTGCTTAATATGGTCTTATCCAGATTGCTCTTTTTCAGGAGGGGCTTGACAACTGCAGTTTTTAGGGAGTTTGGAAAACTCCCAGAGAGAAGTGAAGCATTTACCACTTCTAGAAGATCTGCTTCTAAACTGTTTAACACACTTTTGAAAAACGATGTGGGAAGTGTGTCAAGAGCGCAGGTTGATGTTTTAAGGTGCTGTACGGTTTCTTCCAAAATTTTGCCATCAATTTCTTTGAAATCAGACATAGTAACTACTTTCTCAGGTGGTTTGATCTGTCTGACCCCAGCGCAAGTCAGGGATGTGCTGATCACCTTTCTGATATTATTGATTTTCTCAGAGAAGAAAGAAGCAAACTCACGGCACTTGCTGTCTGAGAGCATTTCACTGGGAATCTGGCTTGGGGGGTTTGTCAGTCTCTCTACAGTAGCAAAAAGAGTGCGTGTGTTGTTTAAATTACTGTTTATAATATTTGAGAAGAAAGTCTGTCTAGCTTTGCCTAGTTCCATATTGAAAGCATGAAGGCTGTCTTTGTAGATGTTATAATGGACTACAAGTTTTGTCTTCCGCCACATGCGCTCTGCTTTTCTGCATTGTCTTTTCATATTTTGCACTGCTGTTGAGTTTCTCCAAGGTGCTTTTTGTCTGCCACTCTTCCTGACTTTCACAGGAGCAATATCATCAATTACACCTTTAACTTTTGAGTTAAAAGAATCAAGGAGAAAATCAACAGAGTCTGCAGATATGCTTGGTGTTAAAGATATAGCCTTCATAAATAGGACACTAGTGTTCTCATTTAAGCATCTCTTCTTGACAGACACAGATCTAGCTTCAGTGGCAGGAGAGATCAATATATCAAAGAAAATACAGAAATGATCAGACAGTGCTACATCCTTAATAACAATCGATGAAATGTTTAGACCCTTACTGATAAGTAAATCTAGAGTGTGTCCATGATTGTGTGTGGGTCCATGTACATGCTGAGTCAGATCAAAAGTTTTTAAAACAGTTTTGATTTCTTTTGCCATATTGTTTTCTGCATTATCTATATGGATGTTAAAATCTCCAGCAATGGCAAAACAGTCAAACTCTGAGGTAATTGTTGATAACAGTTCTGTAAAGTCCTCAGCAAAGGCTGGAGAGTATTTTGGAGGCCTGTAAATAATGAAAAGTAAAATGCGTGGAGCACCTTTTAACACAATACCCAGATATTCGAAAGACAAGTAATTCCCAAATGATATTTGCTTACATTGATAGATATCTTTAAAAAGAGCAGCTAGACCCCCACCTCTCTTAACAGCTCTGCAGACACTCATAAAAGTAAAGTTAGGAGGGGCTGTTTCATTGAGGATTGTTGCACTGCAGCTGTCTTCTAGCCAGGTTTCATTTAGAAGCATAAAATCCAGGTTGTTTGTGGTTATTAAGTCATTGACTAGAAGTGATTTATTTTTAAGTGAGCGGATGTTAAAGAGTGCTAACTTAACAGACTTACTTTTCCCCACAGCAATATTAGTTTGACGTGTAATAGGCACCAGATTAGTTGGGTTTGCTGTACGGCTATTGAAGGCCTTAGACTTTCTATCATGTAATAGAACAGCAATAGAGAAAGATACAGGCACACTGGGTTCCCGCTTGTTTTGTAAACATTTGAGAAAGTTACTGTTATCAAAACGGGGACCCGACACATATCACTGAGAGCTGGTATCAGTTGTTTTTGGTTCACCTCGAGCAGAAGGAGGAGGGTGTGGGCCCTGGCGTTGTGGCAGAGGCCGAAGAGCTCTCACAGGAGGAGGGGGAGGGCGAGCTGGGCCCGCAGGCTTTGGTGGTAGTGGTGCCTGTCTTTTTTTAGTTGGTATCTGGGGGCTTGCAGCAAAAGAGTGGGATAGTCTGGTTCCAGCATGCACCAGTTCTTCCATTTTCTGTGAGAAGCACAGTAATGGCGTTGCAGGGGAGAGGGAGAAAGTGTCTGGTGAAAGTGGCTGTTTCTCTGGTGTTATAGGAGGCTGTAATATGCTGTCCTGGCTTCCCTGGCTGTTTTCCAGGAAGTCGTCCTTGGGTGCTGAATCTTCAAGCAGTTCTGATATGGCTGTCTGTGGTGAGCTCTGTGTGCAGGGCTCAGCTGAGATTGTGTCCGTGAGCAGAGGTTGTTGTGGCGGAGTGGTGTTATCATGTCCATTTTGCTGCTGAAGTGAAGTCCCGTGGTCATTCATACTGTGTCCAGGTGTGTGTGTGCCGTTCAGATTGAGTGGATTGGCACAAACCGCAGAAGGATGATTTAGGGAGAAGTAGATATTGTCCTTTAACACTCTTGAACCAAGTTTGTTTGGGTGATGGCCATCCCGATGAAACAGTTGTCGTTGACTCCAGAAAAGATTGAAATTGTCAATGAAGTTCACTGCTTTTATATTGCAGGTTTTTTGCAGCCATGTATTTAGCCCAAGCAACCGTGAAAACCTGTTTGTTCCTCTTGCTGGTAGTGGTCCACTGATGAATGTTTGAACTTTCAGTCTTTTAAGTGTTTCAAAAAGTTTATTGAAATCCTTCTTAGAGTTCTGACTGCTCTTTATGAATATCATTCTTCCCCACATGTATGATGAGTCGATTAGCAGTCTTATGTTTCATCAGAATGTTCTGAAGTTCCCTGTTTATATCAGAAGTTGTTGCTTATGGAAGGCAGCATGTAGTTACATTTACATTTACATTTATTCATTTAGCTGACGCTTTTTATCCAAAGCGACTTACAATTGCTATATATGTCAGAGGTCGCACGCCTCTGGAGCAACTAGGGGTTAAGTGTCTTGCTCAGGGACACATTGGTGTCTCACAGTGGATTCGAACCCGGGTCTCTCACACCAAAGGCATGTGTCTTATCCATTGCGCCACCACCACCCCTATGTAGTTGTATCCCTGCTGCTAATGTTTCTGATTATGGAGTCCCCCACTATCAGAGTCCTGGGCTCGGCTGCGCTCTGAGCTGAGTGCCGCTGTCTGCGCGACCTTGAGCGCCAGTTAGCATCAGTGTTAGCTACTGGCCTATTCAGTCTGTGTTCGATCACATTCATCACATTTGTGGATTCCTCATTTACATTCATTAGTACTTCAAATCTGTTCTCAAGATGTATAGGCAGTGGTAGCAGACCAGTGTTTGTAATCCTTGTCAGAGCTGTATCTGGGGTAGAGGATGCTACTGCGGTAATATGTGATGCTCGTGACAATCTGATGTCTCGAGTGCCTTTGGGTCTCGCTCCCTGTTTGTGCCATCGATTAGTAAGTCGATCGGCTTGTTTCTCTACCTGTCGAGGAGCACTAGTTTCATGGGACTCACCGGTATGCTGAGGGTGTCCATGACGAAGCTCTGTTGTGTGCTCCGTCTGGTTTGGTGGTCCCGTAAGTAACTTTGTTTCTAGAACTGCAATCCTTTGTAAAAGTCTGTGGCAGTTAGTGCAGCAAGTAGATTCCAGAAGAGGCATTTTCTCTCTTATCCTTGTAGGCAGTTGTGTTTTCCTTTCCCGGTATGTAAGCTGGTCGGGTAAAAGAATTCTCAGTTTTTGTAGTAATCCAAACTTTGTCGTATGAGCACTGTGCTGATTTGCTGAAGTGAAAATTAGGTGATAAAAGGAAATAAAATAAAGGAAATAAAATATAGAAAAAATAGGAGATAAAATGTAAAAGCGATAGAGCAAAACGTGGAGCAGTAAGCAAGAGCGTCCGAACAGTAGCTGAGCAGGAAGTACTGAGTAAAAGAGAGAGAAAAAAAAAACATTAAAGAAGTAGAACTCATTCATAGATTAAGTGTGTTAATGCAGAATGAAAAATCCCAGTAAAGAGGATAAAGTAGAAATGAGCACATGTCATTTGCAAATTGAAAATATGTACACAGACATTGTTAAAGGTGTTTTTATACACTCTAGAGCAAAATGGATAAAAAAAGAATAAAAAAAAAACGTAAAAAGACATCTCTCTCTCTCTGCGTTAAACATTAATAGTGTTTTATGTGCAGATCCAGGAATGATTTCAACCTTTGTATACTCCTTTTATAAAAAAAAAATGTATACTTCTCAGTTTTCTCAAGAAAAATATGATGATTTTCTTTTGAGTATTCATGATAAGATTTCAGGTATTAAGGATGACTTTAAGCAACTTTGTGATTCTGATATCTCTATAGTTGAAATGGAGGATGCACTGAAATCTATGAAGAGGGGAAACTCTCCAGGTACTGATGTCTGTTGAATTTTATTAACATTTTTGGGACATCTTAAAGCAACCTCTCTACATAGTTTGTTTAAATACTGTATTAAAAAAGGAGAGATGACTCCCTCAATGAAGCAGGATTTTATTTCCTTGATCCCCAAAATTGATAAAGACCCACTTTTAATTGAAAACTGGAGACCTATATCACTGTCAAATGTCGATTATAAATTACTTGCTTTAATTTTGGCAGTTCGTTTAAAATCTGACCATAAAGGGATAGTTTGACCAAAAATGATATTTAACCCATGATTTACTCACCCTCAAGCCGTTCGAAATGCATATGTCAATCTTTTTTCAGACGAACACATTTTCAGTACAAAGGCGTGACCTTTCCGGGCAACGTGCGCTAAGCTGCTGTCGAATCACAACACAGGAACCGCTGGCGCAATCAGAACTCGTTACGTATTTCTGAAGGAGGGACTTCATAGAACAAGGAAGTAATCAGCCGTTCTTAGTCAAGTCAAGTCAAGTCAAGTATATTTGTATAGCGCTTTACACAATACATATTGTATCAAAGCAGCTTCACAGTATTAAATTAAAATAATACAACAAGGTTTGTTTCTAGTGGAATTTATTGATTAATAAAATAAAATAAAATATCAAAAATATCCTCAACTGAGCAAGCCAAAGGCAACAGTGACAAGGAAGCGAAAAAACTCCATCAAGTGACCTAATGGTGACCTAATGGAGAAAAAAAACCTTGGGAGAACCCAGGCTCAGTCGGGGGCCAGTTCTCCTCTGGCGTTTATGAACTAGAGGCCGAATTGTAGTTTGAACTGTAAGATTAAAAATATTACATGAATGCCTGGCTGAAGAGATGCGTCTTTAATCTAGTTTTAAACTGGGAGAGCGAGTCTGAGCAACGAACAGTATCAGGAAGACTATTCCAGAGTTTTGGAGCCAAATGTGAAAATGCTCTTCCTCCTTTGGTGGATCTGGATATCCTAGGTATGACCAAAAGCCTCGAATTTAGTGATCTTAAAGAGCGCGATGGATTATAGGGCGATAGAAGATCCGTTAAATAGACTGGAGCTAAGCCGTTTAGGGCTTTATAAGTCAGTAGCAATACCTTGTAATTAATACGGAACTTTATAGGTAGCCAATGTAGTGATGTTAAAATCGGTGTTATTTGATCATATTTTCTTGATCTAGTAAGAACTCTAGCGGAGGCATTTTGGACTAACTGTAGCTTGTTTATTGAGGATGCAGGACAACCAGCTAATAAAGCATTACAGTAATCTAGTCTCGAGGTCATGAATGCATGAACTAACTTTTCTGCATCAGAAACTGATAGCATATTACGTAGCTTAGCAATGTTTCTAAGGTGGAAAAGGCTGTTTTTGTAACATATGAAATATGATTTTCAAAAGACAGGTTGCAGTCTAGTATAACACCCAGGTCTTTTACTGTAGAGGATAAAGTAACAGGACACCCTATGATGTTAAAGTTGTATTGTGCGAGGTTTTGTGGGCGTTTTTTTGAACCGATAAGTAATACCTCTGTCTTGTCTGGATTTAATAAAAGAAAATTACGCGTCATCCAATCTTTTATATCTTTAACACACTCTGTCAATTTGGATAATTTAGCGTTTTCATCCGGCCGTGATGAAATATATATTTGAGTGTCATCAGCATTTCCTTATAATATTTCCAAGTGGCATCATATATATTGAGAATAATAGAGGGCCTAACACAGATCCCTGCGGCACTTCATAGTTTATTGTGTGATCTATAGTATCGAACGCAGCACTAAGATCAAGTAAAACTAGTATTGAGATACAGCCTTGGTCAGAAGCTAGAAGTAAATCATTTGTGATTTTAACGAGCGGAGTTTCAGTGCTATGATGCGGCCTGAATCCAGACTGAAACTTTTCATAGATGTCATTTTCTTGCAAGAAAGAGCCCAGTTGAGCGGACACCACTTTTTCTAATATTTTAGACATAAATGGAAGATTTGAAATGGGTCTATAATTTGCTAGGTTATTATGATCTAATTGTGGTTTTATAACTGCCAATTTAAATGTTCTTGGAACATGACCTAAAGATAAAGACGAGTTAATAATATTGAGGAGAGGCTCTTCCACTACAGGTAACACTTCTTTCAGTAGTTTAGTTGGTATAGGATCTAATAAACATGTTGTTGTTTTAGATGAAGTGATACGTTTATTTAACTCTTTTTGTTCTATAGTTGTAAAGCACTTAGGACAGTGAAAACAGTGAAAAATACTGTTTTTTTACACGCGAAACATGAACACATGTTATATTGCACACTGTAAACACAATCAAAGCTTCAAAAACACACGAAAAACGGGACCTTTAAATAATTAAAAGAGCTATTAAAAGCACAAAAATCTGCGCAAGAGATGCTGTTCGCAAGGCGGCACGTGCTCCGAAACCGAGACCGAGACAAGCAAATTATAGCCTACTTTGGGTTTCATATGCGCGTCTAAACGATCAAATGTACACAAAAGTATGTCAAAATGACCGGCTTGGAGATTCACTAAAAACAGTTTATGTCTTAAATGGACGCAGTTATGAAAATAGTTGGGAGAATATGGTGCATCAGATCAGTAGCAGATCTGCACTCCGTCTTAAAGGGGCCGCAGTCTAATAAACATGCGGACGATTGCTCCATTACTGCGAATCAAACAACAAGAGAAAAATCACTCACAGCACTTGAAAGAATAACTTCAGCTTTAATAAGCATTAATCTATTTATGATAAATTATGCAGAGTTATTTTACATTTTATTACTTTATTAGATTTCTTTTTAGACCATACCTGAAGAGTAATGTTAGTAGACCTTCCTGATAGAGATGCACCGATTGATCGGCTGGTGATTTTCACGTGATCGGCCATGACCGGCGACCGGCCGGTCAGTCCGACATATATGTCGATTTTATGCCGGTCAAATGCACTCGATTAACCTTTTGAGAGGTACGGTCTCATATATGGGATTTTTATTTCTGTGCCCCTGAGAGTAACGTTACGGCGGCACATTTATAATGTTCAGTGACGTCGCATCACTGCCAGATTCAAACTGTGCTTTTGCGCGTTGGCTGGCGCTGAGCCAGAGTCGGACGCGTTCAGCGCTGTCATATATCACAACTAAGCAGTGTTTTCAACCTCATAATGTTTATTTAAGGTTTCAGATATTTAAATACACATAAGCACGAGTAAAACAATACATTTGGAGTTTGTAAAATACACACTGAAGTCTGTGGAAGCAGCAATAACAATCTATTCAAATATAATTTGCCGACATGTGTTATTCATATCAGACAAACATAGTGGAAGTAACTATAAAGTTGACTCTATTCTTCTCAGTTCACCGGCCACTTTCTTGCATTTATTTCGGGAGAAACTGATTCATTCACGTGCTGTAAATCTGACTGACAGGACAACATTGCGGCGCCCATCTCATGTTATAGATCAAGATTATTTATAAAGGTTTTTAAACGACCAAACACACTCACTTAGGCCTACATGTATTTGAGAATCGGAATATCAGATAGGCTAGTTGATGACATGGTAAGCAAGTTTGTGAATATTTTGAATAAAAAAGGAAAAGCGGAATAAAAGCGACACATCTGTCATACAGTATTATTGTGGCAGCGGTGTATCGCGTGACGCGTCGCCATGAAAACATTAAAGGGAACGTTCGCCTTGAAAAAACTCACTCCTGGGGTGGTGGAGGGGGTGTCAGTTCGAATATTTTAAACTTACTTGACTTAACTTACTTACCCTTGAAAGGGTTAAAGAAAAGATCGAAAATAAATATTTGTGTGTGCTGTAAAGTGGTTAGAAAAAAATTAAATCGGAATCGGCTAAAATCGGTATCGGCAGGTCAAACTCAATGAAAAATCGGAAATCGGAATCGGCCTAGAAAATTGTAATCGGTGCATCTCTACTTCCTGAAATTAAAGCACTGTGTAGGCATATATAATGTGTATCTTTGTTTAATTGTTCATCTTTTGTTTATCTATTGTTTAGCTTTGTTTAATATATATATATATATATATATATATATATATATATATATATATATATATAACAAAAAGAACCGATAAGAATACAGTTAAAGTACCGGATCGATAAGCAGTATCGGTAAGAGTAGGAATACCGTTAAAACCCTACTCCCCGGTCAATGCTCCGACAACAGCCCAGACATGAGCTACTTCAGCCACCAGTCTCCCCAGTCCCTGGTAAAATGCCAAGCCCTGGTCCTTCGTCGGAGATGGCATCCGACTCAGAGACGGAGGTAGAGCCTATACCGCACCTGGGGCCTGTACCATGAAGGTAGCTGAACAAACTCGGGGTTACAGGATTAGTTTTGAGTTGACAAAACCAAACCGATGCAATCAGGCTTTATTGGTACCATGATGCAGCTCATCAACTTTCTTTGTCAACTCAGGCTTTGATCCTCAAGCTATGATTACTCCACACGCGCGTGCACATAAAAGAGTGACGTCGACACTGAACAACCAATCGCGGGTAGAGCGTGAGCGATATATTTTCCCGCGGAGGAGCAAGAGATAATCATTCAGAATTACGATGAATTTAAATATGTATTTCAAGCTCGAAACAATACGGTCTCTGCTGCCAAAGCAAGAGAAGACTGTTGGAGAAAGATTGCTGATTGTTAATGTGTAAGTTAAACAAATACGTTCTATATTTATGTAAAATGATGTATATGTGTAGCCTATATGTGTAATATAGCCTATAGCCTATTTTTTATAATATATAAAAATGATACATGCACATTTTTTATATATTATAAAAATAGGCTGTAGGCTATATTACACATAGGCTACACATACATGTATACATAATTTTACATAAATATAGAACGTATTTGTACTACTAAGAAAGCTAGGGAATCCTATCATAAGATTAACAGAATAATAATAAAGATTTAAAATAATTCTTAACATGTATTATATTGTATAGTACATTTGTGCAATTTGCTTTTTGAAAAAAAAAAAAATGTGTTCATGTGATGTCACCCTATCAATATATCTTACCGGCAATTTTATAAAAGCCCTCTTTTATGGACATGGCCGATAAATGTCCGGGGAACACTATTAATGAAACTATTCATGTACTCCTGCAGAGCGAGGACCACCTTACGAATGGTTCGACAAACCGTGTTTTCCCCGAGCTTCTGTGCGTCACCCACCGTGCAAGAATGTACCACTTGCAACAAAAAAAAACGCAACGCAATATTTGCGGTACAGTAAGTGCATGAATTCGACGTGTTAAATTCTTTATGTGCGGCTCAAGAAGTTCGCAAAGATAAGACATTCCTTCCGCGGAAAATCTGTATCTTTCATACAAGTAACTATCAGGAAAGGCAAGGGGATTTTGTCTGGCTAAAAACTCTTTCTCTACGAAGTGCTCGTCAAACAATTTGCGCTGAGATGTCACAGGATTTGGAAGAAAAGGTGAAGTCATTGCAACAGACACTGGGAATAAGTTATGTCACCTATATGTTTCTTTGCTCTCAGCTGATTGGTCAAACTTCAGTCTGAGATCTTGAATCCAGAACAGAACCTGCCCTCGAGCAGGTTAGCCGTGTGGCGTAAGATACCATGGCAACGAACACCGATTAAAGCCAAGCTACTTTCATAGTACCTAAAACCCAGGGTTGGCGGAAACTAAACTGAAACATAGCTGGCTAGCCACCTAAACCGGCTTCATGGTACAGGCCCCTGAGCTAGAGACTCAAAATAGTTAGTTTGGCAGCTCAGTGAAGCACTTTAAACATTGTTTATTTAAAAAAAAGACTATTCTTTTTATATACAGTAAAATTGTGCTTCAAATAAAAAAGTATTTACCTACACCTTATTCTTGTTTAAAATCATTTACATAATATGAATGTATATAGAGCGTGATAAAAAGGCGACCTTAAAATTGTGGCGTTAAAGGTGATGTGAGCCGAGAAAAAATGTGGGTGCACCTACATTTTGTGCTGGTGCACCCAAATAAATAAGTTAGGCGCACCAGTGCAACCAAGGCAAAAAGTTAGTCTGGAGCCCTGCAATATAAATCAAGTAACTAAGATCATAGACATAATACAAAAAAGCAAAACATTAAGCTGCACTTGAAAATATGAATTTGTACGTGTATAAATATAATTTATGAATGATTGTACATGTTTGTTAAATAATTAAATACATACAGAAAGAAATGCCTATGTAATCATATTGTATTTATTAAATATATATTATTTATACATATTAAATATACAACATTTAAACTTAAATAGGCTAATGAAAGTCCTGTCTAAAAGAAGAAGAAAAAATAAAATAACTTTGTCTCATCAATTACTTTTATTTAAAATCATATTTTGCTATCATTTAAGTTCAGTTTTACATTTTTAATACATTCTTGCAAATGGCAAATGGACTGCATTTATATAGCGCTTTCACAGACCCAATGGCCACCAAAGCGCTTTACAATATTGCCTCACAAAATCAAGGTTCCTCTGTTCTTGTCTTTGTTTAATGAAGCAGCTGTAACTGTTGAAACCAATATTATCCGTTTGCAGTCCCGGAGGCCGCATTTTCAGGACCCCAGTTCTAGGACCGCATTTCTAGGATCCTAGTTTTTTGTGACAGCGCCACCTTCTGAGTCGGAGAACCGCAGTCCCAGGAACATATTTCCAGGACCGCATTTCCAGGACCCTAGTTTTGGAGGACTGAAAAAAGTGCCACCAAGGCAGTATTTCCCATAGATATCCATATAAGGCTAGACGTCTTAATGCGGAGTCTCGAACAGCATCACACCGGCAGCCATCTTGTCACAGGGGAGCTTTCTGGCTCTGTGGTATTGTAAGGATGGACTTTTACTAAGACTGAATTCAAGAATCCTAACCTGCAATAAAACAATAAAACTCACTAATCTGAAGAAGAGATCTATGGGACAGAGCACAACACAACTTCTCCAATCTTGTCTCTTCCCCCCATGCTGGGTTCCTGATTCCTCACACTGTCTTCTTCCCCCCCAGGTCTCATTCAGCCATGCAAAACACACACACACACACACACACCTACTGTCTCCAGTTGTTTTATGAGAGGTCAAAATAAATACTTCTGGTGCGAATGGTAAAGAAGTTTCATTCCCGCAGCAGCAGAACAGTCAGAACAAAGAAAACAATGCCTGTTCTTCTGATGTGTGAAGATGCCCCAATAAAGATAATAGATAACCATTTGTGTTTATCCCCCAAACTCAGGCGTGACCACTTGGGCACGAGAAAGGGTCCAGCAAAAGCTGAATAAATATTTGGGTGCTAGATGTTTATTGTTCTTTTGTTCCACTTGGGTATTTAAAGGGGATTGGCAAACCACTCAAGGAAGCATCTGTAAACAGAACTTCCCACACTGTTGCTGTGTGTCTCTATTGCCAGGTATGCTGACTCTTTTAAACTATTTTGATATTACATTTTGAATTATGTTTGTATTTTATGCTGATCAGTTATGTATTGTGTATTCTGTTTAATTCTTTTAATTGATGTTTAACCTTGCCTGGCAAAATAAAATGTTACATCTTGATTTATTCTGAAGTATTCTGAAATCATTATTTTAGTATATTTAAGGAGGCTGGTGCTACCGCAAATCTTAGTTAAGGTAGGTCAAACTAAAGGCGCATGTATGAACGGAGCAGTAGGCACGTCATCTGAAGACCTTTTGATTTCTGTCTATCACTGGTTTAGCAAGTTGTATGGAAATGGCTAAATTAAACTACACTCTCTAGCTCGAGTGAGCAGTAGGCAACCGACTTTAGGGGTATATTAGCAAACCCTACATCCACTGACTAAAATCAGAATTAACAGGTTTGTGTCCGTGAGAAACACGATTTGGCCGACGTGATCTCTAAGCGGCATTCGGGTCCATAATGTATTAATAACTGAAAGTATGGAATGTTAAGAATAATAAAGATCTAAATTAAATCACAATTCCTCTGTTGATCAGCTATTAAGAGAAAAATCTGTAAAAACAAAGAGTCACTTAAAATTGGAGTCAGATTAAATTATTAATGGAGTCAGATTTAAAATTGGAAATCAACTGTTTAATAAATTAAAGGGGTGGTTGATTGTGATTTCACTTTTTTCAT
Source organism: Leuciscus leuciscus (assembly GCF_965113295.1). Taxonomy (NCBI): domain Eukaryota; kingdom Metazoa; phylum Chordata; class Actinopteri; order Cypriniformes; family Leuciscidae; genus Leuciscus; species Leuciscus leuciscus. The sequence continues at coordinate 10,071,080 of NC_138725.1, read as the reverse complement.
TTTAAATGGTGTGTAATGTTGCTGTTGGTGCATGAACAGTATCTGCAAAGTTGCTGCGCTGAAAGTTCAACGTAAGCAGAGATATCGTCTTTTAAAAATCAGGAAGTTTAATGCCTACAAAAACGACTGGAATGGGACTACAACGAGATACTTCCCGGGTTTTATACGTAACTAACCCATGCAAAAAAGGGGGCATGGCCATATTTCTGCGGCTTTGTCGAAGAGGAAGAGTTATAGTGGAGAGCTGTAGCCATGCCGTCGAAAGTGTGTTATTTTCACCCAGCTGCCAGGTCTTCTGTGTTCGGGCTTCATACGGACGCTGTAGTTCATCAACAATGGCTAAAATTTATGTTTGATTATGTTCCTGAAAATTTCAATCGTAATAGCTCTCTGTGCTGCGCATTTTACGGAAGACAGCTTCCAGAATCTCCACGAATTCAATGCCGGATTCAACAAGAAACTGTTACTAAAACATGAAGCAGTTCCAACTTTAAAACCAGAGGCAGCAGTTGTTGGGCCACAACCTGTAAGTAAGACTTAATATTGTTTGCATGTATAATTTCAGACGTAAGTTAATGTTTTAGTTTTATCAAGGACGTAAACAAATGCCAGCGCTGGCTTTAGTAGCCACTTACACGTACAAACGCTTACAAACATTTTGGACCTGAATTTGTAATTATGTACTAATTTTGTAAATGTATTTTCCATGTATATTTTATGACGTAATTTTTCGATTTGATCAAGAACGTAAACCAATGCCAACGCTGTTTGTTTATAGCCAGTTAGTTCGATGCTATTTTGTGTGTATAAGACAAACGTGTATAAAGTTCAAAAAAATATATGTAATCGCAACAGCCAACTTCAGCTGCTGAAGTTAAAACAATAACTTTAAAAAACGGTATTACTCAGTCATTTATTCAGTTATATTAAATGTTTAATCAGGAGAAAACCGTATCTCAAAAGCTAACAAGCAGCAGTAGCATTTTCAAGTAACAGCGTATCGAAATAATAATAGTAGATTAGAATAGAATAGAATAGAATAGAATAATAATAATAAAAAATGTACCATTCAGAAACGTTTTGTAAGAGCCGTGTTTGCTGAGGTTGCTTGATTCTCTTCATTGCCGCTTTCTGGGTCTGATTCTGATCAAACTGATACGGCAGTATTGACACCATTATTTACATTTGACCGGAGCACATGCAACTTTCGCCCGTAAAGGTAATGGGCGTGAAGTTTCCGGACAACATGCACTACACAGTTTAGCCAATTACAACACACCGGCCCAACTAACCAATCTGAGCCCATTGCCTGTTTCTGAGGGAGTGGTTTCATAGAATCAGGAAGTCAACCGGTCGTTCAAATGACAGAGGAGAAAGCAGCTTACAATAAAGGTGAAATTTATGAAAAATAAGACAAAAAAAAAAAAAAAAACCCGAAGACATGTTATATTGCACCCCATAAACACAATCATGCAAAGAAAAAAAGCAGTAAACCACCCCTTTAAAGTGATTTTTCAGAAGCGCCCGAAAAGACATACACGCTGCATTGCCTTCGACCAAGACATCGGACACCGTCATTGGGCCGGTGATTGGAGCTTACAGTATCTTAAGTAAGGCGAGTGATCAGCACGAACACAAATCCTCTTATCTCGCTGAAATCTTGACGGATTTACAAATGGTTTGGTTTCTTATAAACGTTATTAACGTGGCTATAATTCTACTGAACATGTTTAAATATATAATATTATATTTATTGATAAGTATGCAGTGTCATAACTACATCTCTGATGTTTATAACAAACCAAACCGTTTGAAAATCGGTAGAAAATTTAGCAAGTTAGCATTGTTAGTGAACTATGGTCATAAGTACCATTGAGCTCAATTAGTAATGACAGAACTTACGACCGTAGGTCTGTAATTGAATCTAAATCAGTCCATTCCATGAAAAAAAATGTACCTGACAAATGGAAGGCTCCCTTTTTATGGAGGTCCATGATGACCACTGGTGGATGATCACCACAATTTATACACAGGAATACCAATAGTCAAGATCAGTGAGTGCTTCAAAATAAAGATACCCATGTAGAACTGTTTTAGCTGAGGGAAACTTTACCCCTAAAGTCAATTCTAAATATTCTACCACTCTGCTCACTGCAGTATGCACCCAAGGGAGAAACATTATAGTGAAAATACAGAAAATGTTCTGTTTAAATTTCATATATTTACCATTTTAAAAGATTAATTCATAGGTTATACATAAATAAAAAAAAAAAAAATAAAAAAATACCTGTGGCATGTTGGTCTTTGGTGTTTTAAGCCCCCAACGGCGCCTTCCAGGCAGCGAGGGGATGGGTAGGTTTAAGGTTGAGGGTAGGGTTAGCTGCCTCTAAGGAGCCATTGGGGGCTTAAAACACCATCGAGCTGGCATGTTCCTTATGGTTAAGCATAAAGAGAGATCAAGCACTATACGGTCATTAAAATTGTGTAGGCCATCTTTCCACTCTTGGTTACGGTAGAAGGTTCCGCTTTGATGGCAAGATTTACAGTACGTAGAGATGTCTAGAAATCAGAAGTTTCAACAATATTTTCAGAACGGTTTACAACACATTAAATGATTAATGAAAGCACAGCAAATCTACCACAGTGGATTGTCATAAGATATAGTTTCATTGACCTACCTTCAACAATATGTGAGTTGGTGAGGATGTTGGCCTTATTTGTATTTGTATTGGGTCACTCATAGGTACATTGCCAGGGCACTGCTGGCACATCATCTCCAGTGGAATGAGGTGCCTTGGGTATTCTTTTTCCAATAATGGATGCCGTAAATGTTCTGGGCAGAACAACAGGTAAATTTTTGAACTTCAAAATATACTCAACCATGGCTTTGAACTTTTGGTCATCTTTTGGAGGATATGGAATGTTACCCAGCTCAACCTCATCATGACGGCCTCCATCCTCTGTTGGTGTTTGAAATTCCACCTCCTCAGTGCAGCGGACTTTCCTGAACAGCTCATGGTGAGTCTGAAATAAGTGCCATTTTGCAATGTACTTGTGTTGGCATGATCTCTTCGTCATTGCACAAGGACAGTGCCACAAATTCTTTTTTGTGTCATATTACACCATGACTCTTCCTAAACGACTGTAATATGAAACAGTCGGCTCATAAACGGATATGTATTTTTTGGACTGAGGGATTCCAATTTGGGAGTATACAGACAGAGGTATATGGTTTGCATTTGCAAGGTTTTGCAGATCAAGGCAGACCTTCTTTTTATCCTTGCCAAACCACCGGCTGTTCACCATCTCATTAAGTGTTTCCTCACTAAGTACAGGAGAGGAGACATAGGATGTGCAGTAAGTTAATGATTTAAGGTGTACACATTGATGTACTTTCAACCCACTTCTCCATGTCAACTCCATGTTCACCTGGCACTGAGCAGATTCACAGAAAAACACGTTGATTTTCCCCCCAGACTTTATTTTGAACGTGCAGAGGTGTAGTTGCCCCGTGAAAAGATTTGTGAACAGTATAAACTCCATTCTCTGGATCTATGCATTCACTTGGAAGGTGTGAACATGCATGCCCTTATGTTTTCCTGTGTGTTTCCTTTCTATGTGCCTTTTAAAATTGATTCTGTTCATGCTAAGCTGGCAGATGGGACAATTTTTACGCAGTACTTGCTTCACACGGACCCTTTGTATTTGCGTACTCTGGGTGGCTGGCACAGTGAAGGTTGTTGGAGCTGGGACGGTGGAAGTACTTGGAGCTGGGACGGTAGACGTGTTTGGAGCTGGGACATTGGAAGTACTTATAAGCCAGCAGCCATATCACCCTTTAGCCCAAGACTGGTTGCCCACTGAAGCTAAGCAGGGCTGAGCCTGGGTAGTACCTGGATGGGAGACCTCCTGGGAAAAACCAGGTTGCTGCTGGAAGAGGTGTTAGTGAGGCCAGTAGGGCGTGCTCACCCTGTGGTCTGTGTCTTGCTCGTTTTTTTTTTTAGCAATGAAAAATAAACACAAAATGCTCTGTTAATTTTGATCTTTCATTTTCGTGTAATACATCAATCGATCCTGTTCAGTTTCTATTTTTTTTCTGTATACTCACAATACAAATAAAGTGTTTTGCTTTTTGACAAATAAAGAAAAACTAACATGATGCTATTTCTGCCTTCTCTCTGTCAGTAAACTCCCATTTGAAACGCGTTCGAAAATTATCTATAACTCCGCGAAAATTCAGTCAAACAGGCAAACAGACCCACGGGCATAAAGCTTGAGATCGCAGCTTTTAAAAGAAGTAATTTATATAAAAAACAAATATTATCAGCTTCTGTAATCTGTATAAAAAGAGACCGACTCCAGTCGAGCTCATTACGAGCCATTCAAAAGTAATTTGACCACGCCTCGGAGAGCGCGTGCTATTCAAACGCAAATTCTGAGAACCATTTCAGTCTGTGAAACGCCCCCACATCAGCTGTAAACAAAGAGGCATAATATAGCCTACCTTATGGAGAAAATTTTCCGTGCTGATATGAGGAGCAGATCCCGCTGAGGAGTGAGGTAGGCTAAGTTATCCTTTCTCAAGTGTTAATGTGGAATAACGTTATGGAATAACGTTGTAGGCTTATGTAAACAAAAAGATGAATCGCGTTTCTATAATATGAATCGCGTTTTCTGTGAGATGAATGAAGGGTACATATTTGTAAAGAGTGTTTAGCCTAAATATGAATCGCGCGTCTGTGTGTGAAAGAATAAACTGCTTTTACAGTTACAGTTACTGCGTTACAGTCAGGCGAAGTATGAAAGACAACATTTTGTTGACTAGATTTGGGTACAGTTTTTACTGTAGAATATACTGTCACATCAAATAAGCTTTTCTGCTCATAAATATAAAATACTATTTTGTCAAAAATAAAGTCATAGACTAAGATGTTCCAATGTTGGCTATATTCAAACTAATGAATACATATGATAAAATGTAGGCCTATAATCATTTTTTTTTTTTTTTTACAAAGAAAGAGTACTTTTTTTGCAGAAATATTGCTGAAATTGTAATTATTGTTGTAATTGTAACCTTTTTAATAAAATAGCAAAACATATTTACAAGATAGATGTAAGCAAAATCTTAAATGGTCAATATAAGTCTTCTTCAAAATATATATTTTGTCCTTGTATTGTGGCTCAGTCAGTGTCACACCTGAATGAATGGCTAATTATGCAGAGTCATTATGCAGAGTGGGTGGGACTAAGGTGTAAACTACTCCTCCCCCTCGCATATTGGCTTTCCAAGCAAAACCATGTTTTACACCATTTAAATCAATGTATTTTTTTTTGTGAACGATAAAGCAAGACTATTTTCACATAATTTTGAAGCTAGAACTGAAAGGGACAACATCCATTAGTCAAAAGTCTTGTGGGCACATATTTTGTATGAGTTTTGTGGTCTTATTTCAGCAACTTTCATTTTTATTTTTTTAAATAACCACGCATAAACATTATTCTCTTAAAAATACAAACATCTACATACATGTTGCTCGCATATTATGGTAGGCCTGTTTGTGCTATATAGAGTGAATTTACACCTTTGCCATTAACATGTTTATAAATAACTGAAAAAAGCACAAATGTCAGAGCATGTCAGAACATCTCAAGGGCCCCAAAAACAGCTTGGTCCCCAGAGGGTTAAAAATCCCAGGATGTCCTTCGAAAAAGAGTAGGGGTGTAATCCCGGCATCCTGGCCAAATTTGCCCCTTGGCCTCTGTCTATCATGGCCTCCTAATCATCCTCATATACTGATTGGCTTCATCGCTCTGTCTCCTCTCCACCAGTAAGCTGGTGTGTAGTGGGTGTTCTGGGGCAATATGGCTGCCGTCGCATCATCCAAGTGGATGCTGCACATTGGTGGTGGTTGAGATTCCCCCTTCTATGTAAAGCGCTTTGAGGTCTCAGAAAAAGCGCTATATAAATGTAACATTATTATTATTAATTACTTGGAGCTGGGACGGTGGAAGTACTTGGAGCTGGGACAATGGAAGTACTTGGAGCTGAGACGGTGGAAGTACTTGGAGCTGGGACGGTGGAAGTACTTGGAGCTGAGATGGTGGAAGTACTTGGAGCTGGGATGGTGGAAGTACTTAGTACTTGGAGCTGGGACGGTGGAAGTACTTGGAGCTGGGACGGTGGAAGTACTTGGAGCTGGGAAGTTGGAAGTACTTGGAGCTGGGAAGTTGGAAGTACTTGGAGCTGGGACGGTGGAAGTACTTGGAGCTGGAATGGTGGAAGTACTTGGAGCTGGAATGGTGGAAGTGCTTGGAGCTGGGACAGTGGGAGTACTTGGAGCTGGGATGGTGGAAGTACTTGGAGCTGGGAAGGTGGAAGTACTTGGATCTGGGATGGTGGAAGTACTTGGAGCTGGGATGGTGGAAGTACTTTGTACTTGGAGCTGGGACAGTGGAAGTGCTTGGAGCTGGGACGGTAGAAGTACTTGGATCTAAGACAGTAGAAGTACTTGGAGCTGGGACAGTAGACGTGCTTTGAGCTGGGACGGTGGAAGTACTTGGAGCTGGGACGGTGGAAGTACTTGGAGCTGGGACGGTGGAAGTACTTGGAGCTGGGATGGTGGAAGTACTTGGAGCTGGAATGGTGGAAGTACTTGGAGCTGGGATGGTGGAAGTACTTTGTACTTGGAGCTGGGACAGTGGAAGTGCTTGGAGCTGGGACAGTAGAAGTACTTGGAGCTGGGACGGTAGACGTGCTTTGAGCTGGGACGGTGGAAGTACTTGGAGCTGGGACAGTGGAAGTACTTGGAGCTGGGAAGGTGGAACACAGTGGTGTTTTTAATCAATCACCAAGGGGCACGAGGTCTCTACCTTGCCTTCCACTTTCACGAGTGCTGCTTTTGTGGGCAAACCAGCACTTCCAGTTGATCAGAGTGGCACACATTCCCGGTCACTGCAACAGTGTGGTAGACTCACTCTCTCGATCGGGTCCGAAGTCAGGGGACTGGTGTCTGCACAAGGCGGTAGTTTAGTCAGTTTGGGGACTTTATGGGACGGCAGCAGTCAACCTCTTTGCCAGCAGAAAGACAACACATTGTCCGCTATGGTTCGTGGATCAAGAGGAGCAGGGATCACTAGGCCAGGATGTCCTGGCCCACGACTGGCCAGACCTCCTCCTCTATGCTTTCCCTCCAATTCCACTTCCCTGGCCTGTGCTGAGGCATGTGCAGGTGAGACGACACAGGCTTATTCTAGTGGCACCCTGCTGGCCAGCGAGACCATGGTTCAGTCTGCTGTTGGCCCTTACATAAATGGAAGATCTTTGTTTCATGGTGTACAGATCGGTCTGTTAACCCAGTCACTTGCTCCATCAGTTCAGTGTTGGAATTCTTACAACATTTATTGGACACTGGGCGCTCCCCAGCGACTCTAAGGGTATTCGTGGCGGACTTGTCAGCACATCGGAACTCCTTTGGGGGGGGATATCGATTGGTGCGGAACAACTGGTGGTGGCTTTCCTTAAGGGAGCAGTACGTCTTAATCCACCGGCACGGATAATGCATACCCAGTGGGATCTTCAGATGGTCCTTAACAGCCTGCGTTTACTGCCTTATGAACCACTTGAACAAGCTGATATTAGGAGTCTTTCGATGAAGACTGCTTTTCTCTTGACTATAACGTCAACCAGAAGAGTAGGTGAGCTTCATGCCCTCTCGGTGAGTCCACAGTGTCTCAGATGGGGGCCTCAGATGAGTACAATCAGGTTACACTCTGGCCGAATCCAGCTTTCCGACCTAAAGTGTTGTCTGATCGCTTTGTGAACCAACCCATTCAGCTTGCAACGTTTAATCAAGAGGCTTCCCAGACAACTGTGTTCCCCTCCTGTGGCTCAGCGGCGGAATCTTAGGCTTTCGCACGAGAAACCCGTGTTCGAATCCCGGGCAGATAAAATTATAAGCTTTCCTGTAGCTCAGTGGTAAGAGCATTGCGTTAACAACGCAAGGTTGTGGGTTCGATCCCAGGGGATTGCACATACCTATGTATAAATGTATAGGATAATGCAATGTAAGTTGCTTTGGATAAAAGTGTCTGCCAAATACATAAATGTAAATGTAAATGTAACTGTGTGTCCAGTGAGAGATTGCGACAGTATGTGTTGAAAACTACTTCATGGCGTACCACTGATCAGCTGTTTGTCCGTTTTGATGCCTGTAAGAGAGGCTCACCCTAGTCAAAGCAAAGGTTTTTCTCATTGGGTGGTGGATACCATTGTACAGGCATATGATTCGGCTGGTCAGACAGTTCCAGCATCTATTAAATGCCATTCAAACCAGTCAGTGGCTACTTCTTGGGCAGCACTACGTGGGATGCCCCTTTCTGAAATATGTGCTTCTACATGGACGTCACCTTGCACGTTCACAAGATTCTACAGGATCAATGTGGCCCCTATTCCTTTGGTCAGTTCTGCTGTATTAGCAGACAGTATCAAGGTGAGTGGCCCTCGTGACTTGGTTGTATTCATCTTCCACTATGTTCGGCTGTCTCTGGCGGTCTTTAACAATGAAATAGAACGCTGGTTACTGATGCAACCTTGGTTCTATGAATAGTGGAAGAAAAGAGAATGACTGCAGAGAACGACCGTGACATGAACGGAGTGGATATAGCTTCCGACACGTTATCGGTCAGGGTCACAGGTGACAAATCAATGCGAGATTTTCGATATGGCTCGCAAGACGCGACTCCTTCCACTATGTTCGACCGTCTCTGGCGGTATTCCACTATTCATAGAGCCAAGGTTACTCCAGTAACCGCCGTTCTGTGAACTCAGGGGTCCTGAGCTACAGTAGGCAACCAGTTACTTATAGTGCAGCGTTTTGCATGGCGTCCAGACTGCGTATAGCTACGCAATACGAAGTGACCGTTCGAAAGAGAACTACTCGGTTACTATCGTAACCTCAGTTCCCTGAGAGTAGGGAACGAGTATTGCGTAGCCGGCTGCACTATAGTAACCAGGCAAGTTGTCGCTTCAGTCGTTTAAACCTGATAAAAATGGCTTTTTTTCGGGGACTAATATAGGCTAATAAAGACAATTAGGAAAAATAAACTACTGACACTGAAATGGATTCATATTAATCTTAATTAACCATATTAAAAGCTTACTTTTCTAGTTGATAATTTAAAGACGTGACATTGCGATCTATATCCAGTGTTAGTTCAGTGTAATTGCCACGTGCTAAGCAACAAAATCTCTTCTGTGTAAGTTATGGTGCGTTCAAGTCCTCCTGGGAAGTTCGTACGTACGAGGTGGGAAGTCATGCTTATAACGGCATGTGCGTTCAAGTTACTTTCGTCGGAGCAAAATGGCGGAGTACTTTCTCTTAATTAATTACACAAAAATACAGTAAGGTTCTTAAACTCTTGTTCTAGAAAATAAAGAACAAAGAAATGTGCATCAGGTGTACTTTGTATTTTTATGTTTTTAATTAATTTATGAAGGCACTGCCAACACATCGTTACATGTTGCATTGTTATATTATAATACTATCATATTCTGTGTTGGCGATTAGCTAACTGAGCTGTTAATAGAAAAGCCTGACAATATCACAGCTAAATCCCTTTACGTATTGTGTATTCCGCCATGTTAATCACTGACACACCCCCAACTCGTAGAGATCGGAGCTTAGAGAAAATCCTGAGCTCCCCACTGGTATTTACGACATTGTGGTGCGTTCAACTCGTAAATACGATCTATACGAGATGACTTGAACGCACCAATAGTCACAGTCAAATCACTCCATCTCCACCAGTGTTGCCAGATTGGAAATGTCGAAGTATTGTACCAGAAACTCAAAATGATCATATATGGAAGAAAATTATCGTACACAAGTCAAACGTACAGAATACAGCTATTTATTGAACAACAACTTTTTGACACGACATGAAAATTACTTTTTTGCTAAAATATCAAAACTGGCCTAAGCACCTCAAAAGAACTCTTTACTTTTTTAAAACATTTTTCTTCTTCTTGCAAAACATACAGAGATGACATGTTAATGATACACAACTTTGTATACAATATACAAAAAGAACATTAACTTGTGCTCATGAGAGAATCATTCTCCACGATGATTGGCCCAGAACACATAACGTGAGATGAGATGAAAGACACGCATATTCAGGTTCTTCTCACGGTAGACGTAGAATCCACAGCTAGATAAATGAGTATAGAAGCCCAATGATTACAACCACCATCATTTGAAGTGTCACACAATTCTGAAATTATCGTACATTATGGGATTTTTTTCATTATTGATCGTAAATCAGAGGTCAAAAATTATCGTACAAATATGATAATTATCGTACATCTGGCAAGACTGATCTCCACTTATAGCTGGTGTGTGGTGATGGTTTTAATAACCATGAGTCTTGGACTGGTCTGTCTTCTGTTGATTATCATCATACCAGTATTTCATGATAACAGCAGAGATAGACGAGAAGAAAAGTTACAGGAACACAGCTGGAGAGTTTGATCAAACTAAATACTGCATATGTGGTTTCTCCACTGCATGGATCTTCATGTGTCGCTTCAGGTCACTTTTAATAGAGAAACTCTTCCCACATTGATCACACGTGTGCGGCTTCTCTCCAGTGTGGGTCCTCTCATGTGTTTTCAGATTTGCTGACTGACTGAATCTCTTGTCACAGTGTGAACACTTGTAAGGCTTCTCTCCAGTGTGGATCATCTCATGTGTTTTCAGATTTGCTGACTGACTGAATCTCTTGTCACAGTGTGAACACTTATAAGGTTTTTCTCCAGTGTGGATCATCTCATGTTTATTCAGAGATGCTGACCGACTGAATCTCTTGTCACAGTGTGAACACTTGTAAGGTTTTTCTCCAGTGTGGATCCTCTCATGTATTTTCAGAGATGATGAGTCACTGAATCTCTTGTCACAGTGTGAACACTTGTGAGGTTTCTCTCCAGTGTGGATAATCTCATGTCTTTTTAGATTTGCTGACAGTCTGAATCTCTTGTCACAGTGTGAACAATTGTAAGGTTTTTCTCCAGTGTGGATCATCTCATGTGTTTTCAGAGATGATGAGTCACTGAATCTCTTGTCACAGTGTGAACACTTGTAAGTTTTTTCTCCAGTGTGGATCATCTCATGTATTTTCAGAGATGATGAGTCACGGAATCTCTTGTCACAGTGTGAACACTTGTAAGGTTTTTCTCCAGTGTGAATTCTCTGGTGCCGTTTTAAATCTCTCCCTGAAGTAAAAGTCTTCTCACACTCAAAGCACATGTACTCTCTCACTCCAGCATGTATTTTCTCATGTCTATGTAAAGTTGGCAGCCATGAAAAACCCTTTCCACACACAGAACATGAATGCGGCTTCTCCTTCATATGAACTGTCAGGTGTCTCTTCAGCTCTGATGCCCTAAGAAATGTTTTGCCGCACTGATCACATGAGAACGGCTTCACTCCAGTGTGAACTCTCCTATGCTTATCTAGACTAGTTTTGTATGGGAAACTCTTCCCACATTGATCACATGTGAACGGCTTCTCTCCAGTGTGGATTCTCAGGTGTTGATTAAGACTTGCCTTGGTTGTGAAACTCTTCCCACATTGATCACATGTGAACGGCTTCTCTCCAGTGTGGATCCTCATGTGTTGCTCAAGACTTTGTTTGGTTGTGAGACTCTTTCCACACTGAGTGCAGGTGAAAGATTTCTTGGCTCTTCTTTTCTTTAAAAATGTCTGTTTAGTCTTTGAGCGACTCAAAGGTTTTCCTCCAGGTTTGACATGATGTTCCTCCTTCACTTCACTCAGTTCTTCTCTCTCCTCCTCCACTTCACTCAGTTCTTCTCTCTCCTCCTTCACTTCACTCAGTTCTTCACTCTCCTCCTTCACTTCACTCAGTTCTTCACTCTCCTCCTTCACTTCACTCAGTTCTTCTCTCTCCTCCTTCACTTCACTCAGTTCTTCACTCTCCTCCTTCACTTCACTCAGTTCTTCACTCTCCTCCTTCACTTCACTCAGTTCTTCACTCTCCTCCTTCACTTCACTCAGTTCTACTCTCTCCTCCTTCACTTCACTCAGTTTTTCACTCTCCTCCTTCACTTCACTCAGTTCTTCACTCTCCTCCTTCACTTCACTCAGTTCTTCAGTCTCCTCCTTCACTTCTCTCAGTTCTTCAGTCTCCTCCTTCACTTCTCTCAGTTCTTCAGTCTCCTCCTTCACTTCACTCAGTTCTTCTCTCTCCTCCTTCACTTCACTCAGTTCTTCACTGTCCTCCTTCATTTCACTCAGTTCTTCACTCTCCTCCTTCATTTCACTCAGTTCTTCACTCTCCTCCTTCACTTCACTCAGTTCTTCACTCTCCTCCTTCACTTCACTCAGTTCTTCACTCTCCTCGCTCTCTTCCATCAGGTCTGACAGGAAAGTAAATATTATTCATTTCATTTTCATCAAAATAATTCAAAGAGTCTTGAACTTCTGGTAACGTTGTTGCAAATTGGGAACCAGATATACAATAAATGTAAAATTAAACAGATAAAATTGTGTTTAGCTTGATCTGATGTTGACAATCAGTATAAAAATGTCTCAAACCTCCCTTTACTGACCATTTGTTGAAGAAAACCCAGAACATTCTGTACCGTTTCATAGTTGAACTGTTTATCTAAATGTGATGAAGTGCTTGAATGTTTCTAACATGAATGTTCTTCAGCATCATGAATGAATGAGGAATAAATACCAACCTCTTTGTTCTTCAGGATCTTCAGTGTGTTTCATTCTGCAGGGTTCTGGATCACTCATGTTCTCTCTGTCCTCTTTAATAAACTAAGTGTTTGCAGATTTCAGCTCTTCCTGATGCTCTGATGCTCGTCTTCACTTGCAGCTGATGGGAATTTACAGCATTTATTGGAGAATTACTGTGGGCGGCGCTTCGCTGATGATGTAATTACAGAGGGAGGAGCTTCAATGATGATGTATTCCAGTGTGGGAGGAGCTTCACTGATGATGTATTCCATTGGGAGGAGCTGATCTGCCAAAAAAATCAATAATAAATAATAATAATTTTATTTTTTAATAATAAATGACACTTCTAAGCATTTATGTCTGTCTATCTATTCATCGTACAGTAATTGATGCCAGTTCATTAATTATTTTTAATTATTTTTATTGCTAATCCTAACATTATTCTGCTTCTTCATTAAAATACAGGTATCTAGAAATAAAGAAAAGAATATAAATAATTTAAATTATTCCTAATATAAATAAATGTTAAGAAAAACAGTTAAAATCATAAACACAGAAATAAAGGTACATATAGTAGCCAACAAATCCCCTCAGTCTGCTGACACCAATGAAATGAGCTTTAAGTGTCAATTTACAGGAGATCTGAAGACATCAGCATAATAAATGAGGTGAAAACAGGAACTATTGTCATGAAATAAAGAGTGTTTTCAGCAGATCTGTTAATATTGATGAGCCTCAGACTATCAACACTCATTCAACAAGCCATTCAGGATCATCAGCAGATCATCTCACTTTATTCTGAGTGTTTGCTGTTAGAAACACATTATTTGAGTCAGGATACATGACAAAAGCCTGTAAAACTGCTCTACTGAAAGAAAATTATTGTAATTTCTCACAATATGACATGGATAAAACATCAACAACACAAAAACAATCACTAATGACACTCATCTTCATCAACCATTACAGGGAAATAAACAGCAGCATAATATGTCCACATTAAGTTTGATCTTATGATACACTAGCCTACATTGATCACTATAAAGTAGTTAGATCATAAAAAAAAAAAAAACATCTTATATGCGCAGAAACGGAAAATTATCATAAAACGTTTACAATATACAGAGCACCACAAGCACTATTGTTCCAAGAGTAAAACGCTATTCATATTTATTAGTATTGCTTTAATGTCTCACGTGGCTCATCTTAGGCTCAATGTAAAGCATTTAGCAGTCTCTGTTCCAGTATGACACTTGAGATAGATTCACATTAATTCCCTTCACAGATCTTAAACTTTGACTTTTGACTTGACGAGACAATCACACAAACGAACACAAACTCACTCAGGTCTGAATGAACTCAACATATTCTCCTCATGCTCGCTGCTGCTGCACTAAATGTTTATTTCAGAAGGAAGACGCCAGAAAAGACGCACAAGTATCGCTGTGATCGATGAAAACAATACAGAAATGAGCCTGTCGCTTAATCAAACTGTATAGAGTGTGTGTGATAGTTGTGTAAATATGAGAAATACCGTGAACTACACTATGGCAAGCCGTTTTAACATTTAATCATTTAAACCGACTAGTCTCTATTTTCATGCTACTAGTACTTATTTTTTGGGGTGGCAGTGGCTCAGTGGTTCATGTAGATCGTCTACAAACCGGAAGGTTGGTGGTTCAATCCCCGGTTCAACCTGACCAAGTGTCGAGTCGCCTTGAGCAAGACACCTAACCCCAGCTGCTCCCGACGAGCTGGATCGCCTTGCATGGCTGACACCGCCGTCGGTGTATGAATGAGTGAGTGAATGGGTGAATGTGAGGCAATATTGTAAAGCGCTTTGGTGGCCATTGGGTCTGTGAAAGCGCTATATAAAATGCAGTCCATTTACCATTTATTCATTAGATACTAGTTCTTATTTATTAGATACTAGTACTTATTCATTAGTTACTAGTACTTATTATTAGATACTAGTACTTATTCATTAGATACTAGTACCTATTAAATAGATACTAGTACTTATTCATTAGATACATTAGATACTTATTCCAATAGTGACTAGTAACTATTCTTTTGTTACTAGTAACAAATAAAAAAAAATGCCATTGACTTCTATGGGGATCTGTCATTCAGATATCAACTATTCAGTTCTGACTAGTATGTATTCCAATTGTGACTAGTACATATATATTAGATACTAGTAGTTATTTATTAGGTACTAGTACTTATTTTTTAGATACTAGTAACTATTACTAGATACTAGTATGTATTCAATAAACACTAGTACTAAGTCATTAGATACTAGAACCTATTAAATAGATACTAGTACTTATTCTTTAGATACTAGTACTTATTCATTAGATACTAGTACTTATTCATTAGATAGTACTTATTCATTAGATACTAGTACTTATTCATTAGATACTAGTACTTATTCATTAGCTACTAGTACTTATTCTTTAGATACTAGTACTTATTCAATAGATACTAGTACTTATTCATTAGATACTAGTACCTATTAATTAGATACTAGTACTTATAAATTAGTTACTAGTACTTATTCAATAGATACTAGTAACTATTTATTAGATACTAGTATTTATTCCAAATGTTACTAGTAAGATTATTTATTTTACTAGTAAGATTTTTAATTGAACTATCCAGTGGCCGTTCTGACTAGTCATAACATAAGACGAGTAAAAAAGCAGTTGTGACTAGTAAAATAAAAAATCTTACTAGTAACATCCGGAATAAATACTAGTATCTAATAAATAGATACTAGTATCTATTTAAGAGGTACTAGTATCTAATTACTTAGTACTAGTGTTTATTGAATACATACTAGTATCTAGTAATAGTTACTAGTATCTAAAAAATAAGTACTAGTACCTAATAAATAACTACTAGTATCTAATATATATGTACTAGTCACAATTGGAATACATACTAGTCAGAACTGAATAGTTGATATCTGAATGACAGATCCCCATAGAAGTCAATGGCAAATTTTTTTATTTGTTACTAGTAACTAAAGAATAGTTACTAGTCACTATTGGAATAAGTACTAGTATCTAATGAATAAGTACTAGTATCTATTTAATAGGTACTAGTATCTAATGAATAAGTACTAGTATCTAATAATAAGTACTAGTAACTAATGAATAAGTACTAGTATCTAATAAATAAGAACTAGTATCTAATGAATACGTACTAGTATCTAATGAATAAGTACTAGTATCTATTTAATAGGTACTAGTATCTAATGAATAAGTACTAGTATCTAATGAATAAGTACTAGTATCTAAAGAATAGGCACTAGTACCTAAAGAATAAGCACTAGTAGCTAATGAATAAGTACTAGTACTTAATGGAATAGATACTAGTATCTAAAAAATAAGTACTAGTAGCATGAAAATAGAGACTAGTCGGTTTAAAGGTAGGGTAGGTAATCATTTTTCTAAAAAAAAAAACATTCCAAATTTGTTTAAACTGTCTTTATATACCAATACATAATTAAAATGTAAGTACTCTGAAAAAGAAAATTTAAAAATCGAGTGACTGTAGACCTTTTAATCTGCAATAAACACAGCTCATTATTTCCATTCACTCCACCCCCTCCCTTCTGAGCTCCTTCCAAAGCCACGCCCCCAAAACACATGAACGCGCGACGCCAAACGCTCAGGGTGGAACAAGACGCATTTATTACCTGAGACGAGTGGAGAGGAAGGAGCGCAGTACATACAGTGACATCATGTCAGAATCACATGTAATAAAATACCTAACTTTATCACTATGAATATAAACAAATAAGATTTCTTTTAGTACTCACTATCAAGCTAGCATATCGATAATGGTAAAGTTTCATTCGGTAACGAGCTATAAGGCAAAACTAAAAACAGGTTGCATTGATACACGTTTTTCCATTACCATCAGTTACACTGTGATGAAGATGAATTTCGTGTAAGATTCATAACATATACGGTGTTTTGCATGTAAGAGTTTCCATGATGAAAACATTGTTGACTCTAATGAACACTAACGTACACTCCGAGTCCGGAGAAAAGTACCGCATCGTCGGCTCGAGGACAGGTCCGGGGTTGAGGGCGAAGCAGAGGAGGTCGTTCAAGAGCGCGGGCAGGGTCCGAGGAAGTAGTTTTTGCCTTGTTTGCCTTCGCTGACTGCATATGCAGGTGCTTTGAGCTGAATATTTCCGGGAACGGTGACATGTGATGAGTGCACGCCGGGCAGCGCGCGCAGTGGGGCTCGGGGCGGGCACGAGACATGAAGGCATCTGATTGGTTCTTTACATTCGCACCGAATGGCAGTGATTGGTCAGAGTTTTTACTGTCCTGCAGCTGCTACAGAGGTCTGATTTTTTTCATTCCTTTTTCTAAACACATAATGTATTGACTACTATCAGGATGGAAGGACCATTTCACCCAGTATAAAAAAAAGTGTTTCTGAACAGGATTACCTACCCTACCTTTAAATGATTAAATGTTAAAACGGCTTGCCATACTGCTCTCCTCACCTCAGAAGACTCGACGCTGAAACTCTCAATGACGGAAGAGAAACGGCGCGAGCGAGCGGTGACGTCATCGGCCGCCAACTGTAGGAGAGGGGGTTCAGCAACATTTTGTTTAAAGAACTGGGAGCTAAGCTTACAAGTATACAGTCATTTTTGTAATGCTTATTTGATTATAGCTGCAGATTTTAATGAAACTCCTGACGATGCTTTAACTCTGGTTGTATGTAGAGGCTTTACTTGGTCCAACAAATCTGGATCGCTTAAAGCTAGAATTGATCTTTTTCTCATTTCTCATGCTATTTTGAAAGATGCCCATACTGTTAATCATCAATTTGCCCCGTTTACTGACCACATGTTAATTTCTTTGAATCTTGCACAATACAGTAAGTTAAATAGAACAAGGGGTTACTGGAAATTTAACAGTTGTCTTTTGGAAGACCCAATTTTAATGATAGATCAACTGGCTAATTTTATGTTTAGTAATACTGAAAGCGACCCTGGCTCTAGCTGGGAGTTTTTTTTATTTATTTAGAGTTAGAGTTACCTTATTGTTAATAGAAGTGAGCAAATTAAAAGAGAAAAAAACATTAAAGAATTAGAACTCATTCATAGATTAAGTGTGTTAATGCAGAAGGAAAATCCCAGGAAAGAGGATGAGGTAGAAATGAGCACATGTCATTTGCAAATTGAAAATATGTACACAGACATTGTTAAATGTGCTTTTATACACTCTAGAGCAAAATGGATCATAAAATGGATGAAAAAAGAAACCGTAAAAAGACATCTCTCTCTGCCTTAAAGCTGCCGTCGGCAACATTTTTTTGATCATATTCAGTGTAATCGACACTATAATCCGACAGAACAACATAAATAAGGTGGTTTTAGAAAAAAACCCGAGCTTCTAACTCCACCTGGAGCGTGTTATTTGTTTTGCAAAAATCCAGCGCTCCCGCTTCATCAGGTCCAATCAGCGCAGGGGGGTGTGAGATCTGACTGTCAATCACAGGTCGTGCACACGCCACAGATCCCCCCTCACTCGCGCACGTTAATATCACATGCACACGCCACGCCTGAAGTTCGCCTGGAGATTGCATGAAGCGTGATGGCTGAGAGAAAATCTACTAACAAGCTTCCAATTCCTCGGTTATTGCTATCTATGGATAGATTAGCCAGGGCAGCCTACCTCCGAGTCCATGGTGTTGATAGATGCTGAAGAGACGGACGCGTTCACAGAAAATCAGGTACACACGCACAGTGACGCACTGACGAGCACGACCTCGATGGGAGGGTGCTCGCTGGTAGTGGGGAGGGGCATGAGAGTTGTAAACATTCAAAATTTTGGCTAATCGACCCAATCTGCCAGACTTGCCGACGGCAGCTTTAAACATTAATAGTGTTTTATGTGCAGATCCAAGAATGATTTCAACCTTTGTATACTCCTTTTATAAAAAATGTTTATACTTCTCAGTTTTCTCAAGAAAAACCTGACGATTTTCTTTTGAGTATTCATGATAAGATTTCAGGTATTAAGGATGACTTTAAGCAACTTTGTGATTCTGATATCTCTATAGTTGAAATGGAGGATGCACTGAAATCTATGAAGAGGGGAAACTCTCCAGGTACTGATGGCTTGTCTGTTGAATTTTATTTACATTTTTGGGACATCTTAAAGCAACCTCTACATAGTTTGTTTAAAGGTTGTTGCTCTACATAGAAACTTTAAAAAAATCAAGTCATACTCCACATTCCATTCCAGATGGGGGCAGTATACCTCCATAAAGTGAATTGGTCTATTCTAGAGTAACAGACGAGAAACGGCATAGTCTCTATGCTCCGCCCCTACCTTCACAACAACCCTAGAGCCATAGCCGAAGCCTAATAGAGGACGTTTTGCCTCCAGAGGAACGTTGGGTGATGTCAAGTGATTTTGAAACATGACATCTTCAAGCTACTCCCCTTCACCTTTACCAGTGAATATGTTCATATTCGTTTTGTTCATATTACATTTTGAGTTGTATATACACATTGTTTGAATTAAATTAATTTGACAGACAGCATTCTGTCAACATCATTGGTCAACATCAGACAGCGCACGTGAACCGATCATCTCTACTATAGTAAAAAAAACACGAACACTGTTGACCAAATGACCTGTTCGCGCCACAAATTGTTCTCCGTCCTTAGCGACCGAGTCATTGAATGTGAAACAGCCGGCTGCTGTCGTCAGTGAGCAGCAATATTCAGACAACGAGGGCGCGCGCGCCGCGTTGATACCTCCGATTCAGTTTCTCGAACCCGCGCAGTGCGGCGGTCAGAACACGGAGACCATTCTGCCCCTAGCTATGCGTGCGAAAGCATGGGAAGCGATCCCGGGCGTGTCAGAATGGGTGCTGAACGTTGTAAAACAGGGCTATGCACTGCAGTTCGCTCGCCGTCCCCCGCGCTTTCGAGCCCGGACTGTGACAAGCGGTCCTTTTCTTATCTGATTTGATTTGTGCTTCAGAGCGCGTTTTTTTCCCTGCAGCGGGTGGTGGTGGTAGGGGTCTCTTGCCAAGGACTTCAGCCATCCTTCCGCTCTCTTCCCTGAATTGAAATGAAGTAGTGGGCTGTACTTTCCACACGATTGACATCAGGTTCAAGTACGCCCACAAGCCGTGCGAGTTATTCGTGTATTGCAGGTTGGCTGGTGGTTATGTTGCCTGCATACTGCCTCCCATGGCCGAAACTGGTATTACGACACCTGTCGGGCCGTGGCTAGTAATGCTAATGCTAATTAAGGTTGATATCTCTGCAGCACTATAACTTGACATTTTTTTTATGACATCATCGCCCTTATTTCTTCTCATTCTTTTGATGCGTGTAGCTAATTTTTTGGATATTTTTACCTCAATTTTTACACATGGCACCTTTAAAGACTGTATTAAAAAAGGAGAGATGACTCCTTCAATGAAGCAGGGTCTTATTTCCTTGATCCCCAAAACTGATAAATACCCGCTTTTAATTGAAAACTGGAGACCTATATCACTGTCAAATGTCGATTATAAATTACTTGCTTTAATTTTGGCAGTTCGTTTAAAATCTGGCCTTAATAGTATAATTGGCGAAACACAAAATGGATTTATGAAAAATAGGCATATTAGCTCTAACATAAGATTAGTTCTTGGTTCTTGAAATTATTGATTATTCAGAGAATATTGATTCAGAAGCTATTATAATGTTTTTGGATTTTTATAAAGCATTTGACTCTTTAGAACACCAATTTTTGCTTAAATCTCTTAGTCTGTTTGGTTTTGGATGTACTTTTATCAATATGGTGAGCATGCTTTATAATGACATTAACTCTTCAGTTTTTGTTGGCTTTCAAACTACTAAACGCTTTAATTGCGATAGAGGAGTGTGCCAAGGTTGCCCCATTTCCCCCATTTCTTTTTCTGTTAGCTGTTGAATTGTTATTTTACAAAATCCCAGTTTAGAAGGTATTTCTATTCTTGGTAAAGAATTTAAAATATCTCAACTAGCTGATGATACAACTATATTTCTTAAAGACCAAAGTCAAATTCCCCTGTGTGTCAATATTATTAATTCTTTCTCTGAAGCTTCAGGCTTATATTTAAATGTGTCAAAGTGTGAACTGTTCTGTCTGTATGACACTCAACAACCATCAATGCACCATATACCTGTAAAAGACTGTATCAAGTAGCTGGGGATTTTCCCTACTAAAGATAGATTGCTCCGCCAACAATTTTCTTAATTTTTCACATAAAATAAAGAAAACAAGAACCATCTTTAATTGTTGGCTACAACGAGGTCTGTCAATCTATGGGAGAGTACTTATTTCTAAAGCAGAGGGTTTGTCTCGTTGTGTTTATCCCTCTTTATCTTTATTTGTTAGTGACAAAATCTGTGATGATATTGACAAAATCTTATTGAATTTTATTTGAAAGAACAGATCTCACAAAGTTAGGAAATCTGTTTTGTCTAATAGACGTTCTGAGGGTGGACTGGAAGTTTTACATTTTAAAGGATTAGTCAGCTCTTTCAGAATTAGTTGGTTAAAAAAAATGTTTTTGTAGTAATGGTTCAATTTGGTACTATATCCCCAATGTCATATTCCGTAGATTAGGCGGTTTAGAGTTTCTTTTAAAATGTAATTTCACCCCTTCTAAATTACCTATTTCTCTCTCCAAATTTCACCAACAAGTTTTACTTGCTTGGAAATTGTGTTATGTGCACAATTTTTCTCCCCACAAAGAAATTCTGTGGAATAATTTGAACATTTTAATCCGAAACAAGTCATTTTTTATGGATAAGTGAAGATAGAGGTATTGTTTTTGTTTTGTATTTATTTAAAAATGATGGCAGTCAGGGCTTGACATTAACACCCGCCAACCCGCCAAATGCGGGTGGATTTTGCTCGTGGCGGGTAACATAGTCACTCCAACTAGCCACTTTGGCGGGTTGAATAATTTTAGTCTTTTCAAAAGGCATCTGAATTAAGTGTGACACTACGACACTACAACCCCCATGAGTAGGCTATTAGGGCTGTCAACGAATATTCTAAATTCGAATATATATTCGAATAGTTTTAAAAAACAGAATTTCGAAGGTGAAAATGAATATTAATGTGGAAAAACGCCCGCGGTAGCAGAGGCGCGGCTGTCTGCTTTGCGAGTGGGCGCGCTGCCTGAGGGTTCAGGGACAGGGACAGGTCATTTTATTTAACGTTAAACAGAAACATTACTAAAGTGTAGGCTACTGTACTGACTGAATAGATATTGCATGAATAACCCATATGAAAAAAAACCTGCATGGTTCATATACTGCAACCATATATCTTCCTTACTTAAATCGGACAGAATTACCTTCTGTGTTTCATATAAGGCCAATATATGTCCTATACAAAATCAGACCGATTATGGCCCATTTCATACTAAATTGCACACATAAAACTTGTAGGGTTTTTTTGCATTATATATGAATACTGTTAAAAGACTTATATGAGTTTTACATGACAAAAGTATGCAAATGTATATGGTATTAGTAGAAATATACAAAACTCATATAAAATTCATATATAAATCATTTAAAGTTCTTATATTGAATCATATGCTAGTCAAATTAAAGTCATAGAATTTATACACATTTTGTGTCATTTGTTTATGTGTTTCATACAGATTTCATGTGTTGATGACCAACATCTGATTCACTTATATGCAGTTGGCACATTTTTAAAGGGATACTCCACTTTAAAATGAAACTTCTGTCATCATATACTCACCCTTATGTTGTTTCAATCCTTTATGAATTTATTTCTTCTGCTGAACAGAAAGGAAGATATTTAGAAGAATGTCAGTAACCAGACAGTTTCTGGTCTCATTGACTGGAAAATATACTATGGAAGTCAATGGGACCAGAAACTGTCTGGTTACTGACATTCTTCTAAATATCTTCCTTTCTGTTCAGCAGAAGAAATAAATTCATAAAGGATTGAAACAACATAAGGGTGAGTATATGATGACAGAAGTTTCATTTTAAAGTGGAGTATCCCTTTAAATTGTACAAGTGCAGAAGCCAGTTCGAGGATTACTAGCTGTCAGAATATCACTGACCTTTATGAAGACTGTTCATTTTCCTACAGGATTTGAAAGAGCAGTTATAAAGCAATGACATTGTAAGACCGTGTATTTACATTAATTGTGAATGGAATGGGCCTGTTGTTTGTTAACAAATCATAACATATTATTGCAAATGAATAAAGTTGAGACAAATATTTTTCTTGAACAGTGATTAAAATGTTGAAAATTGGCTGGAATATGTTTTTGTATATGTGACATGAACTCTGGTGGTGATGCACTCTCTAAAAACTTTTAATATGATTTACTCAATTTTTTGGTGAAACATTTTTACACTTAGAATAATGATTAGATTTTTAAGCAGTGAAATCAATTGCATACACTGTATTTACTGAGTAAATGTAAGTTAAACAAATTAAATAGATCTGAGTAACTGCATTTAGTACATTTACAAATAAAATTCAGTAGAAATAATTGGGCATTTAAAAACAAATATTTATGAGTAATATTAACTGTGTTTACATGCCAGTAGTATTAACTTTTTTTATTTCCTCTAAACCTTTGTAAAAATATTCCATACAACCACCGGTATAACTACATGACATTGGCCTTTATTGTCGATGAGTAGCCTACAGCAATACAGCATATTTTATACTATTTTTAACACGTATAAAATATTGCCTACTCATGTAAGAAACATTTTCTAAGAAAAAATTAAACATTTAGGCCTAAACATTCAAGTAATTCAAGTGTAATCAACCGGTCTGTTATCCAGTATCCACCGGATCAGCGCTGGTTCGCGTGCCGGAGATGGACTCGCCTCTGCGGGGGAACCTCTAACTTTAGACCGCCGTCCTGCGTCACTCACAGCCGAAAGATGCTGCGACGCGACTGACTCAATCACCTGCCAATAAACACACAGTGCACAGTTCTGAGGACATTTTATCATCCAAATTAGTTATATTCATTATCTTTAGGAATATAGTCGTGTGTTTTTTATGCAAGGCGTTACAATCACGCGAGTCGACACTCGTTAAACTCGTTTAAGGTGAGTAACATTGCATCTCTGTATGTTCTCTCGCATTAAATAAAATGATTTAAAGCACATTAATGATTATACAGATAAAATAAAACATACACACACCTGAATTTCACAGAGGAAATTCACCAATTCTGCGACGCTGAGAAGAGAAGAGGAGAACTGTGCTGGACTGGAGAGAGTTCATACAGCGCGCGCTCACTCAACCGCTGGCTGAGCTGTCGTCACGTCAGAGGGTGGGGGAGGGGTGCCTTGTTTTAACTGAGTAAACTTAATCAATTTCTTATGCGTGTTAAATATTAATTATATTGATTTTATTTAAGTAATATTTGTGGTTCTTGAAACAGATCATTTTAATTATACATTCTCAAATATTGTGATGGAAATTTCACAAATATATTAGCTCAGTGTATTTTAAATAAATAATTGGTTAGTCAAATACTAAATTATTTTAGTGGAAAACTTCAAACTTAAATACAACTGTAAATTTAGTTTAGTCAATTATTTTCAACTCAAACTATCAAGTAAATGATATTCAGAGATTTTATTAAGTTAATACAGTTAATTATTACTGTGATATTTACTAAGCCACTGAATTATTTTTTCTAGTGATAAACATAAGAATCACTTCGACATTTAGTTTTATGTTTGTAGGTTAAGAATAGAACTGCTGTATACCAGAGTTGTACTGTGATAAAGTTTAGAGAAATTGTCACAAATGAAAATGAAATCTGGTGATGCATGATTAAAATGAAAATTAGTGATATGTGATATATGTAACTGTATCTTGTAGAATACACTCTAATAAATAATTTTGAAATTAAAATGTGTGCTTGTGTGTAAAATGCTGTGTTTCATCTAGGCTGATTATACAGTAGGCTATATAACCATGATTGACTACAGGCATAGGGCTCGACTCAGGACAAGATAAGAACAAGCATGAGTGAAGTAAAGCCTTATACTGATTGGTAAACTGCACTGCGTTTTATACACGTCCATGCTGGACATTCATATCAAATTAGCATTATTTTCCTATGTTTTTACATCATGAAAATCTATATGGCTTTAGTTGTATGTAGGACATATATGACATAGTATGATTAAAAATACATTAATATTATGCAATTCATATATGTGGTTTTTGCAGCATATATGTCCCATTCTGTTAGAACATATAAGAATCACAGGTGTTTTTAGCAAACCTTTTCCATATGGGTAAACACGGTTCTCAGGGAATGTTTGACGGAATAGAGAATATTGTTGATAAACCGTACAAGTGGGCTATCTCTAAGTTTGAAAATGATCCCAAAATGCCTAAGAACAAAAATGGGACATCTCCCAGTACAGTTACCACATCTCCAGCCGGTTCTAATTGGTGTTTGTTATCGACCACCTAATGTACCTATAGTTTATTTAGATAAGATTTGTACTATGTTAGACAGAGTTTGTGATACAAATTATGAAATATATTTTTTGGGAGATTTGAATATTGATTGGCATTTGAATAACTGTTCGTTAAAAAATAAGTTGCTCTCATTAACAGAGATCTGTAATTTATCACAAGTTGTTAAAAAATCAACTAGAGTTTCTTATAGATCTGATGGCACAAAAATAGCTACATGTATTGATCTCATTTTTACAAATGCCGCAGACTTATGTTCAAAAGCAATCTCTATGCCGATAGGTTTTAGTGATCATAATTTAGTTTCAATTAATAGGAAAACTAAGGTTCCCAAATCAGGGCAGAAAATTATTGTTAAAAGGATATTTAAACATTTTAATGAAAATGAATATTGTGAAGAAGTCAGAAATGTTGATTGGTCAAAGATATTAATTGAGGATGATCCTGATAGAGCCTTAGAGGCTTTTATAAGCTCAGTAATGCCAATCATGGATAAATATGCACCATTGAGACGAATAACTGTGAGAACCATTGCTGCTCCATGGGTAGATTTAGAACTTAAGGAGCACATAAAGCTGAGAAATGAATTAAAGGCTGAAGCAATTGCATCAGGTAATAGTATCCTGTGGAATAAGTATAGGAAATTAAGAAATTATGTTACTAAACTAAACAGAACAAAAAAAAGAAATTATTATGGAAATAGGATTAAAGAGGCAAAATCTGATAGTAAGAAAATTTGGAGTATGCTTAATACAATAATGGGGAGAAAAGCTGTAATAGTGCCATCTTTTATTGAAGCTGATGGATTTTTTTTGACTAAACCCAGTGATATTGCAAATCATTTAAGTTCTTATTTTAAGAATAAAGTTTTAACTTTAAGACAAGGTATGAACCTGAAACAAAAAAGTTATCTAAATAATAGAACAATATGTAATAAAATAATGGGAAATAAAGCATGCACATTTGATTTTGAAAGAGTGAGTACTACCACAGTTGAGAATTTATTAAAAGTAATGAAAGAGAAACCATCAGGTGCTGAATTATTAAAATTAGTAGCTGATGTGATTGCTATGCCTATAAGTCATATAATAAATCTAAGTTTAGAGAAAGGCATTTGTCCTACTAGTTGGAAAGTTGCTAAAATTATGCCACTTATAAAGAATAATAAGGAACCACTGTCGGGAAAAAATAGTAGACCTATTAGTATTTTACCTATGCTGAGTAAGGTTATGGAAAAAATTGTTTATGAACAAATCAGTATGTATTTTAGTATAAACGATTTAAATTCTGTTTATCAGCATGCATATAGGAAGGAACATTCTACAACCACAGCTTTGGCTCAGATAACTGATGACTGGATAAAAGATATTGAAAATAAAAAGATAGTTGGAACAGTATTGATAGATCTGAGTGCTGCTTTTGATGTACTTGATCATGAAATCTTGTTGGAAAAGTTAATCTGTTATGGTTTTGAAAAATCTGCTATTGAATGGATTAAAAGTTATCTTGCCAACAGGGAATTTACTGTAACATTTAATGGGAGTAATTCCGATATACAGACTCTTGATTGTGGTGTGCCACAAGGGAGTTGCCTTGGGCCACTTTTATTTTCTATCTTTACAAATGACCTGCCTTTTGTTTTAGAGAATTCCACCATGGCTTTATATGCAGATGATTCTACAATTTATACGTCCGCACAAACCCTTGTTGAACTTAATAAAATTTTACAAGCTGAACTGAAACTAATTGAAAATTGGATTAGGGACAATAAAATGGTGATTAATGTAGGGAAAAGTAAATGTATGGTGTTGGGATCCAAGTATTTGTTAAAAGATCCGCTTGTGTTGAGTCTGACTGTGGGGGGTATTGTAATAGAACAGGTTACTGAGGGAAAGCTACTCGGTGTGACTGTTGATAGCCTGTTAAATTGGAATAGTCATATAAATCAAATATTATTGAAAATGGGTAGGAGTCTGGCAGTTGTTAAGCATTGTAGAAAATTTATTCCAAATCGAGTGATGAAAATATTAGTAGAATCATTAGTCTTATCACATTTGGATTATTGTTCACAGGGCCGGCGCTAGCCATTTGGGTGCCCTAAGCACAAATGCTTGGTGGTGCCCCCCCCCCACCCACCCACCAAGGGAATAACAACCATTCAGAATTTCTTAGTTAGGTTCTCTTTACTTCCAAAATAACTGCTGCAAATAAATAATTTTACATTAACAATGGCACCAAACATGAAAAGAAATAAATAATATAAAGGTTAAAATTATAAATACCAAATACCACCACAATTACTAAAAACACAGATTTGGAACTGAACAATGTAAACACAGAAAGTTAAAAGTGCAAAGGTCAGGCACAATATAATAATTCTGTACATAATTTGACAACTCTGTGAATATGAAAATATACAAACACTGAGATTGTGGGGGGTTTTTTTCTTCTAATTGCAGTTTCAAAGTAAAAAAAAAAAAAAAAAAAAAGATTTTAGCCATGCAGGGCTAAAGCCCCGGATCTTTTGCACTACTATAGCGACGCCCCTGGACATGCATACGCATAGGCGTAATTTGCGGGTAGGACATGTCCCCACCACTTTTGAAACATCTCGCGGCACGAATGTACCAATACAAACAAACAAAACATCTCCAGTTAACCAGCAGAGCATTCATTTCATTCGTTTTTTAAATAAGAGTCGATCTAGCGCTGAAATGTGTTGTTTTTTTAAATCAACTGATCAAAGTGCTCGTTGCCGAGCGATCAGTGGCGCGGATACTATGTTTGTTTCTGGCTCGCGCACAGCCTTCACTCAGACGCGCGTTTCAATCCGTTGTGGAGAGACTCTCTATTCGCTCCGGTACAATTAGAAAACAAAAAGCACAAAAAGTGTCCCTGCCTGATATACAACCACTAAAAAACATAATCGGTTTTGATGAAAAAAAAAAAAAAAAAAACTATATGAGTGCGGATTAGAACTCAGAACCTCTGACACGCTTGGCAAAAATTCTACCACTGGACCACTTAAATACACACATAATTTTCGTCGGATCAACATATAATAGGCCTCATTGAACGACCACTTAAACCCAATATTAACATGCTTTAGACATATTTTATTTGTTATTTATACTAGTACCCTATTGTGATGATTTTTCACGACCCAGATTTTTTGGTGCCCCCCCAAGCACTTGGTGCCCTACGCGCAGTGCGTGATGTGCGTGTGCGGAGCGCCGGCCCTGATTGTTCAATTATTTGGTCAAGTACAACTGAAATGAATTTAAGAAAATTGCAAGTTGCTCAAAATAAAGCAGCTCGGGTAGTTTTGAGTTGCCCTTTCAGGACTAGTGTTAGAGATTTGAATACTAGGTTAGTTTGGCTAAGTGTAAAAAGTAGAATTAATTATTGTATTGTTAACTTTGTTAGAAAAATTATTGTTACAAAAATGCCAGGAATACTATACAGCAGACTGTCTTTTTTTAGTGCTGTGCATCAATATTAGAGAGATATAACAGAGAGTCGCTTTCTGTTGCCTCTGTGTCGAACTAATCTTATGCAAAGGACAGTGCTATATAGAGCAATGGTGGCATGGAATTCTCTTCCGCAGTTTTTGATTTTGGGAATGAATGCAATGAATTTTCGTAAAAGATTAAGATTATATTTATTTACATTTGAATAATTGTTATTATTTATATTTGTTGCTTTTTTGATATGAATGGTTGAAGAGAGGGAAAACTTTGTGAAAATTATGAACCCTATAGTAGTATAGCTGTAACTGTGTATTGTGATAATGAATAATGTAGAGCTGTTGTTTTATTGTTTTTATTTTAGTACGTTGTTGTATTATGTATGAATGTGTGCACTCCATTTTTTGTCTGTATAATGTATGTTTTTATGTTATAAGAATTTTTTTTTGTTGAAGTCTATAGACCCCAGGAAGAATAGCTACTGCTTTTGCAGCAGCTAATGGGGATCTTAATAAACTAAACTAAACTAAACAAAAATGGGAAAATTGCTAATGCGCTTCAAGCACTTTTTGCTTCATACAAAGTAACTAGGAGGAGAGTAGATGAGTTAGAGGCTGAAAATGAGCGACTCAGTGTTGGGGTAATTTCTACAAAAAATTACCTGGCTAGTGAAACGATATGGAAAGAAGAAAAGGTCAAGATGCAGAACAAGATTGCACTTCTAAGAACTAACAATAGTATGCTTAAATCATCTGTGGAAACATTGTCCAAAAATTTGGAGGAGACGAAGGCGGCTTGTCAGTTTATGATAAAGAATGTCACAACTGAGAAAAACCCTAGTAAGACATTGTTAGGTGTCACATTGTGTAACCCAGTTCCAGAAATGCCAGATTTACAGGAAGACAGGACAGAGGTTTGGGGAAAAGATTCTAAGTCATTCAGTAGCCAATACTCTGACTGTAGAGTCAGATTTCCCATGGCACCAGTTCATACTACTATGACTATGCGTGCTAGTGAAGGAAGGGAAGAACCAATGACTTCTACCACAGTCCGAGGATTTAATCCAACTGAACTAGAAACTGTGATCAAGAATATTCGTAAATTTGATCGTGACAAACAAGATCCATTAAATTTTCTGAAAAACTTGGAGGAATATGCTGAAGTTTACAATTTAACAGATGGTGATGCATGCGTTTTGTTAAGAATGTGTTTGCCTGAAACTCTGTCTGGAGCCTTAACTCAGAAAGTAAAGGACAGAAATGCTAATAAGTCAGAGAGGAAACAGGCACTGCTTGAAGTCTTAGGTGTGATGTCAGTTAATTGGGATAAAATATCTGAGATGCACATGAGGAAATCATCCAGCAGCATTTTCAGAACGATTATTGGAGACATTTAAGACATTCAGTGGCAATCCTGATATTACTAAGAATGATGTCAGTTTCATGTATGCCTTGATTAACAAATGTGACCCACTCACCCGGTCTGCTGTGACAATGCTAGTGACACCACTCTCTGAATATAATGACATTATTGCTAAAATGACACAGTTTTACAACAATAATGCTAATGCAAATAGTCAAATGAAAGCTGCCAAATCTAGACATCTATTTGCTGCCTTTGGAGAGAGAGAATGTTCTACATTGTCTTACGGTTTCCATCATAGACCAAGGAGATTTGCAAGAATAAATTCAGAAGGTGTTATTCTTTGCTATGCATGTGGAAAAGCTGGTCACATTGCTAGATATTGTCAAGACAATGAGAGACCTCTTCAAAACTTTGTCTGTCATGCATGTGGAAAGGATGGTCATATTGCAAGGCACTGTTTGGAGAAAAGAAAGGAAGATCAGGAAGTTGTTTGTTTTGCTTGTGGAAAGATGGGACACAAGGCAAGACAGTGTCACTTTTCACACAAAAGAAAGATGGGCTATCGTGGTTTGCTTAAGAAAATAGGCAATTTAGAAAACCAGTTAGCACTGTTGGAAGAAAATAAAGAAGTCATTCACAACATACCAACATATGTTTGAAGTTAGTCAAACATATCACTACACGAGCAACATGACTGTAGCTCAGTCACAAGCAAATGCTGATGCAAATTAGAATTAGTTTTATGATAGTAACACATTGTAGAAAAAGGTTTACTATCAAAAGGGGGGTGATTATTTATGATTTATGAAACATGTTTTATTAGCATTGATATGTAGTTGTAATTTAAAATAAATGTTTTAATGACATTGGCCCTCATTTATCAAAAGTGCGTACACCAAATTTCCAGCGTACACCTGGCGTACACCCAAAACCACGGTGACTTTGAGATTTATCAATATGGACGTTGGCATACGGCACGCTCAAATCCTACGCCAGCTCAGGAGGTGGTGTATGCACGTTTTGAGTGCGGGAATGCGCAGAAAAACAATTCCTAACACCACAAAACACACTGACAAACTAAAAGATATGATATATTATTACCCACTGTAAAAAAAACAACAACATAGTAATTATAAACTTCAGTGTTTATTTTTGTGCAACATGGACAATGTTTAATTTTGTGTGACTTTACCAAAGCATTTGATGCATATGTATTCCTTCAGTTGCGAGCCTGTGCGCTTTACCTGACGTTTCAAGCCTAGTTAAATACTTTCGCCTGGCTCCGCAGCGCGAGTCTCCGCAGAGTGCGCGCGCACCACCGCAGTAAACGACCGCGGCGTTTATACTCGACGCGCTCGCTGTTGTACTATTCTTTAAAACGATGGTTAGGCCAGGGTTAGGCCCGGCAGGTGTGCACGGACTGGGTTCAGTAATGAAAGGCTTTCAATGACCAAAAAATAATTAAGACTGACAAAATAATAAAAATGACATTCTTCTTCTTTTAAATAATAATAATAATAATAATAATACAAATAATAACGACATTCTTCTTCTAAATAACAATAAGCGTCATTAATAATAAAAATCTAGAAATCAATTTTGTTTCTTTCCACTTCCCTGGTTTCTCTTTCTCTTTCTCAAAGAAGTTTCTCTTCTTTGCCGTCTTCCGTGTGTCCATGGCGTAAAATGAGGGCGTGGGGGGAGCGGAGACTTGAATATATAGGGGCGTGTTATTCTAATGACGCTCGTTTTCAGCCGCGGCATTTATCAAGCGCAGGTACTGCGTACACCTGGATTTCAAAGGTACGCACAGCTTCATAAATCAGGCGGTGAGAAGAGTGTAAGCAAAATCTTACGCCAACATATACGCCCGTTTCTACGCAAGAATGATAAATGAGGGCCATTATGTTTAGAAATAATTTTTAAAAACATTACTGATGTTTGATGTTTTGAGATGAAACTGACTTTGATGTTTGAATGTGAAAAGATGCTTGTGGGGGAAAGGGGGGCAACCTCTTCTTTTTATTATAGTTTCAGATATAAGCATCGAGATGTTTGTTTGAAATGTGTGACCTCCTGGAGAAAGATGATCTGGTCGTTTGAAGGACGAGAAGGAAGTGGAGCCAGGGGGATTTTCTCAAGAAAAAGAAAAGAATAGAGATTTGCAGACCTGCAAGATCCAGAACTCCAGGCCTAAAAGACCTAGAAACCCTGAGACCCACCATGGGATGGATGGAACTGATGAAGAGGCACAGACTCGAACAACACCAGTGACTGTTTCTTCTAGATTCTGGAAGGACTTGCACTCAAAGTGGAAAAAAAAATGGACAATGAGATGTGAAACAAGAGGAGATTTCAGAAACAAACCATTTCAGAGACTATGGACTGCAGTTTTTCCACATAGAGAAGAAACAAGTGGATAAAGGATGTCCACACTGAGAAAATGGACACAAAACACACACACACACACACACACACACACACACACACACACACACACACACACACACACACACACACACACACACACACTATATTGTCTATTGATTGTTGATTATTTGAGTTATCAAAACTAAACAATATGCTAACATCACTGATGGCCAAGGCCTTGAAGAAAGACAAGATTTTTGCAAAACAGATACATGATGGAGACTTAGCTATCGCCTATTCTGGTTTACTTTGGGATGTTACCTTTAAAACTGCTGTTTGTGTATGTATCATTCTTATTATCGGTCAGTGCATTATGTTATGATGTATGTGTTCCATGCTGAAACGTAAGATTGAAGATAATTCCATGATCAATATTGAATGTTCCAAGTGGATATGATGGTTCTTGGTTACCTCGTATAAAAAAAAAAATAATAAATACATTTCATTATCACAAACTATGATAATTTTGCTCAAGTGAAGTAGAGCCATAACTCAGTGTGCAGGAGGCGTAGATCCCGAAGACGGGTAAGATTCTCTGTTGGCCATAAGGGAACAACCTAAGCCAGGGCTACGCCGCCACTGGGGCACCTGCCCACCAGTGTCACGGTTTGTAAATTCACTGTGTCCTTCTTGTCTCGTGTCACTGTTGTTTACATGTGTGTGGGTGTGCGCGAGTGGGCGTTTCCACTCGCGCTCAGTTATCAGCGCTCCAGCTGATTCCCATCATCTCATCACCATCATACAGCTGCAACTCATTCGCGATCTATATATATATACACTCACTCCTTATCTCCTCTCATTGTCAGATCGTTGGTTGATGTCCGTGTCTGAGATCCTGTGTTGCTCGTTGGTGTTCCTGTTTCGTGTTCCTGCCTGTTCATTGTTTCACCGCTCACAAAATCACCTGGATCACTTCTTCAACCGGACTTTTCATCACTTCTTCTGCACTGACCATCTAGTCCCTGCGTTGCCAGTTGCTGTGTGTGCTGGACTATTTGTTTGTGTGTTTGAAGATTATTTGTGCTTCAATTACATTAAAATCGGAGTTTCTTGCATCTTGCTTCCATCATCCTTTACCATGACAGAACGATCTGACCCTGCCATGGAAGCAGCAAGAGCTCCGTCATCCCTGGAGGAATTTGTGGGAAGCAGCATTCAACGGATGGACCAACAAGAGAAAAACCTCAATGATACGGCGAGGGCAGTTCAGGCACTGGTAACGCAGGTGTCCGAGCTCACCCAGCAAGTACAACTGTTGCGAGGTCCCGCTGCGCCCCCCACACCAGCCGCTCCTCCCACACCACCAGATCGCGCCTCCCAGTCAGAACCCCGTCTGCCGGTTCCGGAGGCTTATGGAGGTGAGCCTAACTTTTGTAGAGCATTTCTGACCCGTTGTTCGATGCACTTTGCTTTACAGTCCCGCACTTTTGCCACGGAGGCTGCACGAGTGGCATTTGTTCTCACCCTGCTGACTGGGAGGGCAGCGCTATGGGGGACGGCGGTGTGGGAGAACTCTGATCCATGCTGCGAGTCGTTCCAGGCACTCTCCGCCGAAATGCGGAGAGTATTTGATCGGGCCAACACCGGACGAGAAGCGGCCCGCGTTCTGGCCGAATTAAAGCAAGGCGAACGATCGGTATCCAAATACTCCATTGAATTTAGAACACTGGCGGTAGAGTGCCAATGGAACGACGAGGCGCAGTGGGACATGTTCCTGCATGGGTTGGCCGACCGCATTCAACGTGAGATCTACGCCCTGGACCTCCCGGCGGATTTCATGGACTCGTGGGGCTGGCTCTTAGAGTGGATGCACGTCTATCCCGGATGGAGCGACGCATTCCACCCAATCGCCATCCGGGGTTAACAGAGAGCCAGCGGTCCAGCGGCAGGGATGCGGTCGGTCACATCTACGATCCCGAGCCCATGCAGGTGGGGCGAGCTCGGCTTTCCCGGGAGGAGAAGGAAAGGCGGAGATCCCAGGGACTTTGTTTGTATTGTGGAGCCGCGGGACATTTTGCCTCTCACTGCCCGGTAAAAGGGCAAGCCCGACAGTAAGCATGAGGCTACTGTCGGGCGGGATCTCTGCCAAAAAGACCTCATCTACATCGACTCTCCTCCCGGTTAGACTACGATGGTCTATTCACGAGCACGACTGTCAAGCACTGGTGGACTCGGGAGCCGAAGGTAACTTCATGGACCACTCACTAGCACTCAAGTTACAGATTCCACTCCAACTACTCACCCACAAGATTGAGGTCCATGCACTCAATGGTCAAGACCTACCTCACATTTCACACGACACCGGACCAGTCACGCTCATCACTTCTGGCAATCACACTAAAACATTATCATTTTACATCCTGGACTCCCCCCTGGCTCCCATCGTTTTAGGACACCCTTGGCTCATCAAACACAACCCCAGAATCGATTGGCAACAGCGGACAGTATTGGAGTGGAGCACTAAGTGTCATGAGTCTTGTCTTGTGTCTGCCTGTTCGTCTGTTTCTGAATTTATCTAACATGCCCACGGAGTACCTGGACCTGAAGGAAGTGTTCAGTAAGTCTCGAGCTGCGTCTCTACCTCCGCACCGTCCCTATGACTGTGCAATAGATTTAATGCCAGGTAAGACTCCGCCGAAGGGCAAGTTATACTCGCTTTCTGTTCCAGAGAGGGGGGCCATGGAGAAATACATTTCTGATTCTCTAGCAACGGGGTTCATTCGTCCTTCCTCTTCTCCAGCGGGGGCGGGGTTCTTTTTTGTGGGGAAGAAGGACGGGTCCCTGCGACCTTGCATTGATTACCGAGGGCTGAATAGCATCACAGTAAAGAATACTTATCCAGCACGTCCGACGAGTGCTTCAAATGTTGCTAGAGAATGGGCTTTTTGTCAAGGCGGAGAAATGCGATTTTCATGCACAGTCTGTTTCTTTTCTAGGTCACATTGTGTCGGCTGAGGGAATACGCATGGATCCTGAGAAGATTAAGGCTGTGGTAGAATGGCCAAGTCCAGATTCCCGTAAGGCCCTACAGCGGTTTCTGGGGTTCGCCAATTTCTACAGGCGTTTTATTCGCAACTTCAGCCAACTACCCTCGCCTCTGACCGCCTTGACCTCCCCCAGAACGACGTTCAGGTGGTCAGACGCAGCTGAAGCTGCGTTCACCAAACTGAAGAGTCGCTTTGTTTCGGCTCCCATCCTCACTACCCCTGATCCATCACGTCAGTTCGTGGTGGAGGTCGATGCGTCAAAGGTGGGGGTAGGTGCAATGATATCCCAGCGTTCTCCCACAGACGACAGAATGCACCCATGCGCGTTTTTGTCTCATCGTTTGTCCCCTGCAGAACGCAATTATGACATTGGTAATAGAGAATTGTTGGCAGTCAAACTAGCGTTGGAGGAATGGCGTCACTGGTTAGAAGGGTCAGGGGTACCTTTTATCGTCTGGACCGACCACAAGAATCTGGAATACATTAAGACTGCTAAAAGACTGAACTCCAGGCAGGCTCGGTGGGCACTTTTTTTCGGACGTTTTGATTTTGTTCTCTTGTACCGCCCGGGTTCCAAAAATGTCAAACCCGACTCTTTATTGCGTATTTTTGACCGTTCCGACCGCCCGTCTACTCCCGAGTGCATTTTACCTGCGAGTCTATTTGTCTCAACACTCGTATGGGAGGTCGAATCGAAGGTCAAGAGAGCCTTACAAGGGGTAGCGCCCCCGGCCGGTTGTCCACCAAACCGCCTTTTTGTACCGGAGTCAGTAAGGTCCAACGTTATTCAGTGGGGGCATTGTTCCAACGTGGCTTGTCATCCAGGGGTTAGTCGTACCAAGTTTTTGGTTAAACAACGATTCTGGTGGCCACTTATGGCTCATGATGTTCACGGTTTTGTATTGGCTTGTTCAGCTTGCGCCACTGGTAAGACTTCCAATCGACCCCCTGATGGGCTCCTTCAACCACTGCCAGTCCCTTCGAGACCCTGGTCCCACATTTCGCTAGATTTTATTACCGCCCTCCCACCCTCCCAGGGTAACATGGTAGTTTTGACCGTGGTGGACCGGTTCTCGAAGGCGGCTCATTTCATTCCCTTGCCCAAATTAGCCTCAGCAAGGAGACAGTGGTGGCTGTCGTTGACCACGTCTTTCGCTTACATGGCCTCCCGACAGACGTGGTTTCCGACAGAGGACCCCAGTTTGTGTCCAAATTTTGGCAAGAATTCTGTAGATTATTGGGGGCGATGGTCAGTCTGTCCTCCGGGTTCCATCC
Source organism: Leuciscus leuciscus (assembly GCF_965113295.1). Classification (NCBI taxonomy): domain Eukaryota; kingdom Metazoa; phylum Chordata; class Actinopteri; order Cypriniformes; family Leuciscidae; genus Leuciscus; species Leuciscus leuciscus. Next base: position 10,034,253 of record NC_138725.1, on the reverse strand, counting down.
CCAGAGCAATGGTCAGACTGAGAGAGCCAACCAAGATTTAGAGAGAACATTACGATGTCTGGTCTCTAAGAATCCTACTTCATGGAGTCAACAATTGTCTATGGTGGAGTACGCCCACAATACATTACCAGTGTCATCTACGGGCCTGTCTCCGTTTGAGTGTAGTGTAGGTTACCAGCCACCAATTTTTCCTAGTCTGGAATCCGAAGTCGCGGTTCCCTCCGCCCACGCTTTTGTCCAGAGGTGTCACCGCACATGGACTAGAGCCCGTGAGACTCTACTCCAAGTGGGGGCGCGCACCAAGGTCAAGGCCGATCGCCACTGGTCTAGACCTCCCGTATACGTCGTCGGTTCCAAAGTGTGGCTTTCAACAAAGAACATTCCTCTCCGGTCCGTCTCGAATAAACTTGCTCCCAAATTTATTGGCCCGTTCACTGTCACCAAGATTGTTAGTCCGGTGGCAGTCCGCCTTAACCTTCCTCCAGCGTACAGGAGAGTTCATCCCGTGTTTCATGTTTCCAAAATCAAGCCAGTGTTTTATTCCCGTATTAATCCGCCAGCCCCGGTTCCTCCACCGCCGCGTCTCGTAGATGGGGAACCGTCATATTCGGTAAACCGTATTCTGGACTCGAGACGGAAGGGACGGGGATTCCAGTTCTTGGTGGACTGGGAAGGTTACGGTCCGGAGGAGAGAAGTTGGGTACCTGCCCGAGACATTCTGGATCACTCCCTTATTGATTACAATCGACAGGTAAGGGAGTCTGGGGACGCCAGGAGGCGTTCCTAGGAGGAGGGGTACTGTCACGGTTTGTAAATTCACTGTGTCCTTGTCTCGTGTCACTGTTGTTTACATGTGTGTGGGTATGCGCGAGTGGGCGTTTCCACTCGCGCTCAGTTATCAGCGCTCCAGCTGATTCCCATCATCTCATCACCATCACACTGCTGCAACTCATTTGCGATCTATATATATATACTCACTCCTTATCTCCTCTCATTGTCAGATCGTTGGTTGATGTCCGTGTCTGAGATCCTGTGTTGCTCGTTGGTGTTCCTGTTTCGTGTTCCTGCCTGTTCATTGTTTCACCGCTCACGAAATCACCTGAATCACTTCTTCAACCGGACTTTTCATCACTTCTTCTGCACTGACCATCTAGTCCCTGCGTTGCCAGTTGCTGTGTGTGCTGGACTATTTGTTTGTGTGTTTGAAGATTATTTGTGCTTCAATTACATTAAAATCTGAGTTTCTTGCATCTTGCTTCCATCATCCTTTACCATGACAACCAGGTTTCGGGAGGTGTTATCTACGAAAAGGGAGTGGCTGTGATGCTACTTTGGGCCAAGAGCATCAAAGGGGGGTCTATAAGAAATTATGGTCTGTTCCCAACAACTTCCACTCCAATATATATATATCAAAATGTTCCTTCACTTAAAAGAGCTTAATTATCATATAGAGACAATTACATCCAATCTCAGTAATATGTAAATAGTATCACAGAGGGCAACTAACAACCATCTTGATTACAGGGACTTCAAATAGCTTGTCACCTTAAACATCTGACCGTTCTGTTTTAACAGAAGATCCTCTTCAGATAGATTTTATCACCTTAACCTTTTGCTGTTCTGATTTCACAGAACATCAAAGATGTGGGCACAGAGGAAAGATCCTCAATTTACATTTAAGACAGAGTTTCAGCCTCATGTTGAGAGGGAAGACGAATCTGTTATTCTTAAATTACACTTAAAAACAGAGCTTCATTTACATGTTGAAGGGAAAGACAATGTGCTTAATTTACATGTAGAGGGGGAAGACAAACGAAATGGAGGATAAATGTTTGAGCTGAGAGGATGAGGTTCATTCTGTTTGACTCCGCTGAATCCAAGGTGCTTTGTGTACCTTGCCAATGCTATGCTGTAATAAACGTCATTTTTGAGATCTTCGACGTCCACATAATTTTTTCTTACACACCTAACACCTCTCTAAAAAAACGTGTCGGCATAATATCCGCAAGTGAGGTGGTCGGTTTCAATTTTAAAATTAACTCTGTCATTTTAATAAGATCAATTGGATTAAAATGTGTTAGCTGGACATTATTAGGGCTAGAATTGGAAGAACTAGAGGCATGATAGATTGGGATACAGGAGTATAGAACCTCAATCTTATTCCTAAAGAAATCAAGAAATTGTATACACAACTCAGGGGTAGCATCTGGATGTGAATAAGGCTTCGGATTAACCACTTTATCAAAAGTATTAAACAGTACTTTAGGATTATGTGAATTTTTCTTTATAAAATCTGAGAAGTACTCAATTTTAGCTGCTTTGACAGCGCATTGATAGGTAGACAGGTGGTTCTTGAAAATCTCAGATGAGACATGTAGCCATCTTTTTTCCATTTACGTTCTGCTTTACGGCACTCCTGCCTGAGAGCTCGGGTATGATGGTTAAGCCAAGGGCAAGAGCTGCGTTTAAAGCGCTTTGATTTTAGTGGTGCAAACAAGTCTAAGATATTTGTACATGTCTCATTAAACAACATGGTAATTTCCTCAGTATTGAGGTTAAGCGATGGGGCTTCCAAAACAGACCTTGTTAAAGACTCTTTAAAGACTCTTTAAGGCTCTTTAAAGACTCGTATTCCAGAGTGCGAAGGTTCCGAATGTCGACACCTCTGTTGGCGCGGCGTTGTCTTAATGATTGGCGAAAGGGGGTCCATGAGTCCGAGAGGACTGGAACAGGACCGATAAGCTGTGACTCCAAGGCGCTGTTGTGTTCAGGCAAGCAATAGCTTCCAGGCCAGACGCGGATAATCCGTGGCGATGAAGCCCCGCGTCTTTTTAGCCTAACAAGAAGTCCACTGCGTTTTCCTCGTTTTCTGGCACGCTTTTTACGATGCAGACAGCAGCCCGTCGAGTGACAGCTGATCGCAGGAAAGATAGAGGAGGCCCGTGAGTTGAAGAAATAATCCTCAATAGGGATGCGTCCGCAGCAGTCCGCCGAAGAGAGACGTAAATAAAGAAGGGCTTGACGATCGTAGGTGAGTACAGCAGTGGTTTCAATCACCGACCAACAAATCGCCCATAGCAATACATATAAAACAAATAACATTGACATCCGACGGCAAGCCAGCAAACAGCCCTGCGCCATCTTGAATGTTAAGTACTAACACTTCAAAAGAATTATATTTAAAACTTGATTTCTTAGTGGTTTTGAAAATATTACTATAAATTACAGCAACACCACCCCCTTTGCGTTTCAGACGAGGCTCATGTTTATAACAGTAATCTTGCGGGGTGGACTCATTTAAAGTAATGTAATCGTTTGGTTTTCGCCAGGTTTCTGTCAAACACAGCACATCTAGGTTATTATCTGAAATCATATCATTAACAATAAGTGCTTTTGAAGTAAGCGATCGAATATTCAGCAACCCAAGCTTTAGCATTTGCTCATCTGTATTATAGCTGTTTTTTATTTGTTGAACATCAATTAAATTTTTAACCTTAGATGGGTTTAAACGTTTTTTGGATTTCCAAATTCGGGGAACAGACACAGTCTCTAAATGATGATAGCTAGGTGAAAGAGGCTCTATGTGATGGGATTTATCTGACCTGGGTGACACGAGGCCACTAGCAGACGGTCGGTTTAGCCAGTCTGTCTGCTTCCTGACCTGGTGCCCAATTTGTCATGTTTGAGCTCTAAGACTATGAGCCATATTACTAGAGAGAAGAGCAGCACCATCCCAGGAGGGATGAATACCATCTCTTTTCAACAGGTCAAGTCTGCCCCAAAAACTTTTCCAATTGTCTATGAATTCTATATTATTATGCGGACACCACTTAGACAGCCAGCGATTCAGTGAACACAATCTACTAACTATCTCATCACTCCTGCGAACAGGAAGGGGGCCAGAGCAAATTACAGTGCCTGACATCGTACTTGCGAGTTCACACACCTCTTTAATATTAATTTTGGTGATCTCCGACTGGCGGAGTTGAACATCATTAGTGCACTGTTCACGTCACGACTGCCGATCCAGACACTGTTCACGTCACGTCTGCCGATCCAGACACTGTTCACGTCACGACTGCCGATCCAGACACTGTTCACGTCACGTCTGTCGATCCAGAGACTGTTCACGTCACGACTGCCGATCCAGTGCGTCCGGATAAGATGGCCGCCGCCGAGCCCGTGTCGGTTCCTGAGCCGGTGTGTGGGCCTGTTCTTGAGCATAACTCCACAGCTGCCCTCAAGAATATTTTGGGAGGGGGCAGTGGGTCCTTTGAACTGTCATCTCTGCCCTGGCCAGCCGAAGGGTTGTCTCCGCCCTGGTCGCCCGAACTGTCTGGTCAACCCTGACCACCTGAACGGTCTGGTCCGCCCTGCCCGCCTGCACAGCCTCGCAGCAGAGTGAGAGTGACGTCATTTCACGACCGTGTCAGTGTCTGTAGAAACTTCACAAGCTCAAAGTGTAGAGTGGCCATAACTTTAACTGGCTTTAAATTAACTATTTGTATTATCTTTATCTGTGTCCTACATGTTTCACTCAACCCTGTTACTCCTGACATGATTTTCCTCCTTTTAAAAACAGAGCATTTCTTAAAACTGTGACACATAGGAAGTGACATCATCTGGGATTTTTTCTACTGCATGATGGGAAGACAAAAAAAATAATCTCAATCCATTGTCTCAGTTTTTACACAAACTGTAGCATTGACTGTGTTCATCAACACTGTTACCAAAGTTACTGTAAGAAGAATCTCTATAACTATGAATAACTTGTATGATATTTGACAAATACAACTTTATCAGTTACTTGGTGTTTACTGATTATTCCTAAAAAAAACCAATTGTGTAAACTAGGTTGAAAATGACTAAAATTCTGGTAACGTTGTTGCAAATTGGGAACCAGATATAAAATAAATGTAAAATAAAACAGATAAAATAGTATTTAGCTTGATCTGATGTTGACAATCAATATAAAAATGTCTCAAACCTCCCTTTACTGACCATTTGTTGAAGAAAAACCCAGAACATTCTGTACCGTTTCATAGTTGAACTGTTTATCTAAATGTGATGAAGTGCTTGAATGTTTCTAACATGAATGTTCTTCAGCATCATGAATGAATGAAGAATAAACACCAACCTCTTTGTTCTTCAGGATCTTCAGTGTGTTTCATTCTGCAGGGTTCTGGATCACTCATGTTCTCTCTGTCCTCTTTAATAAACTCAGTCTTTGCAGATTTCAGCTCTTCCTGATGCTCTGATGCTCGTCTTCACTTGTAGCTGATGGGAATTTACAGCATTTATTGGGGAATTACTGTGGGCGGAGCTTCACTGATGATGTGATTGCAGTGGGAGGAGCTGATCTACCAAAATAAAAAATATCAATTATTGAGTTTGTTTTTATAATAAATTACACTAATCATTTATGTCTATCTATTCATCGTACAGTAACTGATGCCAATTCATTATTTATTTTTAATAATTTGTATTGCTAATAGTAACATTATTCTGCTTCTTTATAAAAATACAGGTATCTAGACATAAAGAAAATAATATAAATCATTTCAATTCTTCCAAGAATAAATAATGGTAAGAAAAACAGTTAAAATCATAAACACAGAAATAAACATGCATATAGTAGGGCTGCGCAATATATTGAGATTATCAAAATATCACAAATGTATCGCGATATGAATATCGCAACGGCTTGCAATAACTGGAACAAAAGACAAAGAAAAAATCACTCACTCTTGGCTGAATAACTTTTGTAGCTTTAATAAGAATCAGTAGGCTAAATATATTTAATTCATAGAGTGAAAACTAAGCCATGTTTTATTTTTACATTTGAATAATCAGTTTCTGTTGTTAAATAAACCTAATGTAGGATAACCTAAAACTCTAAACCCAGAGGTTTACACTGATGTTAAAATAACACATTAATGCGACAGTAAAACACTGATGTTCACTCTCAGAAGTTGTGGGGATGTTTTCTTGTCACAAAAAGAATGTGAAACACACATGTAGGCTATATAATAGAGCATTTAATTTCATTTTACACACTTTAAGCATTATCGTATCGCATGTTGCATCATTTAATGAGTTATCACATTTTTCTTCAATATCGTGCAGTCCTAGCATATAGTAGCCAACAAATCCCCTCAGTCTGCTGACACCAATGAAATGAGCTTTAAGTGTCAATTTACAGGAGATCTGAAGACATCAGCATAATAAATGAGGTGAAAACAGGAACTATTGTCATGAAATAAAGAGTGTTTTCAGCAGATCTGTTAATATTGATGAGCCTCAGACTATCAACACTCATTCAACAATCCATTCAGGATCATCAGCAGATCATCTCACTTTATTCTGAGTGTTTGCAGTTAGAAACACATTATTTGAGTCAGGATAAGTGATAAAAGCCTGTAAAACTACTCTACTGAAAGAAAATATTGTAATTTCTCACAATATGACATGGATAAAAAATCAACAACACAAAAACAATCACCAATGACACTCATCTTCATCAACCACTACAGAGAAATAATTACAGCAGCATAATATGTCCACATTAAGTTTGATCTTATGATATACATAAATCCCTATAAAGTAGTTAGATCATTAAAAAAAAAACATTTTATATGCTCAGAAATTGAAAATGATCATAAAACTTTCAAAATAAATTGCACCACAAGCACTATTGTTCCAAGAGTAAAACTCTATTCATATTTATTAAAGAGTAAAACGCTATTCATATTTATTAGTATTGCTTTAATGTCTCACATGGCTCATCTTAGGCTCAATGTAAAGCATTAGCAGTCTCTGTTCCAGTATGACACTTGAGATCGATTCACATTAATTCCCTCACAGATCTTAAACTTTGACTTTTGACTTGACGAAACAATCACACAAACGAACACAAACTCGCTCAGGTCTGAATGAACTCAACATATTCTCCTGTTTGTTTGTTTATTTCAGAAGGAAGACACCAGAAAAGACGCACAAGTATCGCTGTGATCGATGAAAACACTACAGAAATGAGCCTGTCGCTTAATCAAACTGTATAAAGTGTGTGTGATGGTTGTGTAAATATGAGAAATGCCGACGCTGAAACTCATTTACATTTAGTCATTTAGCAGATGCCTTTATCCAAAGCGATTTACAAATTAGGACTAAATTAAGCGAGTCATCGTGAAGAGGCAAAAACAACGCAAGAAGTGCTCAAAATACAATGTTCAGGCATTGTTCAGAGTAGCATAAGCCAGACACCAGAGGATTAAAGGAAAAGTAATTTATTTGCATGTTTTTATGAGGTTAAGTGCTCACGGAAGAGACGAGTTTCCAGCTGTGTTGTGAATGTTGTCAGGGATTCTGCCCTCCGGATGAGGGTGAGGAGATCATTCCACCAGCATGGAAGCGTGAATGAGAATGTTCTGGAGATTCACTTTCATCTCCTCTAGATTATCATTCCCCTCTACAGATGTTTCTGAAACACTTGTATCTGCAGTGTCGGTAGTAGTCACAACATCAACAGACAGAGTAGGTACAGGAGTCCCATACGATTTCAATAAATTAACATTTTCTTTCGATGATCTGGTGTATTTAACCTGTTAAGCTGCAACCCCACTCAGGAAAAATCCCCAGAAATGGCATACCCAAACTGAAACAGGACCCTTCATGAACCCTTTGCACTAAAAGCACAAGTATGATCTCACTTGAAAGCTGACACCTTTATTTATTATTGTAAATGGAGAATTAATTAATCATAATGAAAAAATAGTTATAAATAGCTTCAAAGTTTTGTAAAGTTATTTTGAAATTTATTTTTATGAAACATCTTCATGAACATAAAATTGAAGTTGGCATTGTATCAATCTAGAAATGCACTGCAGCTAAAGCCACATGTCTGACCATGTTATATTTAAAATCTGAAGATGATAAGTCTAAAACTAAACTGTATTTAGTTAAATGTTTTTCAAGATCATGTCATATGACTTTATTTTGATTAGACTCTAAAATGCAAACTGATGTTTATTGTCATCTTCTAAGCATCCAACATTCAGTCTATTGTCTCTATTGTTTTGTGGTGCAAACGAGCCCCATTCAGTCTCAGTCTCTCCTGCACACATTCACACCTCTTCAGCCTGGTTATGGCTCTAAATATGCATTTCTTTTGGCTGCATTATAATTACTAACAACTGACTATTCACACTGTTTCAATCCCTAATTTCTTTTATCAAAGTTCTCATTTCACATGAGATTTGAAACTGTATAAAATGCCCTTCTTGAATAAAGAAACATTTCAGTAAGCATTCCTATTTAGAAAAAAATCATAAAAGAATAACTGCTAGGTGGCAGGTGCACCTAGGGGGAGCTAGCATGTTAGCTTAGCACACCATCAATACACGACAATATATGAGATTAAAACCATGTTTGTGCTCCAAACTTACTTTATAACGCAAGTCAAGTGTTTTAAATAATCTTCTGTGATCTAATTTGGTTTCAGATAAAAAAATCAGACAGAAAATATATTATTTTATAGTATTCTGCACGATGATAAAGTCTATATCGATTAGCATTACATTATAAATATAATCTATTATTATGAAAATACCTGACATGTGTGCCATGTGCTCTCCTGTCTATTGTCTAGCCCCTCCCATCTTGTTACCTGATTATTGATTAATTTGCCCCACCTGCTTTTCTCGTTACCCTCTTTTGTTTGCTTCCCTATTTTGTTTGTCTCCCTGTGTTTGCAGTCCTGTGCTAGTTTGTTGTGTATGTTTCTTTGTTTTTCAAGTTCTTGTCTAATGCTTTCCCTCTGGAGACCACATGATAATATCGGGCCTTAGAGTTGTGAACAATACCGCCTCGGGGAAGTGGAGTTTCCTCCCGAGATCAACCTCCATTTCCCATCCCTGGGCTGACTGCAGGAGATTCTGCCTGGCTTGGCTGTGGACAACAGGTCTTTGGCCCTCTTTTACAAAGGCGATGGTGCTCAGCATTGGCCTTTGGCTGGTTGTTTCTTCCTCCTTTCTTGCTCCAGGATGTCTGCGTGCACTGCCAACACCTTGTCATGGCGCCACCTGTATATCCCGTGTGTCAATGCAATCTTACACCCTGACAGAATGTGCGCCATTGTTTCTTACCCACTACACAACCTGCACAGTGGGTCCTCTCTCATCCCCCACCTGTGCAAATTGACTGGGGCTGGATGTCAATGGACAATGATAGAGCTGGAGCACTTGACGTTTGGGGAATTCATTAATTCTCTGGATCGCCAAAGGAATCCTCCAGTTAGGGAGGCTGCTGTCATCCCAGAAGAGGCGGTTATTTCCACACCATCTCACCCTCGCAAGCGCAAGCGCAGGAGGAGGAAGGCTCCTGTTGCTTCCCTTAGCCCGGTGGTCCAGGAGGACCTGACTTCAGTGGTCCAAAGCCCGGTGGTCCCGGAGGACCCGACTTTGGTGGTCTCAAGCCCGGTGGTCAAGGAGGACCCAACTTTGGTGGTCCAGGAGAACCCGACTTCGGTGGTCTAAAGTCTGGTGGTCCAAGAGGACTTGACTTCGGTGGTCCCAGGCCTGGACACCGGTGTGGTGAACAATCGAGTCCGGTTGAAGAGGTGAGTCCGAGCTTAGGACTCAAGAAATCCGATTGGTTCAAAGCACGTTTTATGGGTAATAATCGTTTTAGTGCCTGGTTACAAATAATACGAAATCACTTTATTGTAGTTCATTTAAATTTAATTTGACTTAATAATTTAAGTTTGTACTACGTTATAATGAGTAATTCATGTATTTTAACTTATATGTTTAATATACTAGTATTTAACCGAAGCTATATATTGTGAAATTAAACATTTCTCGTTGTTAGTGTGTTTTTTTATATAATAAATAAACAACATATTTGAGCTTCAAACAACTATATTCTTGACTGAGAAACTCTTAAATCTACATTTCGTGACACAATAACAGTCGTATTTTTAAATTTTGCGGTCTTTCTCCTCTGCTATTGACAAAGCTCGGACTCATCTCTTCAACCGGACTCGATTGTTCACCACACCGGCTCAGGAACAGGAACAGACACCGGCTCGGCGGTGACCATCTTGTCCGGACACACTGGCTCGGCGGTGACCATCTTGTCCAGAGACACCAGCTCGGCGGCGGCCATCTTGTCCAGAGATACCGGCTCGGCAGACGTGACGTGAACAGTCTCTGGATCGGCAGACGTGACGTGAGGTGACTCAGGCTCGGCAGACCTGACGTGAAGAAACTCAGGGTTCTGTCACTTCTGTCTGGTTTGTATCTTGGTTTGGAAACAGAGCTCTGACACTCCCGGTTTGTCATGTGTTTGAGCACATGGCTTGTCATGTATTTCCTTGTGCCATGTGCTCTCCTGTCTATTGTCTAGCCCCTCTCATCTTGTTACCTGATTATTGATTAATTAACCCCACCTGCTTTTCTCGTTACCCTCTTTTGTTTGCTTCCCTATTTAGTCTCCCTGTGTTTGCAGTCCTGTGCTGGTTTGTTGTGTTTGTTCCTTTGTGTTTCAAGTTCCTGTCTAATGGCTGTCTCGTTTTCCCCCCTCACGGGAAGGTTTTGTTTGTAGTTTTGGTATTGCTTTTCATTTACTTAATAAATATTCCTTTTTGCACTTGAATCCTCGCTTCGCCATTTTTCCAGCCCGTGACACAGACAGTGAGCTAAGACAGTGGGCTAAGACAGTGGGCCTCCCTTTTGACACAACAGAGCACCTTTAACTAAATCACAGCCTTTGTGATTTCACAATAGCACTATGCTATATTATGATTGTAAATGGTTTTAATATATCGCGTAGCTTTAAAAAGGTGTAATAATGTGGTACATGGATTCTTCCATGTATTATACTTACGGTACTTTGGCGGTTACTCGACACAGGTAAATTGCAATCGAGGATTTTTAAAAATCTAATACTCCACTTTAATCGAGGAATTGTGACAGCCCTAGTCTGCTATCAGACCAGCTCTTCTCTTCCATGGAGATGAAAAACCCATGTAAAGCACACAGATTTTAGAAACACTCCTGACACTGAAATGGATTCGTATTAACATTGTTTAAAAGCTTACTTTTCTAGTTGATCACTCAAAGATGCAACATTGCGATCTAAATCCAGTGTTAGTTCAGTGTAATTGCCACATGCTGAGCAACAAAATCTCTTCTGTGTAAGTTAGTCACAGTCAAATCACTCCATCTCCACCAGTGTTGCCAGATTGGAAATGTCCAAGTATTGTACCAGAAGCTCAAAATGATCGTATTTGGAAGAAAATTATCATACACAAGTCAAACGTACAGAATACAGCCATTTATTGACCAACAACTTATGACACAACATGAAAATTATTAATGACCTAGTGAGTCTTGGACTGGTTTGTCTTCTTCTGTTGATTATCATCATACTGCGGTATTTCATGATCACAGCAGAGAGAGACGAGATAAAGAGTTACAGGAACACAGCTGAAGAGTTTGATCAAACTAAATACTGCATATGTGGTTTCTCCACTGCATGGATCTTCATGTGTCGCTTCAGGTCACTTTTAACAGAGAAAGTCTTTCCACACTGATCACACGTGTGCGGCTTCTCTCCAGTGTGGATCCTCTCATGTGATCTCAGATGTTCTGATCGACTGAATCTCTTGTCACAATGTGAACAAGTGTGTGGCTTCTCTCCAGTGTGGATCATCTCATGTGTTTTCAGAGATGAAGACTGACTGAATCTCTTGTCACAGTGTGAACACCTATACGGTTTTTCTCCAGTGTGAATTCTCTGGTGCCGTTTTAAATCTCTCCCTGTAGTAAAAGTCTTCTCACACTCAAAGCACATGTACTCTCTTACATGTGTATGTGCTTTCTCATGTCTATGTAAAGTTGGCAGCCATGCAAAACCCTTTCCACACACAGAACATGAATGCGGCTTCTCCTTCATATGAACTGTCAGGTGTCTCTTCAGGTGTGATGCACAAATAAATTTTTTGCCGCACTGATCACATGAGAACGGCTTCTCTCCGTTGTGGATCATCATGTGAACATCAAGACTTTGTTTGTGCGTGAAACTCTTCCCACATTGATCACATGAGAACGGCTTCTCTCCGGTGTGGATCCTCATGTGAACATCAAGATTAGGTTTGCTTGTGAAACTCTTTCCACACTGATCACATGTGAACGGCTTCTCTCCGGTGTGGATCCTCATGTGTTGCTCAAGACTTGCCTTGGTTGTGAGACTCTTTCCACACTGAGTGCAGGTGAAAGATTTCTTGGCTCGTCTTTTCTTTAAAAATGTCTGTTTAGTCTTTGAGCGACTCAAAGGTTTTCCTCCAGGTTTGACATGATGTTCCTCCTCCACTTCACTCAGTTCTTCACTCTCCTCGCTCTCTTCCATCGGGTCTGAAATCAAAGAAAAAAATTATTACATTTAATTTTCAGTACATCAAAATAATTGAAAGAGAGAAATATAAAGTGAAAGGACATGAAAGTGAGCCCTGATGTAATAGTAGAAAGTAGACAACTGTTATAAAATATTATGATAATTTGATGCCTTTTTATAAATTGATTATATGTCCTTGAAACTTTCCATGAATGAGGTAAATTTATCTTCCAATTATTACCTTTAAAACATTATAGGCACAAATCCCTTGTTACTTTAGCAAGAACTATTGAATATATTTGATAAATGACACAATGATCTAACATGAAATTAACATTCAAATATACAATACTGCCATATTTTGACACCAACTTTGATATTGATATTTATTTGACTAAAACCGTTTTAATTATTAATGGCCGTTCACACTAGACTTTTCCTTGCACTGACTTCCATTCATGCGCATGTGAAAGTGGGACACCAGAAACACAAGCTCAAGTGAATTACCCTGTGAGAAATAACACAAGCGTTTAGCATTCAAGTGGAGTGGGTTGTTTATTTAACATTTTTGAATTATTATTATTTGTTATTTGTTAAATTTATTTCCATCATTTCACGGCCGTTGCAGTGTCTGTAGAAACTTCACAAGCTCAAAGTGTAGAGTGGCCATAACTTTAACTGGCTTCAAATTAACTATTTGTATTAGCTTTATCTGTGTCCTACATGTTTCACTCAACCCTGTTACTCCTGACATGATTTTCCACCTTTTAAAAACAGAGCATTTCGTGAAACTGTGACACACAGGAAGTGACATCATCTGGGCTCTTTCTACTGCATGATGGGAAGACAAGAATATAATCTCAATCCATTGTCTCAGTTTTTACACAAACTGTAGCATTGGCTGTATTCATCAACCCTGTTACCAAAGTTACTGTAAGAAGAATCTCTATAACTATGAATAACTTGTATGATATTTGACAAATGCAACTTTATTAGTAACTTGGTGTTTACTGACTATTCCTAAAAAAAAATTGTGCAAACTAGGTTGAAAATGACAAAAATTCTGGTAACGTTGTTGAAAATTGGGAACCAGATAAAAAATAAATGTAAAATAAAACAGTTATAATAGTATTTAGCTTGATCTGATGTTGACAATCAATATAACAATGTCTCAAACCTCCCTTTACTGACCATTTGTTGAAGAAAACCCAGAACATTCTGTACCGTTTCATAGTTGAACTGTTTATCTAAATGTGATGAAGTGCTTGAATGTTTCTAACATGAATGTTCTTCAGCATCATGAATGAATGAAGAATAAACACCAACCTCTTTGTTCTTCAGGATCTTCAGTGTGTTTCATTCTGCAGGGTTCTGGATCACTCATGTTCTCTCTGTCCTCTTTAATAAACTCAGTCTTTGCAGATTTCAGCTCTTCCTGATGCTCTGATGCTCGTCTTCACTTGCAGCTGATGGGAATTTACAGCATTTATTGGAGAATTGCAGTGGGAGGAGCTTCACTGATGTATTATTCCAGTGGGAGGAGCTTCACTGATGTATTATTGCAGTGGGAGGAGCTTCACTGATGTATTATTCCAGTGGGAGGAGCTGATCTGCCAAAAAAATCAATTACCGAGTTTTTTTTATAATAAATGACACTAAGTATTTATGTCTGTCTATCTATTCATTGTACAGTAACTGATGCCAATTCATTCATTATTTTAAATTATTGTTATTGCCAATTCTAACATTATTCTGCTTCATTAAAATACAGGTATCTAGAAATTAAAAAAAGAATATAAATAATTCAAATTATTCCTAATATAAATAAATGTTAAGAAAAACAGTTAAAATCATAAACACAGAAATAAAGGTACATATAGTAGCCAACAAATCCCATCAGTCTGCTGACACCAATGAAATGAGCTTTAAGTGTCAATTTACAGGAGATCTGAAGACATCAGCATAATAAATGAGGTGAAAACAGGAACTATTGTCATGAAATAAAGAGTGTTTTCAGCAGATCTGTTAATATTGATGAGCCTCAGCTATCAACACTCATTCAACAAGCCATTCAGGATCATCAGCAGATCATCTCACTTTATTCTGAGTGTTTGCTGTTAGAAACACATTATTTGAGTCAGGATACATGACAAAAGCCTGTAAAACTGCTCTACTGAAAGACAATACTGTAATTTCTCACACTATGACATGGATAAAACATCAATAACACAAAAACAATCACTAATGACACTCATCTTCATCAACCACTACAGAGAAATAATTACAGCAGCATAATATGCCCACATTAAGTTTGATCTTATGATGTTGTAATAAACCTCAGAGAACAGCCCAACGGTGGTCAAAAACTCTCAACAGCCAGTCGGTTTGATCAAAAGGAGTTTACACTTTATTTCAGATAGAAAAGATAAAACTCATATTCACAGGCACAGATATACGGAGAAGGGGAAGAGAAACACGGGAAGACCCGCAGGGCACATCACTTCATCTACACACAGTGAGTTTCACGCTTAATACGTCACACAGTGTTTTATACTCAACGTAACACCCCAGCCTGCACAGAACACAGTGGACACAAGTAAGGCGTGTTTTCTCCGTTCTCAATTCCCCGACCTCCCTCCTTAACTCGCTGTCCGTTACACAATCACCAGTCCATACATACATACATATAATCGATTAAAAACACTTCCCTCTCCCAGGGCAAAGAAGACCCATCCATATGGGGTGAATAGTGCAGGCAGCTTCCCGTATCCTCAGCCAAGGACGCTAATCCACCATCCAGGAGTGGCGTTTAAAGCATAAGTTCATTCATCAAGTCAGTGCGTCGTTCGCGTCAGAGAATTCTCATTCGCAGAGTCTCAGTGGCATGTGGGCGTCAGCCGAGCAGTCTTCCGAGGTAATTGGTAACTCTATAATAATTCCCCCCCCCCCTTCTAACTCCACTTTCTCACCCAAAGGCAGCTAACTAACTATCTTCATCTCCAGAGGACCTATTGTCCCCGAGAGACAGCCAAAACGTTCTCCCCAGGTCACCACCTCAGAGCCCAGCAAACCCGCTTGCCCCACGCCTCTTTTTTAACCCTCTGATGGTTTTCGGGGTCTTTTTGACCACAAATGACTTTTGCTCAAATTAAAAAAATGTTTCCCTTTGTCCAAATGGTATGAAACCTTCTACGGCTCTCAACACTTTCTAGATCTACAAAAAAAAAAAAAAAAAATTGGAATGATATCTGTTTTTATGTTAGCGTGACAAAATTTGTGACACTCGTGGTCTTCGGGGTCTCTGGAGACCCCGCAATCAAAATAGACAAAATTCATCATCAAAATCAGAAACAACGCAGAACACATCGACAGAAATGGCACAAATAAAGTGGCACACTTCCACCAATGCAAAAAACATCCACAATGCTAAATTATATTGCTCACAACACGCGTACACACACACACACACACACACACACACACATATAGAGGAATACATTTTTGAGACTATAAAAACTGTTCTCTTATCATTTGTAAAATAAAATCATCCAAAATGCAGTACCACCACAAAAATAAATTGGTGACACTGACACATTGAAAATGTGCACACTCACACACAAACACACACACACACACACACACACACACACACACACACACACACACACACACACACACACACACACACACACACACACACACACACACACACACACACACACACACACACACACACACACACACACACTTGTAAGGCTATACTGCCTTACACTACTGCCTGCAATGCATTGACGCATAAACACCTGCAGTGCACTATAAAAGAAGCTGTATGAGATGAAACCACCAATTATTGTTCCTCGTTGTTTGATTTTTTCCCCCCCATTTACTGATTTTTTTTACTAAATTTTATCTTTTTACTGCTTTATTTGCTCACTTGTTATTGCTGTTCAGTTCATGTAATGTAATGTACATTACATGCACATCAGTATATAATATGTTCATTTCTGTTCATTTTTGTTCTGTTACAGTTAGTAACTGAAATGTTGATTAAAATAGTAGAATTATATTAAAAATAGATGATTGAAATAAATGATAAAATCTTAAGACTCCAAAATTTCTCTTTGTAACATTTTGTTCAGGTTTGATTCTAATCATAATGTAACATTATTGAAAAACTGGGTTTTTTTCAGTACAAAAAATACTAAACTTTGACAAAAAATATTTTATTTTTGTTATAATTGTGATTTTATAATATTTAGATATGAATCCAACTGAATCCAACTTGTGAAAAGACATCTTTCAGGTAGTCAAATAGCAAATAGCATATAGTGGAGCTCTATAGCCATCTAGTGGTTAAAGTGATTATTTTTTTATTTTTTTTAACTGCATTTTCCAAAAAATGGGTATAAATGTTACATTAAACCATTTAAAATGATCCATGTTATCCCCATGAATGAAAGTTAGAAATCTGGGTCTTTTATAAAGTGAATTTTACATCAAATGCTGTTTTTTTTGTAAAAAGCCTATTTAAATAAATATTTATTTATTCATTTATAGAAATTTAAAAGATATCATAAATCCTCCAAAAACTGCACAAATGTTGAGTAAAAACATTAACAAACTGAGTAAAATTACATTTGTAAAAAAAAAAAAAAAAAAAAAAACTATTATCTTGTTACAAAATTAAATGTTATTGTCTGGGGTCTCTGGAGACCCCAAAGACCACGAGTGTAGAAAGAAACGAAGACCATCCAGGGCCGGCGCGTGCACTTCTGCCGCTCTAGGCGAAAAACATTTGTGCCGCCCCTAGGGCTGGTCCGAACAGGGCCGCGGGAAGTGGGGGTGCTGGGGGTGCTGCAGCACCCCCTGTTTTCACAGAATTGTAAATGCAACGCATATGTTTGTTCATTAAAATGTATTAATTTTTAGCATTTAGTCATTTATTTGTAATAAACACTTTAAGTGGGCTATTTAATTTTTTTTATTTATATGTTAAATTATCTTTTTAAAACATAAGCGCAGAGTGTTACGTAATATTGTGTGTGTGTGTGTGTGTCGAAAGAATTTGTCCGCAGCTGCTCAAAAAAAAAAAAAAAAACCCCACTGTCAGTGTTTTGTAAGGAACAGGCAAATAAGTAAAATATAGCAGGAGACATTTTAATTGTTTACTAATAAAACAGTTATTTTTTATGTCAGTGTAGGCTAGACAGATGAAGTTGACGACTCGCGATCTTCGCAGCGCCAGAGAGAAATGCACATTTCATACGAATTACATAAGCAGCGCAGTCTGTTTTCTTTCGTTTTGAATTGTTCTGCTTAAAAGTAGACATTTCAAGCTATCTATATGTCTCAGGTCTGTGAGGCAATAGGCTACCTTATAGGCCCACGGTGAGTTTCGGTTCATTTATGAGACGAGCTCCAGGTTCGCCAGCGCCTCCGTGTCCTGATTATCTATTTTCTAATAGCTTATATATTCTTCTTATTTATTGAATCCAGACAATTGGTTGATGAAACATCGATTAAAATTAAGATACAATTAATACAAAACGAAATTAAATTTAAAGACAGGCTTTGTGCTTTCAGTTTGAGGTCTCTGTGAAAGTTTTAAAACATTCTTTTAGTGCCGCTTTAGAGAAATACATTTCAAAAAAAAAAAGCGACTTAGTCCAGTGCGACTTAGGCTATATATGTTTTTTTCTTCCTCGTGGCGCATTTTGTGACTGATATGCGACTCCGGAGCAATAAAATAAAAGGGACTCCGGAATAAAAGCAGAATCAATAAAGTCAAAAATGTGATGTGCAGTCAGGTTTGAGAGTGTGCGCGTTTTTTGAGGAGTTTTATAGTCTTGATATTGTTTCTTATTCAAAAGTGGTGACGATTTAAAAAAACATTTAAATAAAGAAAAAACAAAATTTAAAATTTAAATAAAGAAAAAACGAAATTTAAATAAAGTAAAACGAAATTTAAATAAAGAAAAACGAAATTTACATAAAGAAAAACGAAATTAAGTTAAATTAAAATCGAGATTAATTTAGATTGATAATAATGGGTAAAAATGCTAATTGCCTATATTTTGTTTCTATTGTTATATTTTCCACAATGTCAAAGCAACGCAGCTTAACCCAAAACACAAGCTCAGGCATGCACTTCTGTCCATACAAACTCCGCTGTTCTGCGCTCTAGCCAGAGAACACTCCCGTTGCAGGAACACTTTAGGCCAAGAGGAAGCAAATATATACATACTATATGCGTAGGTGGATGTGATCGGGGATTTTGGCTGTGTAACATTTAAAGCCACTTAAATTAACGAAATGACTCTTTTATAAACGAGATCGAACAAGAGAGTCAGTAAAATTATCCGAACTTCCCATCACTCAGTCATGAGTCATGACTCGTGAGAGCAGGGGGCGGCGCGGGGCGGCGCAGGGCGGCGCAGCGGCAGCTCAGCAAATCATATAGCCTATTTTGTGAATTGTTCATTCCCGATTGGCACACATTTTGCCGCCCTTACAAAAGTGCCGCTCTAGGCAATTGCCTAGTTCGCCTATATGGACGCGCCGGCCCTGAGACCATCAGAGGGTTAAAGTCCCTTTGTGTACTCCTTCCACAGGTGAATGCCATCAAAGCAATCATGAGATCAGCTAGTGACGACACACTAAAATATACATAAATCCCTAAAGAAGTAGTTAGAGCATTAAAAAAATTACATTTTATATGCTCAGAAATTGAAAATGATCATAAAACTTTCAAAATAAAGAGCACCACAAGCACTATTGTTCCAAGAGTAAAACGCTATTAATATTTATTAGTATTGCTTTGTCTCACGTGGCTCGTCATAGGCTCAATGTAAAGCGTTTAACAGTCTCTGTTCCAGTATGACACTTGAGATCGATTCACATTAATTCCCTTCACAGATCTTAAACTTTTGACGAAACAATCACACAAACGAACACAAAATCGCTCAGGTCTGAATGAACTCAACATATTCTCCTCATGCTCGCTGCTGCGGCACTAAATGTTTATTTCAGAAGGAAGACGCCAGAAAAGACGCACAAGTATCGCTGTGATCGATGAAAACAATACAGAAATGAGCCTGTCGCTTAATCAAACTGTATAAAGTGTGTGTGATGGTTGTGTAAATGTGAGAAATACCGTGAACGGCTCTCCTCACCTCTGAAGACTCGACGCTGAAACTCTCAATGAGGGAAGAGAGACGGCGCGAGCGGTGACGTCATCGGCCGCCACCTGTAGGAGAGGGGGTTCAGCAACATTTGTTTAAAGAACTGGGAGCTAAGCTTACAAGTATACAGTCGTTTTAGTAATGCTTATTTGATTATAGCTGGAGATTTTAATGAAACCCCTGACGATGCACAAGATAGATTTCCTATAAGAACTACCTCTAATTCACATGATAATATTATTTTATGGTTGTGTGGAAATCTTTCAGTGGCAGATGCTTGGTATTTCTTTAACTCTGGTTGTAGAGGCTTTACTTGGTCCAACAAATCTGGATCGCTTAAAGCTAGAATTTATCTTTTTTCTCATTTCTCATGCTATTTTGAAAGATGTCCATACTGTTAATCATCAATTGGCCTTGGCCGATAAAATGTGATAATTTAAGTTGAGAAAACTTAATTTCTTTAGGTGTTACCAATTGAAGTAATTTTTTTAAGTTGATCCAACTGTTCACTTTTTACAGTGTAGAAGTAAGCAAATTAAAAGAGAAAAAAACATTAAAGAAGTAGAACTCATTCATAGATTAAGTGTGTTAATGCAGAAGGAAAATCTCAGTAAAGAGGATGAGGTAGAAATGAGCACATGTCATTTGCAAATTGAAAATATGTACACAGAGATTGTTAAAGGTGTTTTTATACACTCTAGAGCAAAATGGATCGTAAAATGGATGAAAAAAGAAATCGTAAAAATACATCTCTCTCTCTCTGCCTTAAACATTAATAGTGTTTTATGTGCAGATCCAGGAATGATTTCAACCTTTGTATACTCCTTTTATAAAAAAAATGTATACTTCTCAGTTTTCTCAAGAAAAATCTGACGATTTTCTTTTGAGTATTCATGATAAGATTTCAGGTATTAAGGATGACTTTAAGCAACTTTGTGATTCTGATATCTCTATAGTTGAAATGGAGGATGCACTGAAATCTATGAAGAGGGGAAAATCTCCAGGTACTGATGGCTTGTCTGTTGAATTTTATTTACATTTTTGGGACATCTTAAAGCAACCTCTACATAGTTTGTTTAAAGACTGTATTAAAAAAGGAGAGATGACTCCCTCAATGAAGCAGGGTATTATTTCCTTGATCCCCAAAACTGATAAAGACCCGCTTTTAATTGAAAACTGGAGACCTATATCACTGTCAAATGTCGATTATAAATTACTTGCTTTAATTTTGGCAGTTCGTTTAAAATCTGGCCTTAAAGGGATAGTTCGGCCAAAAATGATATTTAACCCATGATTTACTCACCCTCAAGCCGTTTGAGATGCATATGTCAATCTTTTTCAGACGAACGCATTTTCAGTACAAAGGCGTGACCTTTCCTGGCAACGTGCGCTAAGCTGCTGTCGAATCACAACACAGGAACCGCTGGCGCAATCAGAACTCGTTACGTATCTCTGTAGGAGGGACTTCGTAGAACAAGGAAGTAATCAGCCCGTTCTTAGTCAAGTCAAGTCAAGTCAAGTCAAGTCAAGTCAAGTATATTTGTATAGCGCTTTTCACAATACATATTGTATCAAAGCAGCTTCACAGTATTAAATTAAAATAATGGTTTGTTTCTAGTGGAATTTATTGATTGATAAAATAAAATTAAATATCCCTGAGCATGCCAAAAGCAACAGTGGCAAGGAACTGAAAAAACTCCATCAAGTGACCTAATGGTGACCTGAAACTCCATCAGGTGACCTAATGGTGACCTGAAACTCCATCAGGTGACCTAATGGAGAAAAAAAAAAACCTTGGGAGAACCCAGGCTCAGTCGGGGGCCAGTTCTCCTCTGGCGTTTATGAACTAGAGGCCGAATTGTAGTTTGAACTGTAAGATTAAAAATATTATATGAATGCCTGGCTGAAGAGATGCGTCTTTAATCTAGTTTTAAACTGGGAGAGTGAGTATGAGCAACGAACAGTATCAGGAAGGCTATTCCAGAGTTTTGGAGCTAAATGTGAAAATGCTCTCCCTCCTTTGGTGGATCTGGATATCCTAGGTATGACCAAAAGCCTCGAATTTAGTGATCTTATAGAGCGCGATGGATTTGTCATGATCCTGCCTTCCTGTCTCTGATTTTCCCTGGTTTTGAGGCAGGATCATGACAGGCCCATGTTTTATGTGCAAGCACATGGCCATTTGTTTGGGCCATGTGCTTGTGTTGTCTCGTCACCTAGTCCCGCCCCCTTGTTATCCTCGTTTTGTCATTATTGCTTCACCTGTGTCACCCGTTTCCCTCATTAGTTTCTCCCTATTTAATCCCCTCATGTTTTCTGTTGTAACAACAATGACTTTGTGTTGGGGAATTAATTAGCTCAAATTAGCGGTAATATTCATCAATGTGAATATGCATCTGTTGCTTC
This sequence comes from Leuciscus leuciscus, assembly GCF_965113295.1. Lineage (NCBI taxonomy): Eukaryota > Metazoa > Chordata > Actinopteri > Cypriniformes > Leuciscidae > Leuciscus > Leuciscus leuciscus. The sequence continues at coordinate 10,012,273 of NC_138725.1, read as the reverse complement.
CATAAATTAATTTATTCAAATTAGGGAATAGGTCAAGACCTCGGCTTGTATCAGCGATTACACAATTACTTGTAATAATCACTGATAGAGACGGGTAGCATTTACTCAATTTGGGGGAATTTGAGGTAGAAGTTGACGAATGTTCATTTATCATGCAGACTGGCCGTCCAGCGGACAGAATGTATAATTTATGAACGGAGATCGGGCGTCTTTAACACTGATAGATAACACTTTCTTGTGGCCACAAAGAAGATAATTATCTCCGTGTTTTAGACAATTTTAGGTTTCTTTTAAGAATAAAACCAATCGTAGAGCTTATAAGGTACAATCTGCACTCATCAGGGACTCAGAATTTGAAACAAAGCAGGCAAACTTAATTCAAATGATTTAACAAAGTTTATTTAAACAGGCTAGCGATTACACAATTATTTTAAATCACGCAGGAGTAAAAATGCATAAACAAAACAGGCAATATAACGATCGTAATACAGAAATACAACAAAATAAAAGGTTTTAGAGAGAGATTGGGAGAGGGAGAGAGAGAGAGAGAGAAAGAGAAACTCAGCGAGAGGAAACTAATAGTTGCGATACGAATGATTTTAGGTGTGTGTGTGAGATGTGGAGATGGTAGCGTTTGTAAGGTGGGTGTGTCGCTCCGTGAGCACGTGGTAGTGTGTTGGTCTCGGCACACGTGGGTGAGAGTATGTGTGTGTGTGTGTATGTGTATGTTTGTGTGTGTGAAAGAGAATTTAGAGAGAGGGATAGGAACAGTTTAGTCATTCACCACAAAACCCCAACGTTTCTCAGTAATATTTAGACCACTTTAAACAGCATTTCCTTCAGATTGCAAATTTAAAAGATCTACGTTACTCTGTTTGAAAGATCGACCTTCTGTGGGTGCGTTCGTCTGTGTTGGATAAAGACACCTGGATCACGTGGTCACAGCGTTCTGGTTGCTATGGCGACTTGAAGCGAGCGAAGACTCAGCAAAGATTATCTTTAGCCTTAAGTTGATTTTGTGGGTTGGTTTCAGAAGACTATACTGAAGTAATGGTAGTTCTAAGAAAAGACTTGGAAATAAAAGGAAAATAAAAGCGAGCGGAGCTTCCTTGAGGGAAGGAGGCGTGTCTTCTTTCTCTCTGGCGGACTGCAATGAGAGGAGAGGGGCGCACAATTTTAAAGGGCTAAACTCACGCCTCCCTCACGTACGTGGGCCAATCGTCTTTAACAACGTATGGGCCCACCTCCTGACGTTTTGAGGTCTATACGCCTCCTTTTCCGCGGGGTTTTGAACGATGAATTCGTCCATAACTTAATACCACTGGTATTTAATAAAACAATGCATTCTCTGATATTTTGTGTTAAAGATTCAGCATCGTTGTTGTTCGTGGAACACGGCAATACCGCGAATGACAGTTCTAATATCTAAAATCAGGGAGGTACATCATTTCTTGTAATTGTGGACACCACAGAGTGATTACAGGCCAACAAACTTCATAGGCATAATATTTGGGACAGGGGATCAGACACACATCAAGAAAATACATTTAAAATATTTCATACAAGGATTTTGGTCCCACGTGGTGGGATCTGCGTGTGTGTCTGTGTGTGTGTGTATGAGTGTGTCTTGAAAGTTCAAACCCGTCCGCTGAACCCTTGTCCCCAGCGCCGCGGGTGAGGCTTATGTGTGTGCGTGCGTTTGGCTTTTTGGATTGATGTATTAGGCACAGATCACATGCTTTGGGCATCTGGTCGCTACAACACTGTTTTATTGTTGTGAAGAGTTAATTAGTGTCTATGTGTAAATCAGTGTCCGAGGGACTCCCTGGGGGGGGGTGCTTTCGGGATCGCTCTCATTGGTCAGCGTAGGCTCTCCAAGCCCTAAACAGACGGTCTTTGTTGATTTAGACGTAAGAGATCATGTAGAGAGAGAGATAGTCACTGATTTACACCATTTTTCGGCGCCGTTTGGGCTGCACGTCTTGCGCGGAGCAATCTCAAAACACAGAGGTGTCGTAAATGAGAGGGCTTTGGAATGTGAGAATAGCTTGAGTCAGAGCGAGACGGGGGTTTTGTAGATTTAGACTGCATTAATTAATTTGATTTAATCACCATGCAACTGGTGATCTGCTCTCCGTTACATTCCCCCTTTTGATGAGTCGACCGGGCGTGTATGGGCCTAGTCGAGTCATCACGGTAACAACGGTCAGATGGCAGGTGCATGGATGGGCGGAGGCTGCACACGGGTGTTGCTTAGGATTGCAGCGTGAGCTCGATGAGGTCTTCAGCTTGCTCTAGTGGGGAGTCATCCTTCCGGAGGTTTCTCCTGAAGCCGACGGAGACTGCCTCTGTGAGCTTGGCTGTGGAGGTTCGAATTGCGTTGATCCTTCTGTACAGGATATAGGCCAAACCCAAAGCTAGGGCGTGTCCGAGGATGCTGGTAATGCACAGTGCGGTATCAGCGGCTGTCCATGTTTGTACCACAGGTGAAGTGTTCAGAATGGGTAGTCGAGACAATGCTTGAAGGGCTGAGTCCAGGGGAGCTATGTCGATAACTTGTGGCCCCCCCTTTTTCAATCCAATCTTCCAGTTCGGGATCTAGAGTGAAATTGCGGCTCTTGAAGAAAGACAGAATTTCTAGTTCGGCTTGGTACTCTTCACTTGGGAGGTGGTACAAGGCCAGGTCATCTAGGTGGAGGATGGCTCCTCGTGGGACTTGAATCCACATGCTTTGGTTGAGCAGGCTGACACGTGTAGCAGTGTCGTGTTGGTCATAGGTCAGCGAGGGTTGTCCCGGGGGATGGGACAGTCTTCTTTCCTGTAGGGACGGCGGTTGAGTTTAGTTCGTATTGGCCTCTTCTTGTCTGTCCCTACTACGGGCCACATATCTTCTAATTTGATTTCGGTGGACCCATTTGAGAACGGGTTCTCTTGGTCCCCGTTTAAGCTGGATCTGGTATGCTACAGGAGAGAGTTTGTTCACAATTTCATGTGGTCCAGTCCAGTGAGGCAGAAACTTTTTTGACAGTTGCTTGGGTGGCAAGGCGAAACTGTAGTACAGGACTTTGTCGCCCACACTGAGTTCTTGGTGTGATGCCTTTTTGTCGTAAAAGGCTTTTCGGCCTTCAGCGCTGGTCTTCAGGTGTTGCTGAGCGAAAGCGAAAGTTGTTTTCAAGTGTCTATGGAGCTCGTCCAGATATTGGGACGTAGTATAGGCGGTGACGAGGTTGTTGTCTCCTGGTTGGTACAACAGGTGTAAGGGCAGAGTCATCTGCCTCCCAGTCATGAGTTCAAATGGAGCCACTCTGGTGGATTCCTGTGGTGTGGCTCGGATAGCCATCAGCACCAGGGGAAGTTTCGCATCCCAGTCTTTCTGGTTAGCCGACACATATTTTCTCAACATGGCGACCACCGTTCGGTTAGACCTTTCTACCTGTCCGGATGAGATCGGATGGTGACTGATGTGAAGTTTGGCTTGTACCCCTAGAATTCTCCAGATCTTTTGCATGATCTCGGCGGTGAAATGGGTACCTCAATCTGAATTGACTCTCAGTGGCAACCCGAATCGGGAGAAGATGTGGTTCATCAGGAGATATGCCGTTGTTTGGGCGGTGTCGTTAGGTGCTGGCAAACACTCTACCCACTTGGTAAACTGACACACCACCGTGAGAAAGTATTTGTTACCTCTGCTCGATCTGGGCAGCGGTCCCACCCAATCAATTTGGAGATCTGACCAGGGAAATGTGATTCCTCTGCGTTGCAACGGGGCTCTGTGAGTCAGGTTTGTTGGGTGAAACTGGCAACAGACCAGGCATTCTCTCACATACTCTGCCACATCCTGCTGCATACCTGGCCAGTATGCCACTTGTCTAAGTGTCTCATACGTGGCTCTGGTACCGTGGTGCCCCGCGTAAGGTGCGTTGTGGGCGTGGTTTATCATCTCCCCCCTTTGACATCGGGGCACGACAAGCTTTGGCGAAGTGGTGTCATCGGTGACAAACCATAAAATGTCGTCCCGCACACGCAGCATGTGTCTGCTGTTGTGTAAGTGTCTGAGATCTGAGTTATCAGTGGTGTCAGACGGTGCGATTGGGTTGGGGGAGGGGTCTTTGAGGTGGAGAATCATAGTCTTTATGGCAGTGTCCGAGGCTTGCATTTCTGCAAGGTCGTTGTTTGAAATTTGTGGGGTTAGTGACAGCATCTGCGAAGCAGGTGCAGTAGCAGGTGATGGATTCTTGCTTCGGGTTAGCACTGCTACATCGGGGGTGGGTGAGGGTTTTGGGGAATTCCACGGTTCACCGTGTAGGGCGCCCGCTTTTGCGAGGGCGTCAGTGTGGTCATTGAAGTCTTTGTCTTGGCCTGGGAGTTTGGAGTGTCCTTTTACCTTTTTCCAGTACACGGCGAGATCGTGTGTCGTTGTGATGTTATCACATTCCTGGAACAGGTGTTGGTGTTTTACAGGCTTGTTGTTAGCAGTTTTGAAACCATTCTGTTTCCAGGTCTGGAGATGGCATACAAAACTGAGTCTGGCATAGTTAGAGTCTGTGCAGATGAGAAGTTCTTTGATGTTGTTTGATACTGCGATTTGCAGAGTTATGAGAATTGCTGCGATTTCTGCATACTGTGATGACTTGGGGCCTAGCTTGAAGTGTTGTGGTGGGCATGGGTGGTCGTTCACCCACAGTACCCCTGCACCTGCTTTTAGGATGCCCTCGCTGTTGTAGGAGCATTCGTCCACGTAGGCTGTGGGCATGCCTTCGCACGCATTCTTGTCAAAGTACCTGTGGCAGGTCAGTGGTGGTTCTTGGGGCTCAGGTGTGTTCAGCGTTGCGGCAGGAGAGTTGTCAGAGCAGTTTTGACAGGCCGCCAAGCCGTTACCTAGAGCGGATTTGTGGTTTTGTGCATACCTTGCCTCGACGTTTCGTCCTTGGAGAGCCATTAGCCATGTAGCAATGCGTGAATTAGTGACTACGCCATCGCGGATTCGCTGGCTATTGAGGAACATGACGGGCTGGTGGCATGTTTCTATGATGACTTTCTGTGCACCAATGTAGTTGGAGAAGCGCTGAATTGCCCACACTGTACAGAGCAAGGCTTTTTCGCAGTCTGAGAATTTACATTCTGGAGGGAGAAGTGTCTTGCTGGCATATGCGACTACCTTTTTGTCTTGGTCATGTTGTTGGTATAGGCCAGCACTGAGACATTGGTTTGAGAACCCAGCTTCCAGGTGGAATTCTTTTTGTGGATCAGGGTAAGCAAGGCATGGAGCTGTGCATAAATGTCTTTTTAGTTCTACCATGGCGTGTTCTTGAGCATCTGACCAGACGAAAGGGCAGTCCTTTTTCAACAAAGTTGTTAGAGGCCTGGCGATGTCTGAATAGTTTTCGATGAACTGTCGGGAGTAGTTGCAAACTCCTAGAAAGCTTCGAAGTTCTGAGACGTTAGTGGGAGGCTTGATGTTTTGAATGGCATGAATACGGTTTGATTGTGGTTCAATGCCGTGGGGTCCAATGAGCAAGCCAACGTAATTGACTTTGCTTTTACACCACTGCCCCTTGTGGAGGGCTATTTTGGCGCCGGCAGCAGATAACTGGTTTAAAACATAGTCAATTTCTTTTAGGTGGTCTGCCACCGTCGTGCTTTTCATAAGCACATCATCGACGTAAATCAGGTTACCTCTCATTCTGGCGTCTGGGCATGCTTTGTTCAGGAATATGTTGAATTCAGCTGGTGAGTTTGCATATCCGAACGGACATCTGTTGAAGGTGTACTGTCGGTTGCCAAACGTGAATGCCAGCTTGTGTTGGTCGTCAGGGTGTACTGGAATGGTCCAGAATCCAGAGGCCACATCGAGTGTAGAGAAGATGGTGGCTCCTCTGATTTGTGGGATTTCCTGTTCCAGCTGAGTCATGGGCCATCGTGACAATGGCACCTGTTGATTTAATTTGCGATAGTCGATGGTTGGTCTCCACTTTCCATTAGGCTTGAGAACAGGCCATAGTGGCGCAGAGTATGTGCTGTTGCAGGCTCGAATGACATTTTTCTCAAGCATTGATTCGATGATTTCCCGCACCGGTTCGTGTGAGGCGATGGGAATCTTGTATTGCTTGACAAAGGTGGGCGGAGCCTCAGGGTGCGTGGGGATACGCACTGTGTGGAGGTCCGTCAGACCACAGTCTAAAGAGTCTTTTGCAAATGATTCTTTGAACTTGTATAGGACTTGTTTTAGTCTTTGGCGGTCTGCATCATCCTGAAGGGCATCAGCATCCTGTAGAATTTGTTGCACTTGCAATTCGAAACCTTGGTATGGTTCCTCTGTTGGTTTGTCATCAGTCGGGTTGGTTTCAACCGGCACGGCAGGTGCGTCAGCTTCACTGACGGGCTGGTGGGAGACTGTGTACACTGTGAGGTGTTGATCCTCTGTCAGCTCTGTTCTGCACACACGGTGTTTGGCTACCGACATGACAGATGTGATGGCAATGAATTGGAAGGGTGCTGTGAACAATGTATTGTCAGTATGTCCCTCAGGTATCAGTGCAGGTGGAATAGGCCCTATTACGGGTAGTATCAGTTCAAAGTCATGAAAGTCATTACTGACTAGCCATCCCAGTCGGTAGGCTTTGGGGATGTTGATGTCAGCTGCTGTGCAGTTGTTGAACAGAATGTAGACTACCCGAGATGACACTTCAGTGAGGGGTGTGGCTTCGAGGGTGAGTCCGAGTTCTACACATTCAGGTGAAGGTTGGAAGAAAGCCAGTGTGTGGTTTAGGGTTTGGCCCTGTCGCAGGTTGAGGCGCACGGCGACGCCTTTCGTGTAAGCAGGTACGACTGTTCCGTGTTCGTTGATGATGGTGCAGACTTCAGGGATGGTCTGACCTGACAGTAGATTGTCATGACTGATGGGAACAGGTGGCAGTGAAATCAATGGAGCCCATACAACCTCATTAAACATGTCCACATGAGCCTTGAGGCGAATCAAGATGTCTGCTCCAATGTAGACGTCGTGAGCTGGGTCTTCCAGGATCAGGAAGTAATGGGTCAAGTGCCGGTGATTCCATGTCAAGTTCAAGGCACAGATCCCTTTGGCAGATGTCAATGAGGTTGGTTCTGGGTTCAAAGGGAAACGGGTGCGTTTACAGGTGTAGGGCAGGTCTGGAGTCTTTTCGAGAATGGCATTGAATAGTGACAAGCTTATAGCTGAGTTGTCTGCCCATAGTGCCAGGATAATGTCTGTTGCGGTTACGTCCTGCAGCTGCAGGGGAGTTTTTATCTGGGGGCAGTAATTATTGGAGTCTGGCGTTGTTCTGAACGTGCAGAGTAGCGAACTTGAACCCTGAACAGCTGTGGGGATTTCATCCTCATGTCTGGCTGAGGGAATTTCCACGATCCTTGTGGCTTGGCATTCTGGCTCAATGGATTTGTGCGGCTGGAGGGGGAGGGGTTCGCGCACCTGAGCCCAAATTTGTAGATGCTTGAAGTCCAACAAGGGTTCAAAACGGTCCAGCAGGTCCTTGCCTATGAGAAATTGATAAGTGTTCACAGGGGAAATATACACAGGGTGGACTACGCTCATAGGACCGATTGCCAGGTGAATGGGAGCTAAGTTCTTTAGCTGGATGTCGTTCTGGCTGTATGACTGCACGTTCAGCTCACAAGTGTGGAATTTAAGAGTTCGGTTTTGTCTTTGCGCTTCACACTTGAGTTTTTGAAATAGTTGAGCAGAAATTAGCGTTAGGTCAGAACCTGTGTCCACCAGGGCTTCGAGCTGCATTTCCTTTTCTAAGGTGATGGTTAAGTACAGTTTTCGTGCCACTCCTCTCTCAATGAGGTTGCCCAGGAGTTGTGGCATGGGCTCTTGTGTGTTGATTGACAAGCAGTGGGGGTAGGTCTCTAGTGTCTCGTTGTTGGTGCAGATTACTAGGACAGCGCTGTCTGGCATTTTGTTGTGAGAGCTGCTGCAGTCTTGTGCAGGAGGCGTTGTTGTCAGCTGGAGGGAGTGAGTTGAGCTGTCATTTGGTGATGCAGCAGCGAGTTCGATAGTCTTTGGTTTGACAGCAGTGTTTTGCGGGGCTGTCAGTTTGAGGGAGTGAGTGGAGCTGTCATTTTGTGGTGTGACAGCGAGTTCGATAGTCTTTGGTTTGAAAGCAGTGTTTTGCGGGGCTGTCAGTTTGAGGGAGTGAGTGGAGCTGTCATTTTGTGATGTGACAGCGAGTTCAGCAGTCTGAGGTTTAACAATAGTTTCAGGTGGGCTGTCAGCGTGAGGAGCATTGGTTTCAGGCCTGTGGGCTAGTCATGCGGTGTCTGGTTTATCTTTGTCTTCCTTGTGAGGTTTCTTTTGGACAAGATTTCTCAGTGCTCTTATGAGTTCTGCTTCTTCGGGCGTGGCTGCACTGTTTCTGTCGGGTGTGGGCTCCATTTTGACTTTACCGTTGTCATGTCGAGATGGGTCCCTTGGCCGTTGATCTGGGCTTGTGGTTCGGGGAGATCGGGGTCGGCCCCTTCTGGGGTTGCGGTCGGCTTCCCAGCTGCCTCCGCCTTTTTGGTTGTGGGGGAAGCGATGCCGGTCCCAGGATCCACCGAAACGATCATTTTGCGGCCTTGGGCGGACACCTCCCCGGTTTCGCTGTCCTCTGCCGGCTTGGAACGGTCGGGACTGTTTGTTGCCGGGTTCGTAGTTGGCAGGCTGTGCACCCTCCAGGGCAAGTTCTGGACCGGGCGCAGCGACGGCACACACTGTGGGGTATTTTACAGGTTTTTCAGACACAGTCTTTTGTTTTACGTACGCTTTGTGGGCCAGGTCACGTAACTGTTGAATTGACAGGGTCTGTGGACAGACTAGAACGCCCAGGTGCGCACTTTGACTTGGGTGGAGATTCCGCAGAAAAAGCGTTTTGAAACTCACGTCCTCTTCCATGTGTGCCTCATTCCTCGGTCCGAAGTAGGCGAGCCGCAGACGTTCGTAGTAGGCTTGCGGCGTTTCCAGACGAGCTTGTTTGAGGTCCATTGCCGCAATGATGCCTTGGTCCGAGTCTGGATCAGAGAATTCACGGATGAGGGCTTGTCGTAATTGTGGATAGTTCGTTTTAACGGATTCTGGCTGGCGATCCAGGAAACTTCTTACGATGCGCCCAGAAGTGGTCCGAAGGAGATATAACTTGTCCCAAGTCGTGACATTGTCCACAGTTTGCAAGTGAAATTCAATATCGGTTAAATAAGAGTGCACGTCGTTGCCACCTGCTGGATTTGGGTTGAATGTAGGGATGTTTCTTGCCAGCTTGTCCAGTTCTTTAGGGGCTGTGCGGTGACTGGTGGCTCGTCTTTCCGGGACGGGGCCAGCAGGTGAGATAGTGTCAGGGCGTGGGCTTTCCTCTTCTTCTTTAGCTTTAATAGTTCGGCTGTGAAGTGCAGGTTCGCGGGTAAGGAGAGACGGGGTGGTGTGTGTCTCCCCCTCCCGCTTATCTTGTAGGTCGTACACATGTTTGAGTTCACAGTGGACCATGTCCAGCTCGTCCTTAAGCTCATGTCTTTGTTGGATGAGCTCTTCAATTTCAGCTCGGGCTTTCTGCAAAAATGTTTCACAAACTTTGACTCTAGCGTCTCTGTCCGTTAATTCTGTGCGTGCTCTTGCTAGCAGATCCTCTCCACGTAGCAGCTTGGAATTTAGGGCAGCCGTGGTCTGTTTCTCCGCCTCCACTGTCCTGTCTGTGTCCAGACGCAGGTCCTCCAGGGCCTGCTGTAATCTTTCCACTTCCTGTTGTAGTCTTTCCACTTCCTGTTGTAGTTCCGGGTGTGTTTCCTCCTCAGTTCCCAGAAGTAGCTCGTCCAGTTGTTGTTGTGCCAGCTCCTTTTGTTTGCAGGCTTCCTTTAGCTGAGTCTTTAGTCCAGCGGTGTCCTTTTCCAGCTTGGCTTTGTCCTTTTCCAGCTGGGCTTTGTCCTTTTCCAGCTTGGCTTTGTCCTTTTCCAGCTGGGCTTTGTCCTCCTCCAGCAGACGTGCCTGGGACACCAGGTAGTGAGAGAGACTCCCGATGAGGCGACTCCATTCTTTTGAACTGTAGGCCTGCGTGGGGTCCTGGGACATGATCTGGTCCACGTTGTTTTCCAGTTCCTGTTGGGTCAGGAGTTTTGGGTCACCGAAGTCTTTGGATAGACATCCGGAAGTCATGGCGGACAGCCACGCTTCTAGGCTACTCCAGTGAGCCGCAGGGCTGGATGAGCGCGACATGTTGACTCACTGTAGGCGAGAGAAAACACAACACACACACACACAAGAAGGGCCAATGCAATCGTGTCGTGAAGCTAATAAACTATAGGACGGTATGCCGTCTATAGAACTTTGGGCTACCTGACTTTAGACAGTTAGGCGGGTCAGCATAGGACCCGGAATAGAGACTGTTCAGTTGTCCCTCTATTACTTAGCTTTTTGGGGTCTCGTTGGTGCACTGAAAAACAAGTTACCACAGAACATGCAAGGCACGAGTAGGCGAGGATTTAAAGGGGAGGAAGAAACAGAAATTGAACACAAAAACAAAAACAAAAATATCAGTGATTTGATCTGAGCTGTAATTTGGACACTAATAGCACAAAGGATGTGCCTTGGGGGAGATATTTAAGATTATGTGGCTCATAGTGGGAGGCAGAGTTTTCTTTTTTTTTTTCAAATGATTTAGTCTTACCTGAAATGGACGGAGGTCGCCCCGGCCGGCCCTCCCCGAGCGCGGTCAACCTTCCTGGCGCCCCGAACACCTGGCCGCCGTGACCTTGGATTCTCCGTTACTCTGCTCACGGACACGACCCCTCAAACAGGGTGACTTTTAACACAATCCTAGTAGTTCCGGAGATATCAACCAACCAAACGCAATGCAAAGGTGGGTGCATCACAGAACAGTGGCAGGGTCTGCCTAGTGTTTGCGCAGCGGTCCCAACAATTGACTCTTGCGTCGGTTTTTATGGCTGACACTCCGAAGCACCGGATTGCTGAGGTCACGCACTGCGTGCCGCCGCCCGTGGCAGAGGTAAGAGAAACTCAAGGGTCACCGCCCGGTCAGTGTCGGAAACGTCAGTCGGGAGACTCACCCACAGAGGTCAAACCGGGACTTTCCTAGTCCACTGCAAGTGCTGAGATTCTTGCCTTTAAGAGCCACAACATGGAGTGAAACAAGGGACTTTAAAGTGAATTAAGATTTCTTGCTTACACCAAATGGGTTATGTGGTAAAACAATAATAACAAAATAAAACTTCGTAGAGGAGAGAAAAAAATAAAAACAAAGTAAAATTAAACCAACCTTGAAGCGGAAAAACCGAATTAAAGGGGTGTATGGTCTTGTCAGTTAAAGGTGAAATAGAAGAAGGTTAGCGGTTTCTCGATGTAGGTGGAAACAGGAGAAGCGGTGCGGTAGACCACTGTAGTGGTTTAATAGAGCCTCTAGGGGGCGCTCTTCCTCTCGTCGGTTCGCCTTAACTGTTGGACACACTTAAACTTTTAATTCAAAATTGGCTTAAAATCAAATCCAAATGATCCTGGGGTACCTTAACAGAGAATTCGAATGGTTATTTATAACAATCAAACAACACTTAAGTTATTTTGTAATGATTACAAACTAATCATTCGAAATCAGCATCTATGGAATGAAATTCAACAGAGTAAATTTGTAGAAAGCTGACTTGGACAGGGAGCTTCCACTAGGGGGCTCGGTCTTTCTCAGGGGTATGATGATTGGGAATAACAAAAAAAAAAAAAATTTCTTTTTTTTTTTTAGAAATGGAAGGATTTCAACAACAAAATAAAATAATCACTATAACATTGAAGTTGTTATTAAATGATTATTTAAAAATGGGAATAAACCCAAACAGAATCATCAATGTAGATTTAGAAGTGGAAAACACAGCAGGGTATAGTGACCCTGAGGAGAAGAGGGATAGTTGACCTGGAGGGGGGGTGGCCACGTGGGGCACTGTCCTCTTCCGGGTGAACTATCAGTGCTTTTGGATTGAGACACCCTATAATTTCCGGTTTCCTTTCTGGGAATTTAAATTCACAATAAACTGTCTCAGTCCAAAATACAAGGGTTGTTTTAAACGAACTTAGCGAGCTGTAAATACAAATATGTATTTAAACAGCGTCTTAGATACTTACGACCGCGAATTTATTTATTTATTTTTTATCACCAAAAATCAAGGCGGAAGGAAATGGCCGACGGGTGTTTACCCCGTCGTCGACCACGCGGTGGCAGTGTTGCGCTTACGCGGAACAAAGACACGAGGTGGTAAATTTAAAACATGAGAACAATACACGCCTGTAAGATTGACTTCAGCAATCGCAATTTCACGCGTGCAGGCCTTTTACAAACACAAAAATCACACTGCAAATAAATTCTTTAAAAAGGTCACGCAGACCTTTTGCAAACACAAAAATCACACTGCAAATAAATTCTTGAGAGATCACGGCGGATCTTTTGTTTCTGTTCCGTGCAGAACTATAACGCGGGTTTCTTGCTGGTTAGCAAAGCCAGTGGTTTAACCCGTAAGTGTCGTTGCTAGCGACATACAATAGAATATATTCTTTCTGACCGGAGTAGCTTATTTTGCTCTCGGGGTTTACAGAAATACCGGTAACAATGCCTGATGGACTCCTTTGTTCCAACACAGGTATTAAAACAGAATTACATGTACGGTCAAGTAAAAAGAGATGTTTATTTTCCTCTAATTTTGGACTCGCAACAATACTGTAACTAACTGCAGTTTTTCTCCACGACCAGACTTACTGGTGGGTTATGGCTTTTTGCCCTTTGATCAGTTTTTCGAGTCGACTTATTCAGTAATTCAATACTTATTCAGTAACGTTTCAAGATTCAAACGCGCACAAAAACGTTAAACTTTCAAAAATCACACATGAATATCAAATTGCACAATTTGTATCAAAACTGAGTATGAGAGTGCCCGCATTCAAAAAACCAATATTTATGTAACAACAATGACTTTGTGTTGGGGAATTAATTAGCTCAAATTAGCGGTAATATTCATCAATGTGAATATGCATCTGTTGCTTCCATAAATTAATTTATTCAAATTAGGGAATAGGTCAAGACCTCGGCTTGTATCAGCGATTACACAATTACTTGTAATAATCACTGATAGAGACGGGTAGCATTTACTCAATTTGGGGGAATTTGAGGTAGAAGTTGACGAATGTTCATTTATCATGCAGACTGGCCGTCCAGCGGACAGAATGTATAATTTATGAACGGAGATCGGGCGTCTTTAACACTGATAGATAACACTTTCTTGTGGCCACAAAGAAGATAATTATCTCCGTGTTTTAGACAATTTTAGGTTTCTTTTAAGAATAAAACCAATCGTAGAGCTTATAAGGTACAATCTGCACTCATCAGGGACTCAGAATTTGAAACAAAGCAGGCAAACTTAATTCAAATGATTTAACAAAGTTTATTTAAACAGGCTAGCGATTACACAATTATTTTAAATCACGCAGGAGTAAAAATGCATAAACAAAACAGGCAATATAACGATCGTAATACAGAAATACAACAAAATAAAAGGTTTTAGAGAGAGATTGGGAGAGGGAGAGAGAGAGAGAGAGAAAGAGAAACTCAGCGAGAGGAAACTAATAGTTGCGATACGAATGATTTTAGGTGTGTGTGTGAGATGTGGAGATGGTAGCGTTTGTAAGGTGGGTGTGTCGCTCCGTGAGCACGTGGTAGTGTGTTGGTCTCGGCACACGTGGGTGAGAGTATGTGTGTGTGTGTGTATGTGTATGTTTGTGTGTGTGAAAGAGAATTTAGAGAGAGGGATAGGAACAGTTTAGTCATTCACCACAAAACCCCAACGTTTCTCAGTAATATTTAGACCACTTTAAACAGCATTTCCTTCAGATTGCAAATTTAAAAGATCTACGTTACTCTGTTTGAAAGATCGACCTTCTGTGGGTGCGTTCGTCTGTGTTGGATAAAGACACCTGGATCACGTGGTCACAGCGTTCTGGTTGCTATGGCGACTTGAAGCGAGCGAAGACTCAGCAAAGATTATCTTTAGCCTTAAGTTGATTTTGTGGGTTGGTTTCAGAAGACTATACTGAAGTAATGGTAGTTCTAAGAAAAGACTTGGAAATAAAAGGAAAATAAAAGCGAGCGGAGCTTCCTTGAGGGAAGGAGGCGTGTCTTCTTTCTCTCTGGCGGACTGCAATGAGAGGAGAGGGGCGCGCAATTTTAAAGGGCTAAACTCACGCCTCCCTCACGTACGTGGGCCAATCGTCTTTAACAACGTATGGGCCCACCTCCTGACGTTTTGAGGTCTATACGCCTCCTTTTCCGCGGGGTTTTGAACGATGAATTCGTCCATAACTTAATACCACTGGTATTTAATAAAACAATGCATTCTCTGATATTTTGTGTTAAAGATTCAGCATCGTTGTTGTTCGTGGAACACGGCAATACCGCGAATGACAGTTCTAATATCTAAAATCAGGGAGGTACATCATTTCTTGTAATTGTGGACACCACAGAGTGATTACAGGCCAACAAACTTCATAGGCATAATATTTGGGACAGGGGATCAGACACACATCAAGAAAATACATTTAAAATATTTCATACAAGGATTTTGGTCCCACGTGGTGGGATCTGCGTGTGTGTCTGTGTGTGTGTGTATGAGTGTGTCTTGAAAGTTCATACCCGTCCGCTGAACCCTTGTCCCCAGCGCCGCGGGTGAGGCTTATGTGTGTGCGTGCGTTTGGCTTTTTGGATTGATGTATTAGGCACAGATCACATGCTTTGGGCATCTGGTCGCTACAACACTGTTTTATTGTTGTGAAGAGTTAATTAGTGTCTATGTGTAAATCAGTGTCCGAGGGACTCCCTGGGGGGGGGTGCTTTCGGGATCGCTCTCATTGGTCAGCGTAGGCTCTCCAAGCCCTAAACAGACGGTCTTTGTTGATTTAGACGTAAGAGATCATGTAGAGAGAGAGATAGTCACTGATTTACACCATTTTTCGGCGCCGTTTGGGCTGCACGTCTTGCGCGGAGCAATCTCAAAACACAGAGGTGTCGTAAATGAGAGGGCTTTGGAATGTGAGAATAGCTTGAGTCAGAGCGAGACGGGGGTTTTGTAGATTTAGACTGCATTAATTAATTTGATTTAATCACCATGCAACTGGTGATCTGCTCTCCGTTACACTGTCCTGTGTCGGTACATTGTCTAACTTAGTGTGAAACATTGCTTGGTATACCCTGTGAGTACTTTGTCAAAAGACCTGTTAATCAGTATTGTGAGTTTGTTTTCTGTCATCGTCAAGTCAGAGTCTAGTCTTTGTTTATTACTTTGTCTTAGTCTAAGTGACCTCTCCTTGTTCCTGTTTTGCCCCCTCGTGGGTTTTGTTTTCTGTTTTGTGTCCAAATAAACCTTGAGTGTCTGCACCTCGTCTGCGTTTGGGTTCTCTCCTTCAACCTCATAACAGAATGTACCGACCAACTTCGAACCCAGCAGACAGAAGGTCCTCGCCCGTCGAGTCCCAAGCAGACCTTCTAATAGAATGGTGGCACAAGACGAGCTCTGACGTCAGAATCGGCAAGCTGCCGATTCCTCCTCAGGGAGAAAGGACCATTAAGGAGTACGCTCGGGTCGCTCATGAGAAGAGACTCTTCCTTCCTGACATCCTTCTCAACCGCTACTTCATTGCGGGTCTCAACGCTCCTCTGCCTCTTGCTGAACGGGAGAGGTTGGTAGACCGCCCGTTTACTGATATGGTGGACTGCCTGTCGCGAAGGGAGTTGCGGGGCTCCATCTTCTCTCCACCCGCCTCGCTGCCAGTGGTCCCGGAGGGTTGCGTCCTGGCCGTTGTTACCCAGGGTGATCAGGCTGGTTCTGTTTCGTCTCCTGAGGTCCCATCCACTCCCGTTGATCTTCGTGGCAAACGAGGGAGGCGGACTTCGTGGGATTCTCCGTCGGAGTCATCCTCGACTGAGTCAGCGCTGCCTGAGACTACCCTTCCTACTCTAGTCACAGATCCCGCTGAGCTTCTCCAACCGGTCACAAGTCCGGCTATGACTTCCACACCGCGACCTAAGAGAAAGAAGAGGAGAAAGGGAGCCTCTTGTCCTTCGTCTCAGCCTGTCCCAGAGCCCGCTACTGCAAGCGCTGTCCCAGAGCCCGCTACTGCAAGCGCTGTCCCAGAGCCCGCTACTGCAAGCGCTGTCCCAGAGCCCGCTACTGCAAGCGCTGTCCCAGAGCCCGCTACTGCAAGCGCTGTTCCAGAGCCCGCTACTGCAAGCGCTGTTCCAGAGCCCGCTACTGCAAGCGCTGTTCCAGAGCCCGCTACTGCAAGCGCTGTTCCAGAGCCCGCTACTACAAGCGCTGTTCCAGAATCTGCTGCGAGAGTTGTGGCTGATCTAGCCGCTAAAGAGGTTCTGCAAGCAGTTTCTGCCCGAAAGGAGATGCCTGTTATTGTTGCTGCCAAAACTTTGTCTGATTACCTGTGTAGTCTGGCCAAGATCCTTGAAATTCCTGTCATGTCCTCAAGTCCTGTGCCCACAGCTGAGGAGAGTGCTGTTTCCAGGGCAGCCGCCGAGAGCGCTGGGTCCGAGTCTGCTTCAGAGAGCGAAGGTTCCGAGCCTGTCTCTGAGAACGGGGATCCTGTCCCAGCAAATGTGTCCAGCCCTGTCCCTGCTAAGGAGTCCAGCCCTATCCCAGCTGACGGGAGGATGCCCGTGTCCAGCCCTGTCCCAGCTAACGTGTCCAGCCCTGTCCCGGCTAACGTGTCCAGCCCTGTCCCGGCTAACGTGTCCAGCCCTGTCCCGGCTAACGTGTCCAGCCCTGTCCCGGCTAACGTGTCCAGCCCTGTCCCGGCTAACGTGTCCAGCCCTGTCCCGGCTAACGTGTCCAGCCCTGTCCCGGCTAACGTGTCCAGCCCTGTCCCGGCTAACGTGTCCAGCCCTGTCCCAGCTTCACAGTCTGCATCTTTCTCCGCTCCCTTACCACCTGCCACACCCATTGTCTTCACTCCGCTGCCGGCTGTAGCGGTCCCCTCTGTCACCCGACCCCTGTTTGTCTCCCCGGACGCCCCTGTCTCCACTTCACCCCGGACTGTTTCCCCCAAGACTGTTCCTCGTGTGTCCCCATCCAAACCTGCCCGGATTCCTTGTCCACAGCCCTCGTCCAGAAGACCCAAGACCACAGTCCCACCCACCTACCCTGGACATTCCCCCATGAACTTTTTTGTTCCTCCGCCCCCCATCCCGTGTTTGTTATTTTTATTGTTTCATCCCAACCCTGTTGTCGTGTTTTCGTGTCTGCCGTTGTTGGTTTTTGTCATGTTTTGTTGGTTTGTGTCCATGTCTCAGTCCGTCATGTCACGTGTTTAGTGTTCCCTTAGGGAGCGTCTGGAAGCCGCTCCTTAAGGGAGGGGTTCTGTCATGATCCTGCCTTCCTGTCTCTGATTTTCCCTGGTTTTGAGGCAGGATCATGACAGGCCCATGTTTTATGTGCAAGCACATGGCCATTTGTTTGGGCCATGTGCTTGTGTTGTCTTGTCACCTAGTCCCGCCCCCTTGTTATCCTCGTTTTGTCATTATTGCTTCACCTGTGTCACCCGTTTCCCTCATTAGTTTCTCCCTATTTAATCCCCTCATGTTTTCTGTCCTGTGTCGGTACATTGTCTAACTTAGTGTGAAACATTGCTTGTTATACCCTGTGAGTACTTTGTCAAAAGACCTGTTAATCAGTATTGTGAGTTTGTTTTCTGTCATCGTCAAGTCAGAGTCTAGTCTTTGTTTATTACTTTGTCTTAGTCTAAGTGACCTCTCCTCGTTCCTGTTTTGCCCCCTCGTGGGTTTTGTTTTCTGTTTTGTGTCCAAATAAACCTTGAGTGTCTGCACCTCGTCTGCGTTTGGGTTCTCTCCTTCAACCTCATAACAGGATTATAGGGCGATAGAAGATCCGTTAAATAGACTGGAGCTAAGCCGTTTAGGGCTTTATAAGTCAGTAGCAATACATTGTAAATAATACAGAACTTTATAGGTAACCAATGTAGTGATGATAAAATCGGTGTTATATGATCATATTTTCTTGATCTAGTAAGAATTATAGCGGCTGCATTTTGGACTAACTGTAGCTTGTTTATTGAGGATGCAGGACAACCGGCTAATAAAGCATTACAGTAATCTAGTCTCGAGGTCATGAATGCATGAACTCACTTTTCTGCATCAGAAACTGATAGCATGTTACGTAGCTTAGCAATGTTTCTAAGGTGGAAAAAGGCTGTCCTTGTAACATATGAAATATGATTTTTGAAAGACAAGTTGCGGTCTAGTATAACACCCAGGTCTTTTACTGTAGAGGATAAAGTAACATGACATCCTTCAAAATTAAAGTTGTATTGTAAGAGGTTCTGTGGGCAGTTTTTTGAACCGATAAGTAGTACCTCTGTCTTGTCTGGATTTAATAGCAGAAAATTACACGTCATCCAATCTTTTATACCTTTAACACACTCTGTCAATTTGGATAATTTAGCGTTTTCATCCGGCCGTGATGAAATATATATTTGAGTGTCATCAGCATAACAATGGAAACTAATTCCATGTTTCCTTATAATATTTCCAAGTGGCATCATATATATTGAGAATAATAGAGGGCCTAACACAGATCCCTGCGGCACTCCATAGTTTACTGAAGTTATGATAGATTTAAATAGACAAAATGGTAGCGGTCAGATAAGTATGATTTGAACCAGCTTAATGCTTGTCCTTGAACACCAGTATAATTTTGTAGTCGATCTAAAAGTATTGTGTGATCTATAGTATCGAACTATAGTATCGAACCCTATATTATTTGGGTCTAATTGTGGTTTCTTAATGAGTGGTTTTATAACTGCCAATTTAAATGTTCTTGGAACATGACCTAAAGATAAAGATGAGTTCATAATATTGAGAAGAGGCTCTTCCACTATAGGTAACACTTCTTTCAATAGTTTAGTTGGTATAGGATCTAATAAACATGTTGTTGTTTTAGATGAAGTGATAAGTTTATTTAACTCTTTTTGTTCTATAGTTGTAAAGCACTTAGGACAGTGAAAACAGCGGTATACAGATAAGTAAATTGTGTGAAAAATACTGTGTTTTTTTACACGCGAACCATGAACACATGTTATATTGCACACTGTAAACACAATCAAAGCTTCAAAAACACACGAAATTATAGCCTACTTTGAGTTTCATGTGCGCGTCTAAACGATCAAATGTACACAAAAGTATGTCAAAATGACCGGCTTGGAGATTCACTAAAAACTGTTTATGTCTTAAATGGACGTAGTTATGGAAATAGTTGGGAGAATATGGTGCATCAGATCAGTAGCAGATCTGCACTCGGTCTTAAAGGGGCCGCAGTCTAATAAACATGCGGACAATTGCGCCATTACTGCACTTGCTCCAACAACAGCCCAGACATGAGCTACTTCAGCCACCAGTCTCCCCAGTTCCTGGTAAGATGCCAAGCCCTGGTCCTTCGTCTGAGATGGCATCCGACTCAGAGATGGAGGTAGAGCCTATACCGCGCCTGAGCTAGAGACTCAAAATAGTTAGTTTGGCAGCTCAGTGAAACACTTTAAACATTGTTAAAAAAAAAAAAAAAAGATTTTTATTTTTATATACAGTAAAATTGTGCTTCAAATTAAAAAAGTATTTACC
Organism: Leuciscus leuciscus; assembly: GCF_965113295.1. Classification (NCBI taxonomy): domain Eukaryota; kingdom Metazoa; phylum Chordata; class Actinopteri; order Cypriniformes; family Leuciscidae; genus Leuciscus; species Leuciscus leuciscus. The sequence goes on along the minus strand of NC_138725.1, from coordinate 9,992,582 downwards.
TACACCTTATTCTTGTTTAAAATCATTTACATAATATGAATGTATATAGAGCGTGATAAAAAGGTGACCTTAAAATTGTGGCGTTAAAGTTGATGTGAGCCGAGAAAAAATTTGGGTGCACCTACATTTTGTGCTGGTGCACCTAAATAAATAAGTTAGGCGCACCAGTGCAACCAAGGCAAAAAGTTAGTCTGGAGCCCTGCAATATAAATCAAGTAACGAAGATCATAGACATAATAGAAAAAAGCTAAACATTAAGCTGCACTTGAAAATATGAATTTGTACGTGTATAAATATAATTTATGAATGAGTGTACATGTTTGTTAACTAATGAAATCTATACATACAGAAATAAATGCCTAGATGTAATCATATTGTATATTTATTAAAAACATAAACTTAAATAATGAGGCAAAGGCAAAATTAATTTCAGGATAAATCTCTGTCCAAATAGGCCCTATCTTTATTAAATTATAAATATTGTAGCTAATGTATTTAAAGGTTTTTCATAAACAAAATTCAATCGGAGTGTTCAATGCCAGTTGTTTCAACTGGTTTCGCAGTTTTAGAATGTTTGAGCAGTGTGTATGATTGTCAACAATCTGGCCTTATTTAAACATGAACAGTTGACGAAACGCG